>NC_087210.1:56402043-56469543 GCF_015104395.2 Macrobrachium nipponense
TATTTGGCGACCCTGTGCCAGGGTAAAAGTATGCTTCTAATTACAACTAGAAAGCAATTTATTTCTGGCGTACCCTGTGCTCTGGGTAAGTATGCTTTAATTACACTGGAAGCAATGTATTTGGCCGTTTAACCCGTTGCAGGTGTAAAAGTAGCTTCTAATTAAACTAGAAGCAATGGATTTGGCGTATTTCTGGCAGGTTAAGTATGCCTTCTACTTAAAAACATAAGCAATGTATTTTGCCGTACCCTGGTGCCGGGTAAGTATTGCTTCTAATTACAAAACTAGAAGAATGTATTTGGCGTAATCCTGATGCCAGGGTTTAAGGTATTTGCTTCGGTAATTACAACCCTATAAGCAATGCATTTGTGACGCACCCTGGTGCAAGGTAAGTAGCTTTAATTAAACTTAGAAGCAAATGTATTGGCGCACCCTGTGCAGGTAAGAAATGCTCTAATTACAACTAGAGCAATGTATTTGGCGCGTACCCTGTGCGAGGTAAAGTATGCTTTCTAATTACAACTAAAGAAGCAATGATTGGGTACCCTTGTGCCAGGTAAAGTATGCCCTTCTATTACAACAGAAGCAAGGATTGGCGAAGGCCTGGGCCAGGTAAGTATGCTTTCTAATTACAACTAGGAAGCAATCTATTTGATGTACCCTTGGTGCGCAGGTAAGTATGCTCTAATTACAAGTAGAAGCAATGTATTGGCGTATCCTGTGCCAGGTACTATGCTTCTATTCCAACTGAAAGGCAATGTATTTTGTGTACCCTGTGCCAGGTAGTATGCTTTTACTTCCAATAGAAGCAATGTATTTAATTATCCTGTGTCAGGTAAGAATGCTTTCTAATTACAAATAGAAGCAATGTATTTGGCCGTACCTTGCCAGGTAAGTAATGCTTCTAATTACAGCGAGAAGCAATTTAATTTAGTGACCCTGTGCCCAGTAAGTATCTTCTATTACAACTAGAGCAATCTATTTAGTGTACCCTGTGCCGGTAAGTATGCTTCTAATTACAACTAGAAGCACTGTATTTGGTGTATCCTTGCCGGTAATATGCTTCTAATTCCAACTAGAAGCATGTATTGTGCGTGTACCCTGTGCCAGGTAAGTATCCTTCTAATTACAACTAGAAGCAATGTATTTGTGTACCCTTGGCCAGATAAGTATGCTTCTAATTACAACTAAATGCAATGTATTTGGCCCCCCCCCCGTACCCTGTGCCAGGTAATTATGCTTCTAATTACAATTAGAAGCAATGTATTGTGCACCCTGTGCCATGTAAGTATGCTTTCTAATTCATTATAAGGCAAATGTATTTGTGCAACCTGTGCAAGTAAGTATGCTTCTAATCAACCTAGAAGCAGGTTTTGGTGGTCAACCTGTGCCAGGTAATATGCTTCTAATTACAACTGAAGCATGTATTTTGGTGCATCCTGTGCCAGTAAGTTGCTTCTAATTCAACTAAGAAGCAATGTATTTGGCGAACCCTGTGCCAAGGAATGTACTGCTTCTAATACAACTATAAGGCCACATGTATTTGCCCGTACCTGTGCCAGATAAGTTATGCATCCTAATTAATTACAACTAGAAGCCAATCTATTTGGTTGGTGACCCGCTGTGCCATGGTGTGAAGTATGCTTCTAATTACAAAACTAGAAGCAATGTATTTATGTCGTACCCACTGTGCCAGAGTTAAGTAATACTTCTAATTACAAACTAGCAAGCAATAACGTATTTGGTGTACCCTTGTGCCAGGTAAAGTATGCTTCTAATTGTAAACTAGAAGCAAGGTATTTGGCGTGCCCATGTGCCACAGATAAGTATGCAATACTAACCTTACAACTAGAAGTAAATCTTTTTGGTTTGGGTACCCTGTAGCCAGGGTAAGATAAATGCATTCTTAATTACAACTAGAAGGCAATGTATTTGTCCGTTCCCACTCGTGACCAGGGTAAGTTATGCATTTCTAATTTACAAAACTAGAAGCAAATCTATTTTAGTGGTACCCGTTGATGCCAGAGGTAAGTATGGCTTCTAATTAGACAACTAGAAGCAATGATATTTGGTGTATACCTGTTGCCCCAGGTAAGTATGCTTCTAATTCCAACTAGAAGCAATGTATTTTGGTTTGTACCCGGATAGCCAGGTGTCAAGTAATGCATTTATTACTTTCCAACTAGAAAGCAAGATGTATTTGGTGTATCCACTTTTTGTTTCAGGTAAGAATGCTTCAATTAATTCAACTAGAAGCAATTGCTATTTGGTGTATCCTGTGTCGGTAAGGAATGCTTCAATAATTACAATTTAAAAGCAAATTGATTTAGTGTAGCCCTGTCCAGGAAGTATGCTTTTAATTCAACTAAAGCAATTTTTAGTGTACCCTGTGACCAGGTAAGTATGCTTCTAATTACAACTAGAAGGCAATCTATTTAGTGACCCTGGCCAGGATTTTAAGTATGCTTCTAATTACCAAGTAGATCAACTGGTATTGTGTATCCTTGTGCCAGGTAACAGTTGCTTCTAATTCCAATAGAAGCCAATGTATTTGGTGTCCCTGCCAGGTTTAAGTATGCTTTACCCTGCCAACTAGAAGCCAATTGGTAATTAATGTATCCTGGTGTCAGGTTAAGAAATTGGCTTCAATTTACAATAGAAGCAATGTATTTGGGCGTCAATGTGCCAAGGTAGAAGTATTTGCTTCTAATTACAACAGAATGCAAATTTATTTAGTGTATCCCTGTGGCCAGGTAAGTATTGCATTCTAAATTACCAAACTAGAAGCTAACTATTTTGTACCCTTGTTGGCGCAGGTAAGTATGAGCCCTTCTAATTTAACAACTAGGAAGCACATTCGTTTTGGTGATTTCCTGTGCCAGGTAAGTACTGCTTTTACTTAATTTCCAAACTTAGAAATAGCAATGTATTTGGTGAATACCCTGTGTCCAGGTAAGTAATGCTTCTAATTACAACTAGGAAGCAATTGTATTTATGGTGTACCCTGTGCCTCAGATTAAGTTGCTTCTAATTACAACTAGAATGCTAAATGTTATTTTTTTGGCAGGGTAACCCTGTGCCAGGTAAGTTTATGCTCTAAGTTACAACTTAGAAACGGCAATGCTAATTTAGGTGTACCCCTGTGCCAGGTAAAGTATGCTTCTAATTACCAATTTAAGAAGCAATAAGAATATTAAGAATGCCAACCTGATTGCCAGGTAAGTATGGCTTCTAATTACAAACTAGAAGCAATGTATCCGGTGCCAGGTAAGTATGCTTCTAATTCCTACTAGAAGCAATGGTATTTGGGTTGTACCCCTGTGCCAGGTAAGTATGCTTTTACTTCAACTTGAAAGCAAGTATTTAATGTATCCTGTGGCAGGGAAGAATGTTTATAATTACAATTAGAAGCAATTATTTGGCGTAGTTACCCTGTGCCAGGCTAAGTATGCTTCTAATTACAACTAAGTGCAATTTGTTATTTGGCGTTACCCTGTGCCAGGTAAGTTATGCTTTTAATTGCCAACTAGAAAGCAATGTATTCGGGCAACCCTGTGCCAGGTAAGTATGCTTCTAATTTAAAAACAATAGCAAGCAATGTATTTGGGGTGTAATTCCTGTGCCAGGTAAGTATGCTTCTAACTTACCAACTAGAACGCAATGTATTTGGTTTGGCAACCTGTGCCAGGTAAGTATGCCTCTCAATTACAACTAGGAACGCAATGTATTTCTGGTGTATCCCTGGTGCCAGGATAAGTATGCTTTCATAATTACAACTAAATAAGCAAGTTATTTGGGTTACCCGTGGGCCAGGTTAATTATGCTTGTTTAAATTACAAACTTAGAAGCAATGTATTTGGGTGCAATCCCTGTGCCAGGTAAGTTAGCTTCTAAGTACAACTTAGAAGCAATTGTATTTGGTGTTAACCCTGTGACCAGGTAAGTATGGCTTGCTAATTACAACTCGAGAAGCAATCGTATTTGGATGCAACCCTGTGCCAGGTAACGTATGCATTCTAATTACAACTAGAAGCAATGTATTTGGTTGCATCCCTGTTGCCAAGGTAAGTATGCTTCTAATACAACTAGGAAAGGCAATGTATTTGGTGATGCACCCATGTGCCAGGTAAGTATGCTTTCTAATTACCAACTAGAATAAGCAATGTATTTGGTGTAACCTCCTGTGCCAGGTAAGTATGCTTCTAATTAAACGACTATAAGCAAATGTATTTCGGCGTACCCTGTGCCAGGTAAGTATGGCTTCTAATTACAAATATAAAGCAATGTATTTGGCGTAACCCTGTGCCAGGTGAAGTATGGCTTCTAATTACAACTTTAGAAGCAAGTATTTGGTCTGCAACCTTGTGCCAGGTAACGTATGCTTCTAAAAATTTACCAACTAGAAGCAATGTATTGGCGTTGCTCCATGTCGCCAGGTTAACGTATGATTCTTTAATTAGAACTATAAGCAATGGTATTTGGCCGTACCCTCGGTGCCAGGTTAAAGGATTGCTTTCTAAGTTGACGGAACCTGATAAGCAATGTATTTGGCGTTACCCTTGTGCCAGGTAAGTATGCTTCTAATTACAACCTAAGAAGCAATTGTATTTGGCGTACCCTGTGCCGATGGTAAGTTATGCGTTCTAATTACAAACTTAGAAGCAATGTATTTGGTGTAAACCCCTTGTGCCAGGTAAGTATGTTCTAATTACAAACTAGAAGCAATGTAATTTGGTGTACCCTGTGCCAAGGTAAGTATTGGCTTCTAATGTACCCAACTAGAAGCAATGTATTTGGTGCCATCCTGGTGGCCAAGGTAAGTATGCCTTATAATTACAACTTAGAAGCAATCAATTTGGCATTACAACTTGTGCCAGGTAAGTATGCTTCTAACTACAACTAGAAGCAATGTATTTGGCATACCTGGGTGCCAGGTAAGTAGCCTTCTAAATTACAACTAGGAAGCATGTATTGGTGCCACCTGGCCAGGTAAGTAGCTTCTAATTACAAATAGAAGCAATTGTATTTGATGCACCATGTGGCCAAGTTAGTATAGCTTCTAAGTACAAACTATAAAGCAATGTTATTTGGCGTAACTTATTTGGTGCCAGGTAAGTATGCTTCTAATTACGACATAAGCAAGGTAATTTGGCGTACCCTGTGCCAGGTTAAGTATGCTTCTAATTTACAACTATAAGCAAGATAATTTGGCGTAACCTGTGCCAAGGTTAAGTATTTGGCCTATAATACAATAGAAGCAATGTAATTGTGGCCACATCTGTGACCCGGTAAGGTGCTTCGAATTACAACTAGAAGCAATGTATTGGCGTCTCTCGTGCCAGGGTAATGTATGCTTCTAGTTACAACTAGAAGCAATGTATTTGGCGCACCCTTTGCCAGGTAAGTATGCTTCTAATTACAACTAGAAGCAATGTATTGGCGACCCTGTGCGAGGTAAGTATGCTTCTAATTACAACTAGAAAGCAATGTATTTGGTTGCCTACCCTGTGCCAGGTAAGTATGCTTCTAATTACAACTAGAAGCAATCTATTTGGCGATCCTGTGCCAGTAAGTATGCTTCTAATTACAACTAGAAGCAATCTATTTGGTGTACCCTGTGCCAGGTAAGTATGCTTCTAATTACAACTAGAAGCAATGTATTTGGCGTACCCTGTGCCAGGTAAGTATGCTTCTAATTACAACTAGAAGCAATGTATTTGGCGTACCCTGTGCCAGATAAGTATGCTTCTAATTACAAAAAACTAGAAGCAATTTTATTTGGTTGTTACCCTGTGCCAGGTACGTATGCTTCTAATTAAACAAAATGAAAAGCAAATCTATTTGGCGTACCCTGTGCCAGGTAAGTATGCTTCTAATTACAACGGAAAGCAATGTATTTGGCGTACCCTGTGCCGGGTAAGTATGCTTCTAATTACAACTAGAAGCAATGTATTTGGCGTACCCTGTGCTAAGTAAGTATGCTTCTAATTACAACTAGAAGCAATGTATTTGGCGTACCCTGTGCCAGGTAAGTATGCTTCTAATTACAACTAGAAGCAATGTATTTGGCGTACCCTGTGCCAGGTAAGTATGCTTCTAATTACAACTATAAGCAATGTATTTGGCGTACCCTGTGCCAGATAAGTATGCATCTAATTACAACTAGAAGCAATCTATTTGGTGTACCCTGTGCCAGGTAAGTATGCTTCTAATTACAACTAGAAGCAATGTATTTGTCGTACCCTGTGCCAGGTAAGTATACTTCTAATTACAACTAGAAGCAATGTATTTGGCGTACCCTGTGCCAGGTAAGTATGCTTCTAATTCAACTAGCACAATGTATTTGGCCGTAACCTGTGCCAAGTAAGTTTATTGCTTATTAATTACCCAATAGTGCAATGTATTGGCGTACCCTCCCGTGCAGAATAGCTTATAATTACAACTAGAAAGCAATCTATTTACCCAAATTAAGTAAGCGATGTATTTGGTGTACCCTGTGCCAGGTAAGTATGCTTCTAATACTCCCAACTACAACTAGAAGCAATTGATTTGGTCGTCCCGTGCCAGGTAAGTTATGCTTCTAATTACAACTAGAAGCAATATTTAGTAAGTACCCTTGTGAAACCAAGGTAAGGGTAAGTATGCTCTAATTACAACTAGAAGCAATGTATTTGGTGTATCTGTGCCAGTAAGTATGCTCCTAATTCCAACTAGAAGCAATGTATTTGGGGTGACGTGTGCCAGGTAAGTATGCTTTTACTTCCAACTAGAAGCAATGTATTTGGTGTATCCTGTGTCAGGTAAGAATGCTTCTAATTACAACTAGAAGCAATGTATTTGGTGTATCCTGTGTCAGGTAAGAATGCTTCTAATTACAACTAGAAGCAATGTATTTAGTGTACCCTGTGCCAGGTAAGTATGCTTCTAATTACAACTAGAAGCAATCTATTTAGTGTACCCTGTGCCAGGTAAGTATGCTTCTAATTACAACTAGAAGCAATCTATTTAGTGTACCCTGTGCCAGGTAAGTATGCTTCTAATTACAACTAGAAGCAATGTATTTGGTGTATCCTGTGCCAGGTAAGTATGCTTCTAATTCCAACTAGAAGCAATGTATTTGGTGTACCCTGTGCCAGGTAAGTATGCTTTTACTTCCAACTAGAAGCAATGTATTTAATGTATCCTGTGTCAGGTAAGAATGCTTCTAATTACAACTAGAAGCAATGTATTTGGCGTACCCTGTGCCAGGTAAGTATGCTTCTAATTACAACTAGAAGCAATGTATTTAGTGTACCTGTGCCAGGTAAGTATGCTTCTAATTACAACTAGAAGCAATCTATTTAGTGTACCCTGTGCCAGGTAAGTATGCTTCTAATTACAACTAGAAGCAATGTATTTGGTGTATCCTGTGCAGGTAAGTATGCTTCTAATTCAAAACTAGAAGCCAATGTATTGTGTACCCTGGCAGGTAAAGAATCCCTTCTAATTATACAACTAGAAGCACTGTATTTGGTGTACCCTGTGCCAGAATAAGTAGCTTCTAATTACAACTAAATGCAATGTATTTGGCGTACCCTGTGCCAGGTAATTATGCTTCTAATTACAATTAGAAGCAATGTATTTGGTGCACCCTGTGCCAGGTAAGTATGCTTCTAATTACAATTAGAAGCAATGTATTTGGTGCAAACCTGTGCAGTAATAAGTATGCTTCTAATACAACTAGAAGCAATGTATTTGGTGCAACCTGTGCCAGGTAAGTATGCTTCTAATACAAACTAGAAGCAATGTATTTGGGTGCATCCTGTCCGCCAGGTAAGTATGCTTCTAATTACAATTAGAAGCAATCTATTTGGCGTACCCTGTGCCAGGTAAGTATGCTTCTAATTACAAATAAAAGCAATCTATTTGGCGTACCCTGTGCCAGGTAAGTATGCTTCTAATTACAACTAGAAGCAATCTATTTGATGTACCCTGTGCCAGGTAAGTATGCTTCTAATTACAACTAGAAGCAATGTATTTGGCGTATCCTGTGCCAGGTAAGTATGCTTCTAATTACAACTATAAGCAATGTATTTGGCGCACCCTGTGCCAGGTAAGTATGCTTCTAATTACAACTAGAAGCAATGTATTTGGCGTACCCTGTGCCAGGTAAGTATGCTTCTAATTACAACTAGAAGCAATGTATTTGGCGTACCCTGTGCCAGGTAAGTATGCTTCTAATTACAACTAGAAGCAATCTATTTGGCGTACCTGTGCCAGGTAAAGTATGCTTCTAATTACAAAACTAGAAGCAATCTATTTGGTGCACCCTGTGCCAGGTAAGTATGCTTCTAATTACAACTAGAAGCAATGTATTTGGCGTACCCTGTGCCAGGTAAGTATGCTTCTAATTACAACTAGAAGCAATCTATTTGGCGTACCCTGTGCCAGGTAAGTATGCTTCTAATTACAACTAGAAGCAATGTATTTTGGCGTACCCTGTGCCGGGTAATAAGTATGCTTTTAATTTACAACTAGAAGCAATCTATTTGGCGTACCCCTGTGCCCAGGTAAGTATGCTTATAATACAATTGGAAGCAATCTATTTGGCGTACCCTGTGCCAGGTAAGTATGCTTTTAATTACAACTAGAAGCAATGTATTTGGCGTACCCTGTGCCAGGTAAGTATGCTTCTAATTACAACTAGAAGCAATGTATTTGGCGTACCCTGTGCCAGGTAAGTATGCTTTTAATTACAACTATAAGCAATGTATTTGGCGCACCCTGTGCCAGGTAAGTATGCTTTTAATTACAACTAGAAGCAATGTATTTTGGCGTACCTGTGCCAGGTAAGTATGCTTCTAATTACAATAGAAAGCAATTTGGCGACCCTGTGCCAGGAAGTATGCTTCTAATTACAACTAGAAGCAATGTATTTGGCGTACCCGTTCCCGCAGGTAAGTATGCTTTTAATTAACAACTAGAAGCAATCATTTGGCGTACCCGCCAGGTAAGTATGCTTTAATTACAACAGAAGCAATGTATTTGGCGACCCCTGTGCCAGGTAAGATGCCTTCTAATTTACAACGGAAAAGCAATGTATTTGGCGTACCCTGTGCCGGGTAAGTATGCTTCTAATTACAACTAGAAGCAATGTATTTGGCGTACCCTGTGCTAAGTAAGTATGCTTCTAATTACAACTATAAGCAATGTATTTGGCGTACCCTGTGCCAGGTAAGTATGCTTCTAATTACAACTAGAAGCAATCTATTTGGTGTACCTGTGCCAGGTAATTATGCTTCTAATTTCAACTAGAAGCAAAAGTATTTGGCATACCCTGTGAGCAGGTAAGTATGACTTCTAAGATTACAACTAGAACAAGCAATGTATTTGGCGTACCCTGTGCCAGGTAAGTATGCCTTCTAATTACAACTAGAAGCAATGATGGCGTACCCTGTGCGGACTTTGCCCCATGAGACCCAAGTATGCATTCTTAATTACAACTAGAAGCAATCTATTTGGTGTACCCTGTGCCAGGTAAGTATGCTTCTAATTACAACTGAAAGCAATCTATTTGGCGTACCCTGTGCCAGGTAAGTATGCTTCTAATTACAACGGAAAGCAATGTATTTGGCGTACCCTGTGCCGGGTAAGTATGCTTCTAATTACAACTAGAAGCAATGTATTTGGCGTACCCTGTGCTAAGTAAGTATGCTTCTAATTACAACTATAAGCAATGTATTTGGCGTACCCTGTGCCAGGTAAGTATGCTTCTAATTACAACTAGAAGCAATGTATTTGGCGTACCCTGTGCCAGATAAGTACGCTTCTAATTACAACAATAAGCAATGTATTTGGCGTACCCTGTGCCAGATAAGTATGCATCTAATTACAACTAGAGCAATCTAATTTGTGTAGCCCTGGTGCCGGAGGTAAGTATTGCTTCTAATTACAACTAGAGCAATGTATTTGTCGTACCCTGTGCCAGGTAAGTTTATACTTCTAATTATTCAAACTAGAAGGCAATGTATTTGGCGTACCCTGTGCCAGGAAGTTAATGCTTCTAATTACAACTAGAAAGCAAGGTTATTTGGCGTAACCCTTGTGCCAGGTAATATGCTTCTAATTCCAACTAGAAGCAATGGTATTTGGCGTACCCTGTTGCCAGGACAAGTAATGGCATTAATTAACACTAGAAGCAATTTCAATTTGGTGTATACCTGTGCCATGGATAAGTATGCTTCTAATACAACTAGAAGAAGCAAATGTATTTCGTTCCCTGTGCCAGGTAAGTATGATTCTAATTACAACTAGAAAGCAATCTATTAGTGTTACCCTGTGCAGGAAGTATGCTTCTAATTACAACTATGAAGCAATGTATTTGGGTATCCTGTGCCAGGCAGTATGTTCTAATTCCAACTAGAAGCAATTTATTTGGGTACCCTTGCCAGGTAAGTATGGCTTTTTACTTCCAACTAGAAGCAATGATTTGGTTGGTTATCCTGTTTCAGGTGTAAAGAATGCGTTCTAATTACAACTAGAAGCAAATGTATTTGGTTGTACCTGTGTAAGGTAAGGATTTTTCTAATTACAATTAGAAGAATGTATTTTTAGGTGTAACCTGTGCCAGGTTACGGTATGTTCTTAATTACAACTAAGAAGCAATTCTATTTAGTGTAACCTGTGCAGGTAAAGTATGCTTCTAATTACCTAGAAGCAACTATTTAGTGTACCCGTTTGCCATGTAAGTATGCCCTCTAATTACAACTAGAATCAATGTATTTTGGTGTATTCCTGGCAGGTAAGTATGATTCTAATTCCAACAGAAGCAATTGTATTTGGGTGTACCCTGTTGCCAAGGAAGTTATGCTTTCAACTCAACTAGAAGCAATGTATTTAATTATATCCTGTGGTCAGTTTTAAGACTGCTTCCTAAACCCAACTAGAAGCAATGTATTTGGGCCGTACCCTGGTGCCAAGGTTAAGTATGCTTCTTAAATTACAACTATAAGCCAATTTATTAGTGTAACCTGTGCCAGGTAAAGTCCTGTTCTAATTTACAACTAGAAGCAAATCTATTAGTGTACCTGTGGACCAGGTAAGTAATGCTTTAATTACAACTGAGGCAATGTTTTGGTGTTATCCTTTGTGCCAAGGTTAAGTCTGCTTCTAATTCCAACTAGAAGCAATGTATTTTGGTTCGTACCTTGTGCCAGGTTTAAGGTATGCTTCGAATTACCAACTAGATAGCAATGTATTTGGTGTCTCCTGTGACAGGTAAGTAGCTTTTACTTCAACTAGAGCCAATGTATTTGGTGTATCCTGTTTCAGTAAAGAATTCCTTCTAATTACAACTAGAAGCAATGTATTTGGTTGTATCCTTGTCGGTACCCGATTGCCTTCTAATTACAATTAGAAGCAATGTATTTTAGTGTACACTGGTTGCCAAGGTAAGTTATGCTTTTCTAATTACACTTAAAATCCAAATCTATTTTAGTGTACCCTGTGCCCGTAAAGTATGCTTCTAATTTACACTAGGAAGCAATCTATTTAGTGTACCTGTGCCAGGTAGTATCGTCTAATTAACAACTAGGAATCCAATGTAATTTGTGTATCCTTGCCAGGTAAGTTGCTTCTATTCCAACTAGAAGCAAATGTATTTTGTTGGTACCCTGTGCCAGGTAAGTATGCCCTTTTACTTCCAACTAGAACAGGTTTTAATGTATCCTGTGTCAGGTAAGAATTCTTCTAATTACAACTAGAAGCATGTATTTGGCGTAACCCTTGTGACAAGGTAATTAGGCTTCTAATTTACAACTAAAGCAATTTAGTTAGTGTACCCTGGCCAAGGTAGTTTATGGCCTTCTATTACCACTAGAAGCAATCTATTTAGTGTACCCTGTGCCAGGTAAGTATGCTTCTAATTCCAACTAAACAATGTAATTTGGTGTACCTGTGCCAAGGTAAGTATTGGGCTTCTAATTCCATAGCAGCAATGTATTTGGTGTACCTTGTGCCAGGTAAGTTGCTTCTAATTTACGACTTTTAGAAGCCATTGTATTGTTGTATCCTGTGAAACAGGTAAGTAAATGCTTCTAATTCCAACTAAAAGCATGTATTTGGTGTACCCGTGCCAGGTAATATGGCTTTTACTTTCAACTAGGAAGCAATGTAATTTGGTGTAAATCCTGTGTCAGGTTAAGAATTGCTTCTAATTACAACTAGAAGCAAATGTATTTGGCGTAACCCTTGGTGGCCAGTAAGTAATGCTTCCTAATTACACTAGAAGCAAGGTTTTGGTGGTTCCTGTGACGGTAAGTATTGCTTCTAATTCCAACTAAGAAGCAATTGATATTTGTGTAACCCTGTGCCAAGGTAAGTATTTGCTTTTACTTTCCACTAGGAAGCAATTTATTTGGTGTATCCCTTTTCAGTAATAATGCCTTCTAATTACAACAGAAGCACAAACAATTTTTTGGGGTTTAATTTGGTGTATCCTGTGTCAGGTTAAGAATTGCTTTCTAAATTACAATTAGAGCAATGTATTTAGTGTAAACCCTGTGCCAAGGTAAGTATGCTCTAATTTCACTAGAAGCATTCTATTAGGTGTACCCCTGTGCCAGGTAAGTATGCTTCTATTAACAACTAGAACACTCTATTAGTGTCCTGTGCCAAGGTTAAGTTATGCTTCTAATTACAACTAGAATCCAATGTATTTGGTGTACCCTGTGCCAGGTAAGTATGCTTCTAATTCCACTAAGAAGCAATTGTATTTGTTGACCCGTGCCAAGGTAAGTTGCTTTTTACTTCCAACTAGGAAGCAATGTATTTATGTATCCCTGTGTCCATGGTAAGAATGCTTCTAATTACACGAGAAGCAATTGTATTTGGCGTAACCCTTGGGCAAGGTAAGTATGCTTCTAATTACAACTAAGAAGCAATTCGTTTATTTGGGTACCCTGTGCCATGTAAGTATGCCCTTCTAATTACAAACTAGCACAATCTATTTAGTGTACCCTGTGCCAGGTCTATGCTTCCTAAATTACACTAGAAGCAATGTATTTTGGTGTATCCTGTTTGCCAGGTAGTATGCCTTCTAATTCCAACCTAGAAGCAATGTTATTTGGTGTACCTTGTGGCAGGTAAGTATGCGTCTAATTACAACACGAAGCAATGTATTTGGTGTATCCTGTGACAGGTAAGTATGCTCTTATTCAACTAGAAGCAATGTTATTTGGTGTACCCTGTGCCAGTTTAAGTATGCTTGTCTAATTACAACTAGAAGCGTCTATTTAGTGTACCCTGTGCCAGGTAAGTATGCTTCTAATTACAACTAGAAGCAATCTATTTAGTGTACCCTTTTGCCAGGAAGTATGCTTCTTATTACAACTAGAATCCAATGTATTTGGTTTCTATTCCTTGTCCAAAGTAAGGTATGCTTCTTATTCCAACTAGAACAATGTATTTGGTGTACCCCCCCCTGTTGGGGGGGGGCCAGGTAAGTATGCTTTACTTCCAACTAGAAGCCAATGTATTTTAATGTATCCTGTGTCAGGTAAGAATGCTTCTAATTACAACTAGAAGCAATGTATTTTGGCGTACCCTGTGCCAGGTAAGTATGCTTCTAATTACAACTAGAAGCAATTTATTTAGTGTACCCTGTGCCAGGTAAGTATGCTTCTTAATTACAACTAGAAGCAATCTATTAGTGTACCCTGTGCCAGGTAAGTATGCTTCTAATTACAACTAGAAAGGCATGTATTTGGTGTATCCCTGTGCCAGGTAAGTATGCTTCTAATTCCAACTAGAAGCAATGTATTTGGTGTACCTGTGCCAGGTAAGTATGCTTCTAATTACAACTAGAAGCAATGTATTTGGTGTATCCTGTGACAGGTAAGTATGCTTCTAATTCCAACTAGAAGCAATGTATTTGGTGTACCCTGTGCCAGGTAAGTATGCTTTTACTTCCAACTAGAAGCAATGTATTTGTGATCCTGTGTTCAGGTAAGAATGCTTCTAATTACAACTAGAAGCAATGTATTTGGCGTACCCTGGGCCAGGTATAAGTATGCTTCTAATTACAACTAGAAGCATGTATTTGGCGTACCCTGTCCAGGTAAAGTATGCTTTTCTAATCCAACTAAAAGCAATCTATTTGAATACCCTGTGCCAGGTAAGAATGCTTCTAATTACAACTAGAAGCAATGTATTTGGTGTACCCTGTGCCAGGTAAGTATGCTTTTACTTCCAACTAAAAGCAATGTATTTGGCGTACCCTGTGCCAGGTAAGTATGCTTCTAATTCCAACTAGAAGCAATATATTTGGCGTACCCTGTGCCAGGTAAGTATGCTTTTAATTACAACTAGAAGCAATCTATTTGGCGTACCCTGTGCCAGGTAAGTATGCTTCTAATTACAACTAGAAGCAATGTATTTGGTGTATCCTGTGTCAGGTAAGAATGCTTCTAATTACAACTAGAAGCAATGTATTTGGCGTACCCTGTGCCAGGTAAGTATGCTTAAAATTACAACTAGAAGCAATGTATTTGGCGTACCCTTTTCTTTTTTAGGAGTATGCTTCTAACACAACTAAAAAGCAATCTATTTTGGAATCACCCTGTGCCAGGTAAGTATGCTTCTAATTATAACTAAATGCATACTCTTTGGCGTACCCTGTGCCAGGTAAGTATGCTTCTAATTACAACTAAAGGCAATCTATTTGGAGTACTCTGTGCCAGGTAAGTATGCTTCTATTTACAACTAGAAGCAATGTATTTGGAATACCTGTGCCAGGTAAGTATGCTTCTAATTACAACTAAAGGTAATCTATTTGGAATACCCTGTGCCAGGTAAATATTATTCGAATTACAACTACAAACAATCTACTTGGCGTACCCTATACCAGGTAGGTATTATTCTAAATACAACCACAAACAATCTATTTGTCATACCCTGTGCCAGGTAAGTGTTATTCGAATTACAACTACAAACAATCTATTTAGTGTACCCTGTGTCAAGTATTATTCTAATTATACAATTACTAGCAAACGTTTACGTGTGCCCTGTGTCAAGTAAGTCGTATTCTTCGAAAATAAGCCAGAAACTCGTCTGTCTTACCTAGTCTGGTGGACATTGCTTCTTCGAAACTAAGATTTGACTTAAGAGTAAAATTCTAAGATGGTAATAATACTAACATGGATGGTAATACATAAATAAATAAGCAAATAAACTATATCTGAGCCACCAGTTGCTGCCTAACGACAATTTTTGTTAGCCTACTGGAGAAGCCAAATATTTTTGCGTGGCCCTGATTATTTATTTAACTCGTTCTATTTATCTATTTATTATTATAATTATTCTTGCACACCTCTACACAATAAATCAGACATCGTGAGCTAGATCATTCTAAACGTATATATCTGCCCTAGACCGATGCCTGTTTATTTCGATGTATTTTGGACAATGTTCATGTTTGCCCCTTGACGAAGCTTTTCCAACTGGCTAAAAATTATATCTTAAACTCTGTTCAAGTTTGTTTCGCCACATTTAACTCAATTCTAGTTAGTATAAACGAATATCTAGATACCTGACTTATATGAGACAAGGGAATTTTTCGTTATGCGACGTGTTTTTAAGTCTAAAAATGACTAGAATACGACTCGTTGTGATTGTGACATAAATTATTTTTTACTTTAACAGATTATGTTGGCGGCATGTTTACTGAGTAAAAAAATTAAGTGATTCAATCGCCATATTCACGATATTTATCTTTTATTTATTTTTTATCGACGTGAAAACAACAGTAAAATGTGTTCTTTCAAGCCCAGTAGTTTTGATTAAAAAGATTTTCTCTCAATTTTAACTACGGTTGTGTTTGATGGCATAAGTTTACGGGAGTTTTATCCTTGTTGTCGATGCACGATAAAAGTCATTGGCAGCCTCAACAGTTTTCTCAGCTTCAGCTACAACATGGTTAAAATTTAACGTATACTAGTTTGTTGATCTCTGATATAACTATAGCGAATAAAGATTATTACATACAATATCTCAGTCCTATTCTACATAAAACGACATTTATAACATAACTACGGTAATTATTTACTATCGTACGAGGGTTGAAGGATGTTGTTGTTATCCAATTCGGTTGTAATTAGCAAAGAAAGCTGTTTCTCGTTCGGTTGTTCATGGCTGTACATATTTACGCAACGAGTATAACGTTAAAATAATACTTTCATCATTCTCTTTTGCTGTTTTTTGAACTTATTTAACTAGAAGATGGGATAATGTAATTTGGTCTCTCGTAATAAATCGGATATCGTAAGACGAATTATCGTAACTTGTACACTACCTGTACAACGTATGAAACCTTATTATTTCTTTAAATACTCTTTCTGTTATGTTTTACACAATATTTGTTATTTAGAAATGTATTTTCCTTATATAATAACATGAAACATGAAAATATGATGTGGCATTATGAGGGTTGGAACGGATTAAGGGCATTATAAGTTTCAATGGGGAAAACTGATTTGATGTGCGAGCAGATTGAGTTACGAGCTCGGCCACGGAACGAATTAAACTCGTAGGTCAAGGTACCCCCGTAGACTAATGGAGAAAAAGTAAAGAAAATGGTAAAATGGAAAGCATTTTTTTTTCAGAGGTTACAATTTTTGCAATACGCTTTGATTCTGAAGCACTCTAAAGCTATAGCGACCATTTCCTAATATTAGTGTTATCAGTAAACCCTACATATCTGATAAATTCGCCCAAAGTTATATGTAATGGGATATGGATCTTGGACTCAAACCCGGAAACAAATTCGAGGGGTTCAAGAGCCCCCTCTCCACGTCAGGGCGGTTCCACGTCGAGGGGGTACAACAGCCTATAAGAATTGGTTCCCACTTATTGACAAATGCAGACAACATAGCATATTCTATTCCTGCAAACTTATAGGAAATGATTTTGCTTACTATAGCTTAGCGCAACTTTAATCTCAGATATAATTCGTTAATAAAGCTGTAACGCAGACAAAATCATACTCTTCCGCTTAATTAAGTCAGCTCAACGGATAATATTAAAACTGTTAATACTTCAAATAAAGAATATCAAAGGTATTGGAGCAAAATTCGTTAATCAGTCGCTAACCCGAACATACTTGGGCAATCTATTATTTCTTAAACGATGTCAAAATTCAAATGCAGTTTTTTTTTTTGATAGATGACATTTCTGTTTGCTTAAGGTTAAGCTGCCTGATACTATTAGTAGAAATCAAGTAATATCTGTAATGACGAAACTGACTTGTTTCAGTTAATTAATATAATACTGCTTATATATATGTATATATATATATATATATATATATATATATATATATATATATATATATATATAAATACATATAGCTACATACATTCATGCATATATATATACAAAATATATATATATATATATATATATATATATATATATATATATATATATATATATATATATCATGATGATTGAAAAACCGGGCTGAAAAATATCATTATCGTAAAAAGTTCGGGGAAACATCTGCTAGATTCCTAATTAAGTAGGAAAAATTAAATTTTTCCTAATTTCGCAAAGTGTCTGTTGTTTCTTCAACAATTGAAGAGTTTTTCGTTGTGAATTGCATTTACCTGTTCGTAAACTTGTATCATCATGTTCTGATTTAAGTACCTGTAGAACGTTCCCTGTAGAAATAGAGTATTTTGTCACAGCCTGAATCACTCAATACAAGACTTTGCATATCCCTCGGGAACTACTCTGACGGGACAAAGTACGAATAGACACGCCATCTCATATAACTCTGAAAAGACCAACCACAGCTAAAAAGGATCGAGATAATTATGACTGAGCCTAAACTCAATAACATAAGATTCAGGTGGGTCTGCTCTTTCCCTCTTTGAAAGTACATGGCTATTTATCCATTCTCTCCTTTGCTCCTAAAGTTAAATCCCCTACAGTACTTATCCCGGCAGCCCTCTCTGATCCGATGCAAACAAAGCAAGATGAGTTCATAAATCAGTATAAAACGACGTCATGATTTTATCTTTTCGCCATTGTATCATGCATGTCCTCTGGTAGGACAAAGATATGGTAGATTTTACTGATTTCTTGCAAGTATCAACGGAAGGTATACCAAAGTCTCATGATAACAATAATTAAAGATAAGAAATTCGTAACCCTCGCAGTGCACCATCGATTCCTGTTCGAGAGCAGTCGGACAATAATTGCTTCTTGCCCAATCAAGGTGAAAACCGACCAAGAAACACGAATAGGCTCCAATAATGATAACAGGATCACCGGCTCCATCCCTCGAGCCCCGTTTTCATTGCTTGAACAGAAAATATTTTCATTTGGAAGCTTTGTTTTTAGGCAGGCTGTGATAGAACAGCTGATTCTGAAAATAACATTAGTTATTTGAATGATCAGTTTTGGAATCGTTGGCAAGTCCTTGATTTCTTTTTTTTTATCATTACGAAAAAATTGTTGTATATATGTATGGATGCATACATACACATACAGACACACACATATATATATGTATATATATTATAATATATATATATATGATATATATATATATATATATATATATATATATATATATATATATATATATATATATATATATATTTATTCACAAACATTAAGCTGCAAATGTCGTTTAAAATCCAATACAAAATACCTCGGAAGTAATACCGAACGGGAATAATTCGTAGCACCGACAGCAACTACTTTCTTATATATTATATATATATATATATATTATATATATATATATATTATATGATATATATATATATCATATACTTATATATATATAACATATACATTTTATATATGTATATGTATGCGTATATGTATATATACGTATATATGTAAAACAAACATGAAATACATTTTAAAAATTATATGTAATATAAAATTTTAATGAATATATATATATCATTTATTAATATATAATAATATTATATTATATAATATTATATATAATTATAATGGGTGTATAGATATATTGATAATAATCTTATGTGTTATATATATATAATATATATATTATTAGATATATATATATATATATATATTATATACACATGTATGTAAATGAATTCTTCTGTTAAAACAGGATACGCCCCAAGTATAAAAAGGTCCATTAAAACACTGGCATAAAGTTAATGACTACTATATTTCGGTGGACCGAACTATAGTCCTTAGCTTTAAACATGTGTTTTTAATGGACCTTTTTTTACTTGAGATACACACACGCAAACACATATTATATATATCTATATATATATATAATAAATATATATATAATATATATATTAATATATTTAAAAATAAAATAATATGAATTACATAAATTATTAATTTATATATCTATATATATATATTATTAATATATATATAGTATATATATATATATATATGATACATAATTATGATATTAAATATGTATATATATATATATATATATATATATATATCTATATATATCTATATATATGAATGTTACAAATTTTCTATCTATCCTAAAAAAGTTTAAACTTTTTCCTTTTTCTTTAATAAAACAGAAGTTACAGTCTGACAGTAAACTAAGAAACAAAGACAAAAACTGATTGCGTATTTAAAAAAAAATTATATTGTAGAAAGTGGGAATGAGAAAGACTAGCAATACTAATTGGGCAAGGAGTTCTGACCCAGTGGCGGATCTAGCAATCTTTCATTTGTGGGGGGCGGGGGTGGGGTGGCATTTAGGATAATCATATAGACAAGTAACATGTATGCACACACGCACATAGTTGTTGTTTGTCGTTGTACACTTGTTGTTATTGTTGCAATAATCATGAACTAAGCAAAGTTTTGTTACTAAGAATGATTTATTGAAAAAAATACTTTTCTATTATTCACATCCATGGGGGCACGCGACCAGGTGCCCAACCCACTTTAAATTCGGCATTGGATTCTGGCCAGATAGAAAGGGTGACATGTCATCATTAAGTTATTTGGAATAAAATACTGCAAACTCCCCTCCTCCCTGTCATCCGGGAAATTACAGCTCCCTTGGTATAAGTAAGCAATATAGTATGAATTTACCCTAAACGTGAAATATAACAGCAAACGGGTTAAATACGCTAAAAAAACTATGCAAAATATGAGGTGTATTAAAGCAAAGCCATGCAATGTTTCGTAGACACTCGCTCCATCTGTTGTCCCGTTTTCAAATTAGATCGACGGTGGATTTCCTCAGTAAACGAATGAAAATATTTTGGCCATGTTGTTTGGCACAGGTTGCTAACAGCTATCCCTTTTAAGTGTCTCCCCTCGAGCAGGACACATCAGTGAGGGGAGTGACGACGAAAAAGCAAAAGAGAGAAAAAAGGGATTTTGACGTAAGGAAAAATCTATTTCTGGGCGATTGGTTCGTGTCGCCAGCGAAATATCCTTTAATCCATTATTTCTAAGGTAAATGTCTAACACATACCAGAGAATAAATAAAATAAAGAAAAGGTCAGTACAACTGACTCGCTCACCCTCCAAGAGGGGTGTCGGTATGAACACTATGGCGAGTGAGACCACTACCACGAACCGCTTGCCAATAGAAATCTCCCACTACAAAATCCCCACTTAGAGGGGTAGCCGACCCCAAAAGGGAGTGGGCAGCAACTACTACTACTCCATCCCATGCTGCCGACTGCTGCGCCTCTGGTGGCCATCCTTTTCAGTTAGCGCACAGCGGATACACGTGCCCTTTTTTGCTCTGTGTTTTTGTGGCCCTTTTACTTGGATTTATTCGTCATGGAGCGTACAGCCATCGCAGCAGCTAAGTTAAGTAATCAGTGATTATTGTTCTATTTGGTTTGTTCCGGCCTTGAGTCAGTATTTGCCGTTTTTTAGGTATAAATACGAGCTCTAGGTCGGAAGCATGGCAGCATGGTTCTGCCTCGTGGCGGGTTCGTTCTTGGTCTTCCATACCCAGAACCTTCCCTTATTTCATTACGCTCTATTGTTAGTTATCTATTTTATGTTAAGGGTACAGCCTACTGGGTTTATGTCATGCATGCATGTCTTTTCACCTTGCGTAGGCATCTTCCATCCAGACCCTAGCCACAGCTCTTAGTATCGGCCCCGGCTAGCTTTGAGTGGTAGACTTTCTTTCGAGTTAGTCGTACACTCCTGGATTTTTTCTCCTACTGTTTTATTTTTTCTTTCTTTACGTTTAGTGATTTTGATTATTTATGTTTTATGTTTTTATGGTCTCCACCACTATGCTTCGCTCTTCAGTTTCGGTTGCTTCTCTATAGCATCTCTCTGATTAGGTTCGGTGCTTTACGATTAGTGATTTTGATTATTTATGTTTTATGTTTTGTATTGGTCTCCACCACTATGCTTCCGCTCTTCAGTTCGGTTGCTTCTCTATAGCATCTCTCTGATTAGTCGGTTGCTTTATCCTAGGCTGTATTGTTTCATTGTATTACAGTTACCAGCTCCGTGGTCACTACGTGATCACGGAGCAGGCCAGACGCCTGTCCCAGTCACCTTTCCCTCCTCCCCGTCTTCCATAGGGCCGGGGGGGAGGGTTGGTCTGCCCACGCTCGCTCCACATACCCGGGCCTGCCTCCCTCTCTCCTCCCTAGGCGGAGGGAGTAGGGGGCTGGACAGACCCAGACTGGACTCGACCTCTCTAGCTTCACGGCACGCTCGGATGACTAAAGGGGGGGGGAGGGGGGGCTGGCCTTTCCCCCCTCCGTCGTTACTCCGTCGCTCCGTTGCTAGCTCGAGTCTGTTTGCCCTCTCGCCCTTTCCCAGCTTACTGGTGCTCTTTATCTACCGGAGCTCCGGCATCCACGTGGAAAGGTGTAGTTCACCCTGACGGGCGGACTGCGGCATACAGTTGGTCTTTACTAACCACTCCGTCGTGCTGATATCGCGACACGAACTCCGCCACGCACCGGACTTAGTCCGGTACGTTCGATGTCTATAGGTTTAAGAATTAGTATTTAATTTAAACTATATTAAGTTTTAATTTAAGCTATCTTAAGCCAATCCCTCCGTTGCCTGCTCACACGGATCTCTCCGGGGGTTCTAGCCTATTCAGGCGGTAAGGGAGGGGTTATGACAAATTTTTTCGCGCTCCGGCATGCAGCGGAGTTCTTTTAACTTCTAGCCTGTAAGTGATATCTTTTAGGATGCTCATGTATCTTTTCACTTACAGACCACCAACTGTGAGCATCCGGGATGTAATGCCATGCTCCAGGACCCCTGTGGGGCATGAAGTCTGCAGATCCCATGCTCCATGCGCGACTCCGCACGGGAACCTTCAAGTCTGGTTTCACGAGACCTGCACGATTTGCTATGATCTGGTGAGCCAGCTCTTAGACGGGTAAGTATTCCCAACTCCGTTAGCTAATCCTTACAAGATTATAGTTCTTAAGTTTAATTTTAATCTCTTATTTTAAACTTAAGCTTGTTTTATATGGGATCTCGCATCCTCTATAATTTTGTTTAACCTATTACTTAAGTTTTTAATTTTAAGTTTAAACTTAAAAAACTCAACAAATACCCTCTCTTCCAGGCTCCCGCTGTTAGAGACACCGCCTGGCAACCCTGTGGGCTTGGTCGGCGGTTTTGGCAAGAACGCCGCCAAGGGACAGCCCTACATCCTTGAGAAGAGGTTGGCGGTCCTGATCTTCCCCGGCGGCAAGTCAACGGGCTACGTCGATCCAGCAGAGGCAGCCCCGACTATAGCGGCAATTCAGCAAGCAGCTCGCCGCTTCGTTGACTGAACCAGGCCAGGACATCTCGTCGGAAGTCGCGACACTGGACTTAAAATAATATTGAACCGATGGTAGGTGTTGACGACCTGTTTGGTCGAGGTGAGTACGTTGGACGCCCAAAGGGTCTTCCCTTGGGCGCCACTGGATCTTCTACTCCTGCAAACTCTCCAGCTACCTTCCAAGGCTTTACAGGAGCTGAGCTCCTTTATACTTCTCCTGATGCCTCCGTTAGACCTAAGGTCAAAGGACAGACGGTAGTTAAAACCCTGAGTAAGACGTCGTCGTCGTCTAAAAAGACGTCGTCGGCGTCAACATCTCGCAAGTCTCCGGCTACAAACCCCGGAGCAGAGAGGTCTAGAGCTTCTGGGTCCGGCTCCAAATCCTCAAGGAGTAGATCTTCCAAGGAGAGATCACATACTCCAGTGGAGTCAGCCGTTTCTCCCCTTCCTTTGGTTCCTGTTCAGAGCTACCCGACCACCTCCGCAGCAGCTCCGGCTTTGGATCCCAATGCTGGCCTGTTGCAACACATGGGGGATTTGGTTGGTTCTCTCAAGAACAGTATGGAGCAGATGTTCTCCCGGTTGTCCGATAGGATTAACTCCCAGGATAACATCATCGCCGGACTAAGCCAGGCTCCGCTAGCTACTCCCCCACCTTTCGGCACAGGTATAGCTCAGCTGCCACCACATGACTCTCTGCCTCCGTTCTCTATGAATAACCCCTGGAGGGTGGCGTCATACGCCCCCTTCCAGGACGGGCTTATTTCTATCCCGGAGTGTGGAACTCGAAGGATTGAGGACTTCGAGTTTCTACCCGGAGGATCTCCAACCGCCGTTCATTGGCTACGCCAGGCTCACTGGACGCTGCCATGACAGCGAGATGACAGGGTCCCTAAAGAGACAGTACCTCTATTTCACGTGACCAGGCTCAAAGAGAATGGCTCAGGTGCTTAGAGGGACATGGATTGTTCGAATACGAAGATACAACCCTTTAAGAGTCCATTCACCACTTCACAATGGAAGAGGGAACTCCGCTTCCTTTCCTTACCAAGATTGCCACGGTCACTATCCCAGCGGCCCAAAAGGGGGAGTCGTTTACCGCAGCTAAAGGAAGCGGACCTACATCTCCTTTACTTCCCTCAACCGGAGATTTGTGGGAAGACCTGCCCAACACTTTTTCGGCGGGCAAACTCAACCAGACTGTGCTATGGAGCAGTTTGGTGAAAAGCTGCCTAGACTTCCAGACAGCCTCATTCAGGCAGAGTTTGATGCCAAGTCTAGGCTGGCCAGGTCTATTAACACCATGGCCATGACCAGAAGTGGCTACCATTTCTTATGGTTCCGAGCCACTTTTCAAGCTGATCACCAAGTCACTGACTCAAACGGTACAGTCTGACATGTTCGAGTTCGCCACAGCCAGAACGAATTGTCGGAAGCATGTCCTCCAGGAAGCAACTATTCGGCATGAACCGAATAAGTTGCTTTCATCAAACATCTGGGGAGCAGACCTCTTCCCAGATGCAATGGTAAAGGAGGTCCAGGCGGAGGCTACAAGGCTTAACCAAAGCCTTAAGGATCGTTGGGGTCTCACTGCAAAGAGACGCCAAGATCAAGCAGTGAGGGGTAAGGCTCAGAAGAAACCCAGACGTTTCCAGCCTTTCCAAAAGAAACAGCAACGCTTCGCCCAGCATGTTTCGGCTGTTCCGTTGGTGCAGGCGGCCCAACCCTCTTACCTCCAAGGGCCCAATCACAGCCTATTTATGTGATTTCCCCCCAGCCTCAACCTTCCACCTCTTACGCTGTCTCCCCAGCCTTCAATCAAGTGTTCGAAGGCCAGGCCTTTCAGCAGTATGACCGCTCGGGTAGGGGAGGCAGAGGTAAGCGATCCTTTCGTCAGAGAGGATCAGGAAGGTCCCTTAATAGAGGAAAACACTTCCGGGGAGGCCGCGGAGGCTACCAGCATCAATGAGAACTTCCAGGTAGGAGGGAGGCTGTTTCTCTTCCGCCACCGTGGGGATTCAGCAAATGGGCAACAAAGCATTGTGTCGAAAGGCTGGGTTGGAGTTGGGTGGCGAATCCGCCCCCACCCAGACCTTTCTTCAACTTCCATCCAAAGAATTGACGGAGTATGCGGAGGACCTCCTTCAGAAAGGAGCAATAGCGAGAGTCAACAGATTAAAGTTTCAAGGGCGCTTGTTCAGCGTTCCAAAGAAAGGCTCACAAAAAAAGAAGGGTAATCTTAGACTTGTCCCGTTTAAACTTGGCCATTCGCTGCGACAAGTTCAAGATGCTCACCATCTCGCAGGTGCGGGACCTTACTTCCCCATGGGGCCGTCACCACCTCTATCGATCTTACAGACGCATACTATCATATCCCTATTGCAAGACACTTTCGCCCTTATCTGGGCTTCAAGATAGGAGATCAGGCATTCTCCTTCAAGGTAGTTCCCTTCGGTCTCAACGTAGCACCCAGGGTGTTCACGAAGTTGGCGGAAGTAGTCGTCCAAAAACTCTAAGATCGCAAGGATCATGGTAGTAGCGTATCTCGACGATTGGCTAATTTGGGCTCCAACAGTCGAGGAATGTCGCAAAGCAACACTGAAAGTAATCCAGTTCCTGGAATAATCTCGGGTTCAAGATAAACAGGACCAAATCGAGACTCACTCCGGAGTCAAACTTTCAGTGGGCTGGGCATTCAATGGAATCATCCTCCCATACCTCGTCGATTCCATCAGCCAAGAGAAAAGAAATAGCGAAGTCAGTAAAGCAATTTCTAGGACACAAACTTGCTTCAAGGAGAACCCAGGAAAGGATTCTGGGTTCACTCCAGTTTGCATCAGTGACAAACATCTTGATGGAAAGCCAAACTGAAACCTAACCAGAATCTGGCGCTCACGAGCAAATGTCAGGTCCAGGGACAAATTATCATCAGTCCCTCAGATTCTACGGATCGTCTACGCCCTTGGTCGAAAGTCAAGAACTTGTCAATATCAGTACCCCATTTTCAGTTTCCTCCTCCGGGGATTTACCATCCACACGGACGCTTCATTAAAGCGGTTGGGAGGATATTCTCAGTTCAAGAAGGTTCAAGGAACCTGGTCACCCCAGTTCCGTCAGCTTCACATAAACGTACTGGAAGCAATGGCAGTGTTTCTTGACTCTAAAAGGTTACGTCCGCCAAAGAACTCCCACATAAAGCTAGTCTTAGACAGCGCAGTGGTAGTCCATTGTGTAAACAGAGGAGGCTCCAAGTCACGTCATCTGAATCATGTCATGGTAGCCATCTTCTCCCTGGCGGACAAGTTCAGTTGGCACCTCTCCTCCACCCATATAGCTGAGTGAGAAACGTCATAGCAGATGCTCTATCCCGATCAGTTCCTCTGGAGTCGGAATGGTCACTGGACAACAGTTCGTTCCAATGGTTCCTTCAGAGGGTTCCAGTCTACAAGTGGATCTATTCGCATCCCAAGCGAACCACACAAACTCCCATGTTATGTGGCCCCCAACCTGGACCCTCTGGCCTATGCCACGGACGCCCTGTCCATAGACTGGAACAACTGGGAGAAGATTTATGTCTTCCCTCCAGTGAATCTTCTCCTGAAGGTGCTGAACAAACTCAGACGTTCAAGGGTCAAGTGGCTCTAGTAGCCCCACTGGCCGAAGAGCAATTGGTACCCTCTCATTCTGGAACTGGGTCTTCGTCCTCTTCGAATTCCCAATCCCAGGCTCTCCCAGTCAGTGCAAACGAAGACTGTGTTCGCTTCCTCAGGAATTCTCAAAACCCTAACTTTATGGATTTCATGAAGTTTGCGGCTAAAAGAGATGCGAATATTGATCCTCAAAATATTCTCTTCTTGGAATCTGATAAAAGAGATTCAACTTTGAGACAGTATGATGCTGCAGTCAAAAAGTTAGCAACCTTCCTGAGAGAATCAGATATTAGAATCATGACAATCAATTCAGCTATATCCTTTTTCAGATCTTTATTTGAAAAAGGCTTAGCAGCTAGCACTATTACGACGAAACAAGTCAGCCTTGAAAAGATTTTTCAATTTGGTTTTCAGCATAGACTTGACAGACTCTTACTTCTCGTCTATTCCCAAGGCTTGTGCTAGACTTAGACCTTCAGTGAGGCCTACGTCAGTATCATGGTTCTTAAATGATGTTCTAAAGCTGGCTTCAAAACAGATAATAACACATGTTCATTTATAATGCTCTTAAGAAAAACTCTATTTTTATTAAGCTTGGCTTCAGGAGCTAGAATTTCAGAACTGTCGGCATTGATCCGGATCATGTTGAATTTCTTCCCACAGGGGAAGTTCTACTTTCTCCGGAACGTAGTTTTTATAGCAAAGAATGAAGATCCTTTGATGAGGTGGGAAACCGTGGAAGGTTGTACCCTTCCACAAGATATTTCTCTTTGTCCAGTATCAACCTTACGAGCTTTCTGTCCAGGACATCTCATCATCATCGGGTCCTGTCTTTAAGAGAGAAAAAGGTGGTGGTACTTTATCTATTGTAAAGCAAGCCAATCATGATTCCTTCCCTAAAGCACATGATGTCAGGGCAGTAGCCACCTCAATTAACTATTTCCAACACATGAATTTCGATGATTTAAAAAAGTATACTGGATGGAAATCGCCGACAGTATTTAAGCATCATTACTTAAAGTCCTTGGAAGCTCTGAAATTTTCAGCAGTTGCGGCGGGTAACATAGTTTCCCCCGACTCTGCTTAATCTTTAGTAGAAGATCCAGTTCTCCTTTCTACCTATCTCACCCAACAATTCGTCTATACCTGCCATGTTCATCTACGTTTACCTTGAGTCTTAGCTGCTCTTATGATGGTATAGTGGGTGCCCCTTATTTTTTGCTAGGTCACTCACAATTGATTGTATATAATGATCTCTTTGATGTGATCCCCTTATTTTTATGCTAGGGTGACACATCGTACTTACAATGGTTACGGGTTTTGTATACTAAGTCATATACTCCTTTATTCCTCCATTTGCAGAGTGGCCGGAGCGACCGAAACAAGAACAGTACAAATCTCTCACTCTCTTTCTCCTTTTTGTATTGGAGTCTTTGATGTTGAGTTTGAACTTGAGCTTCCTTGTGTGTATTTGTGTACCTTTATTTATATACTCTGACTAGAAATGGTTTAAAAATAAGAAAAAAATGGTTGTACAGAAACGGTTTCATGAAGATCGGGGCTGCATTAAAACTATTTTATAAGACGCACATGGTTCAGGTTTTAATAACAGAATGTTGGTATAACCTTGTAAGCATTCCGTATAGTAAATACAACATGGCATTATTACTATTATGGCATTATTACAGATTACTATTATGGCATTATTACAGATGCAGCCCTGGTTGGAAAAGATGAATGATGTTAGCTGAAGGGAAACCAACCTAGTTCAGAATAGGAAACTGGGAGATAAAGGATATATATATATATATATATATATATATATATATATATATATATATATAATGATTCTAGTACAAAAGCAAAACAAATAAACCATGAAGTGGAACGCACGTCAGTATGCTCTACAACAAAGAAAGCATTTGTAAGTTTGAACTCCAAAGTTCTCACGATTCCATTATTTGGCTATAACAGAGTTTAAAGTTTGAGGAAAGTTCGTAGTATTGAATCTCACAAAAGCAAAGGCGACGCTTTTAAAATTAACTGCATATCTAATACTACGTGGTAATGGTATCGTTTCGAAAGATTTAATGATTCGGTTTTTGCACATGAAGACGAATGAACTTTGCTCCACATCTCATCGTTTTTCCAGAAAAAATTCTTAACTGGAAACTGCGATAATAAAATATTTCATTAAGATTGAAAAATCGTTTCTCTCCTGTGTTGACATCAGTCAGCCTGTAGCTACGTATCTCGACATGGCTATGGAAATTTGCCAGATACGACTGGATCTCTTTCTCTCTCTCTTCCTCTCTCACAGCCCCCTCCCCCCTCTCATTGAACCAAAGCATTTGGAGTAGCTTTCTTTTGTTTTGATCTCAGGGGAAATAAAGAAGAGAGAGAAATAGGTCTGTGTTAAGAGATTGGCGCATTGTTCCATGAGCTTCGATGGTGCAGCTGGTGAGTCCGCATTGCTTAGGTATAATAGTGAGAGGGTCGTATTGGGGAAGAAGGGTTCGGACTGAATGGGGAATGAGGCTGAAGGCATCAGAGGTACCGGTGGAAAAAAGGAATGGAATGCATGAAAATGCCTCACTAAAAGAATGGAACAGTGCCATGGGAAACTATCTCAGCTGCATACATTCGCGAATGTCAAGCACTTGTTTCAGAATTGTTATATTTATAATGAATGTTGAATTAACTATACTTGATGCTTCTAAGTTCTGTGTTTTTATATTTGCCCGCACTTGAAAATACATAAGTTAAATGCGTATTTACAAGAATATGGACACACGCACACACACAAAACATATATATATATCTATATATATATATATATATATATATGTGTGTGTGTGTGTGTGTGTGTGTGTGTGTGTGCTTGGGAGTGTGTAAGCTGATACGCATCTATGTATAAAAACGCAAAAGTAAACATGTATGAAAATTTCTGAATCACCGAAGAGATGAAGACAACCCTACCCTCTTTTCAATGTTAACCTTTACCTGTGCTTAATTAAGACAGGGCCCCAAGACATTCTTAGAGACAATCAGAAGTTAAATATTTCCACCGTTTCGCATGATAGCAATGATAACGCTAATAAGAAAATATGCGACAAGAAAGAAACTTCTAAACATAGAATCACTTGCTTTAGCTTTTCAATTGCTTTGCAACAACACCGAATAAGTATCGATTTATTTTGCAGAGGAGCGTAACCCAACGAATCGTAATAGAGGCTGCACTCTAGCTAATGATCTCTATAATTCCCGTAGGGGGTTAATGCCGTCAGTGCACCCCATTCGGTGCACTGTAGGCATTACGCCAGGTTCCTTGTAGGGTCCTTTCAGCTCCTAACATCAACTCCTTTCAGTCCGTTTATTGTACCTCCGTTCATATTCTCTCTCTTCAATCTGACTTTCCACCCTCTCCTAACTATTGTTTCATAGCGCAACTTTGAGGTGTTCTTCCTCTTACACCTTCAAAGCCTTTTACTCTTAATTTTCCTCACAGCACTGAATGACCTCATTGGTCCCAGTGCTTGACCTTCGACCTAAATCTTATATCCCGTTTTCTCTAATCATAGTCTGTTTTGCTTCAAATTTCGAGGCGCTCTCTTCGATAGTTATGAAGTGTTCTCAGCTCAAAGTTCGGTGTGGAATAAGATGAGTGATCATGACAAGCACCAACAACACTTACAACATACCTTCTAATGCAGGCGATAAATTCACTGGGCATCCGAGTTATTTAAGCGGTGACAACGCTGATTTAACGCGATATATGACCGGGGATCCTAGCAACACCATATTTCTTTGTCTTCTTGCAGTTGATTGGTTTACGTGTGATACTGGGTAGGAATGATTTTTGTCTTATAACTTTGTTAAGGCACATTGTCTTTTGGCAAACAACTTTTGGTAACATATGTTGTGTGCGTTTGAAAATTTTTTCCTCTCTCTCTTTTATACACACACACACACACACACACACACACACACACACACACACACACATATATATATATATATATATATATATATATATATATACTTAAAAATCACAGTAGATGCACGAGACTTCAAGACAAAAGCGCTTGGATTTCTGCCTGTCATTTTCCTGTGGTATTCGCTTATAAACACACACACATATATATATAATATATATTATTATATATATATATATATATATATATATTATATATATATATATATATATATAATAAGAGATACTGAAGATTAGCATGATAAAGTTTTATTTATAGCTAACACTATTTGGCAACCTTGGATTCAGAATACTTGAGTGTGCTGTAAAGTAAATACTTATCTATCTAGTATTTCTGTTTCCATATTCCTTTTCCCTTTGAGGAGGTGGTGGTGGCGTACGGTCTTAGCATTGGTGACAAAACCTATCACAGTGAAAGAAAATACAAGAGAGACGATGATAAACTTTTATCGGCGTCGGATGTCTGAACATCCTGTACCCACAAAGAGAGACTTGTATGTGGCTTTGTGAGAACACAACAATAACATGACGTCACAGCTGCTTTCCCTACCTACCACACACACCCTCCCCATCTCTCTCTCTCTCTCTCTCTCTCTCTCTCTCTCTCTCTCTCTCTCTCTCTCATGAACGTTCGAGTCAGTTCTGTTCCCTTGTTATGCTCGTAACTGGGCTGCTGTTTCGCGGGCTTTGAAGTGACAGGCGTCAGTTAGGGGTTGCTGTTGGTCCAAAACACGTTTGTTTACATGTTCACGACTTCGGTTGGTAAGCATTGTGTCACAAATATACAACAAGATCAGTGACCCCGCATAATGTTTTTAAGCTTAGAGAAAAGAGCTTCATTATCCGTGGAATGAAGGACAGTGGCTTGTGTTTGAAATATGATGAAAGTGCTTTAAGTGACAGAGTTAGTGTCGAGAGTTCGTTCGAAATTTTATTAACTGGGATTGCAAAACATTGCGCATTTTGATCAAATCGTTTCCAAAACGAAAATTAAGGTAAGTGTTTTCACTTTTCATACTTCATTTTGCTTCTTTGTATCATTTACTTCATATTCTTCGAATTGCTTTTTTTTTATTTAAGCAATAATCTGATGCTTTTGTTTGCTTAATAACCATAACGATAAAGACACCAAACAAACGATAATCAACATTTATAAGGACAGGAAGTCCACTGGCATTTCCTACGTTTAACTTATAACTGTTGACATTTAACAACAGGAGGGCGGTATTTCGTCATGTTAACATTTACAGTACGTGCGCGTGCGCGTGCACACACACATACATACATACATACATATATATATATATATATATATATTATACACACACACACACACACACACACACACACACACACACACACATATATACATATATAATATATAGTATATATTATATATATATATATATATACACATATACACACACACACACACACACATATATATATATATATATATATAGAGAGAGAGAGAGAGAGAGAGAGAGAGAGAGAGAGAGAGATATGGGAAAAAAATTACAAACGCGCGCAAGATATTATTACCAAAAGATGTCTACCAAAAGAATATGTGCCTGAACCTTAGCAAATTGATAAGGTAAAAATTTTTCGCGAAAGGTTGTAAGACTGCAATGTGTTAAGGATATCTGACATTTTTCCAAAGCACATTTTCTGATAATATTCATTAGTATCTGTAGTATCTGAGCGTTCACTTTCTGAATTATTTTAGCGATGAATGTGATGGCAAAGGAAACTTTGGGTCGTTTTTGGTTTTCGTCGTAGTTATGACTTGGACCATCGACGGATGGTCTCTTGTTTGTCACTTTTAGATAAGTTAAATTTCAACATAGATCTTCTCCATTCACAATTGATCCCTGATCCCGTTTATTTGCCGAGGGCAACCATATTCATTGAACAGCAGCACCAATATGCGATGAATGTGTCTCAATGTCGAACTTCTCAGTTCCAGGGGTCTCTTTATTCCTCTCTCACAGCTGGACTGTGGAAAAGCCTCTCAGAGGAAGTCGTGCAATTGGAACTTCAGAAGTTCCAGATAAAATGCAATGCAATTCTACCCTTGCATTTTGATACATTTTTATCTGTTTATCTATTCATCATTTTATTTTTATGATAAGTGGTATCTCTTCTTTCTGTATTCCCCTATACTTCCTTTTACTTCTATCTAGTGAACACAATATTCTTTGGAAGCTTGAATTTGACGTCAATGGCCACTGTGGAATTATTCCATATGAATACGTTTCATCTACTGAATAATAATAATAATAATAATAATAATAATAATATAATAATAATAATAATAATAATAATAATAATAATATAGATTCGTGATTGAAAATATCGAGTTTAGAGGACGAACGATAGAAATGTGCCTCCCAAACTGGTTATTTCGAAAACAATGCCATTTTCAGAGTAGATTTATTCGGGAAGGCATGACATCGATTGGGCATGACGTAAATAAACGTCTGGTGATGTGCTTTAGTGTGGAAAGAAGTTTGTGACTGACGTAAATTGTAATGCCACTGTAGGATCTCAAAACTGAACAACTCTTCTGCAATGTCGTATTTTGCCTTAAAAAAAAAAAAGAAAAAACCTGATTATGTCTGTAGTTTTTCAAGTTTGCCTAAACACTAAAAAAACAATTATGTAATTATGTCTTTAGTTTTTCAATGCGTTGGAAACATTGCAAATATATCATAAACATGTTTCAAAACAAGTATGCGACCGTAGGTGGCAAATGCTGGATAATCGTATGAAGCACTGGTTAGAACTAACTAATAAAACTTGCATACTACCTGTCTGTGATGTGTGTGCGTGTGTTTATGAAACATTTTGCTACAGATCATTTATGCCACCAGACATTAGAAACACTAATAGTGCCTGTGTAAGTTCTTTACTATGTAGCATTTTGTTGATGCTAAAAAGTACGATCAAGAAGATTATTTTGTGGAGGTAGATAAGAACGCCGGCGTACTGGCCCATTTTACCTAAAATTTTACCTAACAAATAAAATTAGGATCACGCTTTTTTAATACATGCATTTCATTCTAAAGTCAAATCATTCCTAACAGTCATGAAGAATTTTTGAAGCATCAATGTGAATTATAAACCCAATGTTTAAAAACGCTAAGTACCCAAACGTGCCTGTTCTGAATTCGGTGTTGTATATTTCTGTCCGTGACCTGATGGGTTAAGAAAGATATGTTGAATGAGTATTTTTCACAGAGAGAGAGAATCTTGTTTGTCGCCTATGAGTTCTAGAGAGGTGAATTTTGCAATATTTTAACTCCATCACGCCCTTTTCTGACATGTCTTGTGTTAAAGGGGAGACAATTGCAGTTAACACAAAATGGAGACAGAAATTAGCAACGTGCAAAAAAAAAAAGAAAAAAAAAAAATACACGGGTTTGAGGAGTCCCTGTAGATTTTTTTTACCGGAGTGGAGAGAGTATTTCGTTACAAAGTTGTACGACGAACATTCCTCTTTTTCTTATTTCCTTGAACCTTGCTTTTCTTTGACGCGTTTGTTAATTCATTGACGTTTTTAGTCAATGCTGAGGAAACGCCCTTCTTAGTGAAATGCACTTTCCATCATGGTGATAAGGAAAGAATAGAACTCAGCATTTAAGCACAGCAATTTAGGTCAGTTATTTGCTCAATATTCTATCCAAAACATGCCCGACATTTTTGTCATAAGGCTTTATTTTATTTATTTATCTGACCTTGCTCCCAAGCTATTGTGCAGAATGCCACTGTCACGTCGTTCCCCAACTGACAAGCTTGTTGAGCCTTGTGTGGCGATATTCCTGTAGGAACCGTGAGCACGAAATTACGGTATTGATAAATTTCCTTTCCATCTTGCTCTATTTTTGCAAAGCTTCATCAAATGAGCCAAGTTTGGTGTCTTGAAAAAAGATGAAGAATATATCCGATCCATAGTTTCTAAGTTACTTTAGCGAGTATCGGAGATAGAGCAAAACAGCCAGATACGAAAACCAAGCCTGAGTAAATGAGACGATCATCTGCAATTTTATTTATTTATTTTTTTTCCCCTATTTTGCTACTGAAGGATAGCCTCTTCAAAGCTTTACACTTTCTCTACGATATCGTCTCTTTTATGCAAAGACTAATGGATGGAGAACCTGATGATGACTTTTATCCCGGTTTGACAGAAACAAGAAAAGGAAGAAAAAGGGGGCGCGCTCCCTAAAGGATTTTGCTTAAAAAATAAATTTCCGACATTAGTGTTTGGATCTTGAATATTTGAAGTTGATAAGCTCCTGTTTTGAATTCATTCATTCCTTGAAAGCTTTTGCTCTTCCATGACCCGGGCATAATTATGATATGCTCACCTTTTTTGATATTTCATAAAAAGTCAATAAGAGTAGCTAATTTCCATGACGCAAGTATGTCCTCATAAATTTAGCAAACAAACAGCGAACCGTTCATCCAGAACTGACAACATCCAGGCACATACGAAGCATCGAGGTAAAAAGTATTCAACATGGGTTCATACTGACGTCATGACGTCATATTCAAGTCATAGAGACAATGCTCCAAATAATCTATTGCGCCTTTGACTAAGATTACAAGGCATGGGGGATGAAGTCCCTAATACTGCTGAGATCCTTCTCATAATGGAAACTGTCCCGTCTCATAGTGAGCTTCCAGCTGGAATTGGCAAGACGTTGCAAAGGAATTTGATGATCCGTTACAACGATATCCGATTTCGTGCATTTGTTTAATACTACTACTGGTAACGATAATGATTGTGACCTCTAGTAAACAAGGCACATTTGTATCATAATTTAATACTGGAAATTAGTTTGAAATAAACTTAATTCCAATTCAATTTGTATATAACTTGCAGACGATAGACCCTGTGCACATAGGTTGAATCATTAGTTTATTCAGATATTACATTAATTTTATAAGTTGTGGTTTTTCTTCGTATTTTGAATCACACATTAGACAATGCTTCAGAGCTGTCAGGTCAAAATGGAATATAATCTCAGATTATTTTAAAATCTCAGATTATATCATAGTGAACCTTTTACTGCAGTAATTTCCTTATCGTTATCAGTCGAAGCTCGGTAGTGTTTATTATGCATCTACAAGCTTGAATACCCCATTTCTCCTCATCTTTTTATTACTAGTCTTTGCAATATTTCCTTTTTGGACAGCTTCCTGTAATGCTAACGGAACGTGTCACTTTAATTAATCAGTTTGCCTTCCTTTGGAAGCTCTGGAGACCTTGATATCATCTATGCTTCCATTCCTAGGATACATGTTAATGCACGAGGAAAGTTTTACCATAAAAGAAGGCCTGAATTTGTTTTACTGCTCATCACGTTTCGCCTTACGTGAAAATGAGATTGCTGTAGCTTCTCAATTTTGTGCATTAGTATAGTAAAGGGTGGCGTAAGAATGCGTGTTTTACCATCGAATATGGAGGAATGATATAGCTGGATGTATGTCGCATGTCTGCTGAATGATATAGCATCAGAGTATGATACTCGAGGACGGTTACCGATCCTCACGCCGACCTTCCAAAGAGAGGCCGTAGTTTGAAGTTTTTAATCTACCACAATTCATATCCCCTGAATCTGTAAAGTCTGACAGGAAGGGCTGGCGTACTGTACCTTAAAACCTTATATACAAAGTTACTTACTATTTTATTCTTGATCTTTAATGAGAAATTCATCTTAATATGACAGTCGTTATCTTACTTTTATCTTCCCGCAGGAAGCACATCTCATTCTTGTTGGCCCCCATTATCGCCAAGCGATAATTTAGTATCGCCTCGCCTTTTCTGACGCTGAAGGCAAATGGGAGCAGTCGAGATGCTCCTCCGTTGGCTCTTCCAGGAACTGATAAATCCGGATGATTGAAAGGGCTATTCCGGCCAGCGGGATGTCTTTGTGATTTAAGGAAAAACGGAAGATGGATGCAAATGTAAAGAAGGAATGTTCTGTGGGAATTTTATTTACGTTTGAACACCACTCGCGCATGGAAGGGGTGGAGGCGGAGGAGAGAGAGAGAGAGAGAGACGTTCTTATTCTTAAATAACGAAGAATAAAGAGAGAGAGAAGGGGAGCGGGGCGTGGACTGGCGCTCATTCAGGAATAACGAAGAAGGTAGCTGCTTGCCCCTTCTCAGGAATTTTTCTTCCAATTGCTTGACAAAAATCGTTCGTTTCGTTATTGCATTAAGCAGGAGGCAGGAGGACCATTTTAGCTGAGCATCTGTCATATACTCGACAAAATAACTTCACGCTAAAAGGCGCATTAAATTCATCCTCCTTCAAATGGAATGACTTGAAGCTCTTCCACTTCTCATCTCATAATATGTTTTTGGAAAAGCAGTGTCCTCACAATATCGCCGCCATGAAATCATATTTACCTCCACCAACGAAGTTAGGGAGAGCTTCTCGGAAACTGTGATTAAATATAAACTCGGAAATCCTTTTACCAGCCTGAGTAACTTGATTTTTGTTTATTAATGACTGATACTCCTAATCTTGTATGAACTTGAGTTATTAAAACAAGCTGGTGGTCACGCGAGGACAAAATTTAAAATACGGAATTGTAAACTGCATGTTTATAATATGCTTCTATGAACAGTATTCCAGTGGTTTATTCAAACACACACACACACACACACACAGACTATCTCCAACGCGATAAACTCAGGATATCAATGTATCAAAAGAAGGATATGCGGAAATGACGCAGATCTCAAAGCCGCTAGAATTTGAACAAAAAAGAACGAAATCGAAATGATTAGGATATTAAGAAAAAAAAAATGTAAAAAATGCGCCGAAGTTTCTTCGGCACAATCGAGTTGTCTGTACAGCGTATATTGCTATATGAAACTTTCAGCCACGGCCCATAAAACTCAGCCACGTACCGGTGGTGGTCTGTGTTGTTGGTACCATGGGGTGCCAGGAATACGATTATGACTAACTTTAATCTTAGATAAAATAATAACTACTGAGGTTAGAGGGCTGCAATTTGGTATGTTTGATAATTGGAGGGTGAATGAGCAGCATACCAATTTGCAACCCTCCAACCTCAGTAGTTTGTAAGATCTGGGGGCGGACAGAAAAAGTGCAGACGAACAGACAGCCATCTCATTAGTTTTCTTTAACAGAAAATTAAAAATGGACGAATACGTTGTTCTGATTGTGAAGATTATTTTATCTCCAAAAGGAAGGGGTAGACATCTTGTATGATCTGATGGTAAAAATATTCGAACAGGAAAAGATACCAGAAGAATGGCGGGAAAGCATATTGATACCTATATTTAAAGGTAAAGGTGATGTCCAGGAATGCAGTAATTATAGAGGTATAAAACTAATGTCTCACACGTTTGAGATTTTGGAAAGAATCATAGATAGCAGGCTGAGAGAGGAAGTTAGAATAGGGAAGGAACAGTTAGGATTTATGAAGGGAAGCGGGACAACGGATGGAATATTTTGCATAAGGCAGCTAATGGAGAAATTCAGAGAAAAACAACGAGACCTGCATCTGGTATTCATAGACCTTGAAAAGGCCTATGACAGAGTGCCAAGGCAAAAAATATGGAGATGTTTGAGGGAGAAGATGGTGCCGGAAAAAGTATGTCAGAATTATTTTTTCAGGAGATGTACAGGAATGTGTATACTAGAGTGAGGAGTAGTGTTGGTGAGACGGATGGATTTGAGATAGGAGTTGGATACACCAGGGGTCAGCACTTAGCCCATTCATCTTCAACATCGTGATGGATGTAATGACCAGGGATGTTAGAGAAGCAGTGCCATGGTGCATATTATACGCGGATGACATTGTGTTGTGTTCAGAGGGGAAGGAGGAGTTGGAGGGGAGGTTGGAGAGGTGGAGAGCAGCACTTGAGGAGAGAGGAATGAGAATAAGCAGATCAAAAACCGAATATATGTGTTCTAGTATTACTGAGGACGGTGGAAGTAGCATAAGATTGGGTGGGGAAGAAATAAAGAAAGTACAGAAGTTCAAGTACTTAGGGTCCGTATTGGAGGATAGTGGAAGCATGGACCAAGAGGTGAGACACCGAATTCAGGCAGGATGGAATAATTGGAGGTCTGCATCAGGGGTACTCTGTGACAAGAAGGTCCCTCTGAAATTGAAAGGAAAGTTCCATAGGACGGTGGTCAGACCAGCAATGTTATATGGAACAGAAACGGCAAGTATGAGGAAAACAGAGGAGAAGAAGATGGATGTAGCAGAAATGAGAATGTTGAGATGGATGTCGGGAGTAACAAGGGAAGATAGGATTAGAAATGAGTATATAAGAGGATCAACAAAGGTAGCTGAAATATCGAAGAAAATACAGGAAGGAAGGCTTCGATGGTATGGACACCTGTTACGAAGGGAGGAACGTCATGTTGGAAGACATACGATGGAAATGGAAGTGCAGGGTAGAAGGAAGAAGGGAAGACCAAGAAAGGTATAAATGAGAACGAGGCACAAGACAGAAATCGATGGAGACGACTCATTCGTAATGGCGACCCCATATAAAAATGGGTTTAAGCTAGGAAGAAGATTTTATCTCCAAAAGCCTCGTTGAAATTTTCCGCGCGGGAAGAAAATAGATCGATTTTTATTTTTTATTTTTTAATAAAATATGGAATAGACTTTCGTGTGCCAAGAAGTATTTTCCACTTGAAGATATCCATCCGATAGTTACTTTTTTCTTTAAAGAAATTGACATAAAACAGTACACGGGGTGGAATTCCAGGGATGAAGATTTTGTCGGTTGATTGTCGTCTACGGAAGTTTCACAGTCATTTCTGTATATTTTATAATAATAATAATAATAATAATAATAATAATAATAATAATAATACTATAAAACTATTCACTTATAGAATAGACATAATCTGATCTGGGAAGCGAACGTTGAATTTTATATAGAGCAAATGCTTAACTCAGCCTCAGGCTCCTCGGTATTAATGAACAGTGTTGCTCAGTCAAAGGAGAATCTTAAAAGAATAACGAAGGATTCAAGTACACGGACAACTGCCGGGGGCTCTTGAGACTTACTTGCCTTGTCCGTGATTATGCTATCTGGCGTCATTTCTGTATGACAATGATTCTCCTTCTTCTTTGTGCCTTCAAAAAAAAAAAAAAAAAAAAAAAGACAAACCATCGTCTTAGAAATTTCTCGAGAATATGTCATCTTTGCCACCAGGGTTCAGTTGCTTTGGTTAGAATTACGAATATGAATGGTCCAAATGTCTCATTGTCTTTTACTTCCCGTCAGAATGCAGCATTATGTGACGTATCACAAGATGGGCGCAGAGAGTTCACCGGTTTGTGGATAAATTGCAATCTTGATAGCTGCTGAGAATTGACTGGTTGTGGAATTCCTGCATGCCTGGTTATTGTTGCTCTGAAGCCGCCAGCTTGTGAGGTTGCTACATATTTGGTAGCTGCTGACAGTCACTCAAACTGTGTGATTCTTATAACACAATCTGTTTACATCTATCTGTATGTTCATTCTTTCCTCCTCTCAAAGAGCATCAATCACTCAAAGATAGCACAGAAACCGTCGCCCAGCTGAGTTAAAGGGTTATGTAAGTGGAGGACAAGGAAAGGAAGAGAGAATAAGAAGTTGAATATAAATCAAAAGCTATAACGTAAATCCTCCTTATATTTTTATGGCTTCCCAGCTGACTTGTGAATGTAAATCCGATTAAGTTTGTGAACATTGTTTCTTAACATTGAAGATCAAGGGCACAAATATTACTCACTTGCTTTGCAGTGTCCTTGATTGTAAAATTATTACTATTTATAAAATTAATATTTTATAAATAGTAAATAATTTTATAAATATTTATTTGAAAATAAATATTTCAAGCAAATAAATATGCGCTTGAATAGACAAAATAGCTAGCTCAAGTTTAATATAGCAAATGTCTTCGATGAAACTAAGAAAAAGACGAAGATGAAGAAGTATTTCAAACATCAATGGAAGGTCACATCCATCTAAAAACAATGTATTTTCTGTCACACTCCCACACTGACACATGAAATATCGAATATGGAGAACGACGCTCAAAGATATGTATTTTGGCGTTGAGACAAGATTTAAAAGCTATCTCATTGTTGACACCAAGTTCAGATTATTCCATTCCAAACTCTTCAAGGGTATAAAGCCTGAATTTAGGTAGCACTCCAGCAATGACTCGATAGATCTCACGCTAAATGATCGAACATTAATTTCCACGCTATTCAGTTGTTAATCTCCACCTTATTTCCGTTTCAGCCTTGAGAGGAAATACATAAGAGACGAATTCACCGATGCCCTTGCACGCGTCAATCCGCCTTTAATAAGGCCGACTCGGATAACGGCGTTACATTTCCGTACGATACAGAACTCATTTCCGGCCGGAAAATGTCATTATTGACTGCGTCAAATCGTCAGAATGGCTTCAAAAGCCCCAAACTTGGATGTTTCGATAAATATTAGCATGACGAATAAAACTGAATTCAAATGTAAAATAATCTGAAATGGGTGATTTCCCAGCACAGGGATTGGTATTAAGCTTCAATCTTTGCAGTGGAGAGCTCGTAACCCTTATTAACTGACAGAAGGGTGAAGTAACTGATTTGTATTTTAGCCTCTCTATGTCATCGGCTTATTCTTTCAGTGAAGCTTTTGTTCTATATAGTATTCAACATTAGCTTACCAGATTGGATAACGTCTACACTTCGCCAAATGAAAAGTTTTAGAAGATTTATTATTATTATTATTTTTTTTTTGCTCTATCACAGTCCTCCAATTCGACTGGGTGGTATTTATAGTGTGGGGTTCCGGGTTGCATCCTGCCTCCTTAGGAGTCCATCACTTTTCTTACAATGTGTGCCGTTTCTAGGATCACACTCTTCTGCATGAGTCCTGGAGCTACTTCAGCCTCTAGTTTTTCTAGATTCCTTTTCAGGGATCTTGGGATCGTGCCTAGTGCTCCTATGATTATGGGTACGATTTCCACTGGCATATCCCATATCCTTCTTATTTCTATTTTCAGATCTTGATACTTATCCATTTTTTCCCTCTCTTTCTCTTCAACTCTGGTGTCCCATGGTATTGCGACATCAATGAGTGATACTTTCTTCTTGACTTTGTCAATCAACGTCACGTCTGGTCTGTTTGCACGTATCACCCTATCCGTTCTGATACCATAGTCCCAGAGGATCTTTGCCTGATCGTTTTCTATCACTCCTTCAGGTTGGTGCTCGTACCACTTATTACTGCAAGGTAGCTGATGTTTCTTGCACAGGCTCCAGTGGAGGGCTTTTGCCACTGAATCATGCCTCTTTTTGTACTGGTTCTGTGCAAGTGCCGGGCATTCACTTGCTATGTGGTTTATGGTTTCATTTTTCGTATTGCACTTCCTACATATGGGAGAGATGTTATTTCCGTCTATCGTACTTTGAACATATCTGGTTCTTAGGGCCTGATCTTGTGCCGCTGTTATCATTCCTTCAGTTTCCTTCTTGAGCTCTCCCCTCTGTAGCCATTGCCAATTGTCATCGCTGGCTAGTTCTTTAGTCTGTCTCATGTATTGTCCGTGCATTGGTTTGTTGTGCCAGTCCTCTGTTCTTTCTGTCTTTCTCCTGTCTCTGTATATTTCTGGGTCTTCGTCTACTTTTATTAGTCCTTCTTCCCATGCACTCTTTAGCCACTCGTCTTCACTGGTTTTCAGATATTGCCCCAGTGCTCTGTTTTCGATGTTGACGCAGTCCTCTATACTTAGTAGTCCTCTCCCTCCTTCCTTTCGTGTTATGTATAGTCTGTCCGTCCGTATTTGCTCTTGGGTGTGTAGTGCTTTGTGTATTGTCATTTGTTTCCTGGTTTTCTGATCAATGCTGCGGAGTTCTGCCTTCGTCCATTCCACTATTCCTGCACTGTATCTGATTACTGGCAATGCCCATGTGTTTATGGCTTTTTCATCTATTTCGGCGTTTGAGTTTTGACTTGAGTATCGCCTTGAGTCTCTGCATATATTCTTTCCTGATCGTGTCCTTCATCTCTTGGTGTTTTATATCCCCTCCTTCCATTATTCCCAGGTATTTGTATCCAGTCTCATCTATGTGTTTGATGTTGCTCCCATCTGGTAGCTTTATCCCTTCAGTTTCGTTACTTTGCTTTGCCCCTTTTGTATGTTGACTAAGGCGCATTTTTCTATTCCAAACTCCATCCTGATGTCCCCAGATACAATCCTTACAGTCTGGATTAGGCTATCTATTTCCTTGATGCTCTTACCATACAGCTTGATGTCGTCCATGAACATCAGATGGTTGATTTTGTTGCCTCTTTTCTTGAGTTGGTACCCGGCATCCATCTTCTGTAGTACTTTTGTCATGGGAATCATGGCTACTACGAAGAGTAGTGGGGACAGTGAGTCGCCCTGGAAGATCCCTCTCCTGATATTAACCTCTGCTAGTCTTATTCCAGAGCTTGTAAGTATTGTATTCCAGTTGCGCATTGTATTTTTGAGGAAGCTGATGGTATTTTCCTCTGCCCCATATATTTTCAGGCATTCTATTAGCCATGTGTGTGGTATCATGTCGAAGGCTTTCTTATAGTCTATCCATGCCATGCTTAGGTTGGTTTTCCTTCTCCTACTGTTCTTCATTACCATTTTGTCTATCAGGAGCTGGTCTTTTGTGCCCCTACACTTCCTTCTGCAGCCTTTCTGTTGGTGGGGGATGGTGTTTGTCTCCTCTAGGTAGTTGTATAGCCTTTCACTGATGATACCTGTTAGTAACTTCCACATTATTGGTGGGCAGGTGATAGGCCTGTAGTTACTGGCTATATTTCCCTTACTCTTGTCTTTTTGTACTAAGGATGTTCTTCCTGTGGTCATCCATTTGGGTGCTTGGTGATTTGAGATACAATGCTGGAGTTGTTCTGCTATTCGTGGGTGTAGGGCCTTGAAGTTTTTGATCCAGTATCCATGGACTTCATCGGGACCTGGGGCTTTCCAGTTTGGCATTTTCTTTAGTTGGTGTCTGACTGTGTCTGTCGTGATGTCTGTGAATCTTTGTTTTATTCTCCCTGTTTCTTCTTCCTTGACTTCCTGGAGCCATGTTGCATGTTTGTTGTGTGATACCGGATTGCTCCATATGTTTTCCCATAGTCTCTTACTTGGTTCGGCTTCAGGAATTTCTGGGTGGTTGTCTTCCCCTCTTAGTTGGCTGTATAGTCTTTTCTGGTTGGTTCCGAATAGTTTGTTCTGTTGGTATCCCTTATTCCTGTTCATGTACCGTTGGATCTTGTGTGCTTTGGCCTTAAGCCTCTGTTTTACATCTTCTATTGTGTTGTTTAGTCCCTTCTCTTGTACTTTGTATTTCTCGTTGAGTTCCTCCCTTGTTTTCTTGCTTCTTAGCCTTTTTTCCGCCATCTCTTTCAGTTTACTCAAGTCAGATCTCATCACCATGATTTGCTTTTCCAGGCGCCTTTTCCAAGGAGGTTGCTGTTTTGGTTTCTGTTGGGTTGGTTGTGACGGTGGTGTTGGTGTTCGAATCCCCATCAGTTCTGCTACTAATCTTGCTCCTGCATATGTCAAGTTATTTGTTTCTGTGATACTGGTGGTGTGTATTAGGCCCATTATTTCATTGACCTCACTTGTTTTCTCCCTTAATTTCTTGGTGTTGTAGGCTTTCATGGAGGGGATCTTTGTTATTATTATTATTATTATTATTTTATTATTATTATTATTCTTATTATTATTGTTAATTATTATTATTTGCATCGTTTGCGCAGTTTGAAGCAGTCATCTAAATACTCTTAGGATTCTAGGCAAGACTGTATTTCCTTAGCCACAAAAAAAAAAAAAAAAAAAAATGCTCATATTAGTCTGATATAACGGTGTATTAATTCACACGAATTTCCCCCACTAGAAATCTAAGAAAATAAACGAAACTTGAGCACTATGCCTGCGGTAAAATGAAATATACCTTCAGGTTACAAAAAAAGAGAGAAAAAAATAAGTAGACAATAAATAGATAATTAAGTAGATTAATGAATAATAGGGAGCATAAAGCAAACTAGATCAAATGAGGAAGGATACCAAAGGGTATACTGTAAATTAAAATATCATGATATCAACACTACATTGCGAATGAGAGAGAGAGAGAATGCAGAACTATAAACATAATATCGTGAGTCTGATTTTGACATGCGTTATGCCAGGCATTTTATTGGATTTTTTAATGCATAAAGTCTATCAGTTAATCTCATCTGGCTCGCCTCACTGTCAAAATGGCTTCAGGGGGTATGAATTTATACCATTCTTTGTGACACCCACTCTATATCTATATAAATTAAAATGTAAATGTTTGTTTGTTCAAACTCTTAAATCTCCGAAAGTTCTTCACCAATCGCTTTAAATTTGAAACGACATTGCATTCGAATACTCGCGTGTTTTTATAACAGGGTCTCATCCTACGTCCCCACCCCCCCTCCAAAGAGGGTGGGGGTGAGAAGGGATTCCCTGAAACGGAGCTGGTTCTGCCAGTGAAACGGGGTTGGTTATACCCATAGACTTAGTTACTTTACGAATTTATCATACATAATTTCTGCATATGACTTATCATTTGGGAAAGAATACTATAGGGTAAACATCAATGACATCAAAGAGGGTGGAGTTTGAGAAGGGGGTTGACAGAGAGAGAATGAGAGGGAGAGGAAGTGAGAGAGAGTAGACGGGGTGTTACAGAGAAGAAAGAGGAAAAGAGAGAGAGAGAGAGAGAGTTGGTATTAGTGAGAGGAAAGAGGGAAAGAGACAGTGATTGTTGGAGAGAGAGAGAGTTGGTATTAGTGAGAAGAAAGAGGAAAAGAGACTGATTGTTGGAGAGAGAGTAAGAGAAAGGAGCAAGAGGGAGAGGAAGAGAGAGAGAGAGTAGAGAGGGTGTTAGGTACGAGAAAGATGGAAAAGTGAGAGAGAGAGAGAGAGAGAGCATTGTTATTAGTGAGAAGAAAGAGTGAAAGAGACAGTGATGGTTGGAAAGAGAAAGAGAGAGTAAGAGAAAGGAACTATCTCTTTTTTTCTCTTTTCCATTTAACCAGACAGAGCCACAGCAACGCCTGGCCGGGTATAGCTAGTATATATATATATATATATATATATATATATATATATATATATATATACACACATACATACATGCATACACAGTATATATATATATATATATATTATATATATATATATATGTGTGTGTGTGTGTATGTGTTTGTGTATATATATGCATATATACACACATTACATATACATGTGTGTGTTCAGCGTATTACTGCTGATTTCATATGGAATCTTTAGAGAAAATGATTTTACATTCTAGTTTCAACCTCTCTCTCTCTCTCTCTCTCTCTCTCTCTCTCTCTCTCTCTCTCTCTCTCTCTCTCTCTCTCTCTCTCGTGTCGTTCCGGTTCGTAAACAGCGACTTTTATTGGTTTCGGATAAAAGGGCCAATTAGCACTGATAAAGTTTCTTTCGATATTGGACGTTTTAAGGGTTAATGACCAATGAGACCTTTATGGCTTATCTGACCGTCATCCGAAACCTGCATTGGAGTTTCTCCAACATCTGACTTTACATCATTGTACATTTTCTCGGAAGCCACTCTAGGATCTTTACCCACCTCCTTTTATTTATTTATTTATTTTTTTCATGCATGGTTTTCTGGTGAAGAAGGGACATACTCCCTTACTTACATGAAGTGAGGTCACTTCCATTCTTGGATTACAAAGATCTTCAGCGCGCTCGAATATTCCTCTTAAGTGAGACACCAGATTCTGAATTAAACTTGATAATCTGTTATGCTGTTTTCCTTTTACGATATCGTGACCAGTATTCTGAGAAATGTGGAAATTCGGGACAGTCAAAAATTTCGTAGAACTATTCTCAATTTCTACGTAACTAGCTGAGTCATCAAGGTATGGGGTAAGTCTTCTATGTATGATACTAAATATGACCACTACTTCACAAATTAACTGGCCTGCCGCTTAAATCTACCCAAGCTGATATTGTGTCGTGCCCTTCTACGAACATTTATCAGGGCATCAGATAAACTAAAGTTTGTCAACTCTAAAACCTTGAAATTAAACTGTCCTGCAAGGTTCCGAAATTATTCCCAGGCACACTTTTGTTTTCTAGCATCGAAAAAAAATTCGATGATAATGTTTCGAAAAGGCAAAATAAATGCAGTAGTTACATCAAGCATAAAAAAAATTGAAGCAGACCTCAGCACCTACTGCATGTAAAATGGAAGGAAGAATGTTTGCGCACCCGTCCAAGGCAATCTGTCTCCTATTTTTTTGATATATCGAAAATATCACCAGCTGCAGACCTTATCCGAGTGTTTTTATTTTCTTTTCATACGAAGATTCCATCAAGCTGCACTTTCCCTCTTCGTCTCGATGTTTCTTTGTTACTCTGCTCGAAAAAGAACAAAAGAAACACGTCAAAGATTTTCAAGGTTCGAGCATTTTTAATCAGAGTATTTATAACGCTGAGTATAATCGTTAAACTACTAGCATATATTTCACTTTTGTCCATAAAATAAACTAATATTTTTCCTCTCACTCTTTCTATCTCTCTCTCTCTCTCCTTCACGAGCATTACTAATTCCACACTGGTAAATCCCGTGAAAATGAAATAAGTTACAATTAATTCAAACCTGAAGAGATTTAACAGAACGGCATATAACTGATCATACGAATAACCCTTTATCTCTGAATGTGCGTAGAAATATAAATAAAAAGAACAGAGGACATATTTGATGTTTTCACCCCCGGGCTGTTGTTATGGTGGCTATTTCTCAAAGCAAATTTGGATACCTCGAAACATGCGCGCGGGGGTCGGGGGAGGGAAGGGGGAGGGGAGGCCCGTCCGTTGGAAGGAGAGGGTGGAAGAGGGGTGGGGGGAGAGACTGCTATTCCGCCAGATGACGCTGTAGGTGCTTTGGCAAATGCGTCCTGGAAACGAGATGAGCTATAATGGAAACGAGACGCGGGCTAATATCACAGGCAAAGGAGAAACTCATTTATTTTTTTGTTCATCTTATTTGACTAACAACCTATTTTTCTACATACACAGACATGTAACATATGAAGTTGATATGAGTTTCTTAATAAGAAAGTGAATAACACGCCGTTCCCTCCAGAGGAAAACAAGGCTGTCAACAAGAGTTATGTTACTAGATCAAAACTGCCGTCGCTGGGACATTTATTCTCTGAACTACAGATGCAAGGAAACTTCCTACAACATTCGCTATGCACACACACACACACACACACACACACATATGTGTGTGTGTACGTGTGCTCTTGTCTAATTAATTTTATGCACCTAAGAACATCTGTCACGTATACCTTGAAACAGCAAAAGCTGCCGCTGCCAAAGATTGATGTTTGGTGTTTACGGTGACAGTGCAACCACACCCCCATCCCCCTAAAGAAAAAAAAAACACCTTCGCAACGTAGTTTACCTTATTTTGTTTTTGTTTTTTGTTTTTATGAATGTGTTAGGGTAACATTCATTAACCTGCTTTATATGTGAATTGTAGTTCTTCGAAGTTGGCTGGTAAGGGTGAAAGATCGCTGAGGTGAACGGTGAGGATTCGTCCAAATAAGTTTTGAAAGATGATTGTAACACGAACTATCGTATTCTCTAAATATTCTATTGAAAGTCAGTTTTATTTAGAAATAGCTAGTATACATACATATATATATATATATATATATATCATATATATTATATATATATATATATATATAAGTATATATATATATATATATATATTTATATATATATATATATATATATATATATATATATATATATGTGTGTGTGTGTGTGTGTACGCATGTTGTGTATGTGTGTATATGATTGTGAAATATTTCCCGTAAATACAGAATTCCATCTAATAAAAGGAGCCCATAAAAACGCCAAAAGGTAGAAAGTTAATACCATAAATTTCGGGGAACTACTGTCTCCCTATGCAGGCATTTAACGAATGTGTGTGTGTGTGTGTGTGTAATCTAAATACATTCAGCAACGCTCCCGCCTACTCATGATTCATCAGGTCAAAGATAAATCGAAGAGGCAAACATCCATTGATAGGAAAGCCAGAGAGAGAATCCATAATATCTCTCCACATCCAAACACACTGGCACTTAGCGGGGCCTCGCTGAGGGAAATTCATTACGGAAATGTTTGGAAGGGAAACAGATAACAGAGAGAGAGAGAGAGAGAGAGCACTTAGCCTGCGGAATATCAAAGGAAACACTTATTGCAGGGGAGAAAATTTGTTTGTGGTATATTGCATGTCTCTGGCAATGCGAAAATGATTTATTTTTTCAAATACTTTTACTGAAGACCTTTAAGTCTTTGGTGGCTCTTAACTTGTACAGGGTTAAAGCCATATACCCTTTAATTTTCTGTAAAAGGAAACTATTTTCTGCCGCCCTCAGATCTTGAAAACTTCTGAGATTAGAGGGCTGCAAATTGTTATACTGATCATCTACCCTCCAATCATCAAACATGCCAAATTGCAGCGCGCTAGCCTCGGTAGTTTTTATTCTATTTACGTTTAAAGGTAGCAATAATCTTGCGTCTAGCTATATAGGACAAGCCACCAGCGGGCCGTGGTTAAAGTTTCAAGAGCCGCGGCTCATACAGCATTATACCAAAACCACCAAAGACAGATCTGTTTTCGATGGCCTTGATTATACGCTGTATAGAAAACTCGATTGAGCCGAAGAAACTTCCGAGCATTTTTTACTTGTTTGTCATTGTTACTGTAGTGGCAGTTTTATTCCTCCAAGAAATCTGAATGCAATGAAAACAATTATAAAGGCTAAAAATACTTTAATATATGAATGATGGAAATTAGTAATGATGTAAAAGGAATAATTTATTGATGCTGTAATTTTTTTTTTGTAAATATAATTGCTCATATGTATAATAAAAGGGGCAAAAACGAAAACGTAAGCACGGGTAATGACCGATGAGAAATGGGAGACACGATTGGCCAAAGGGAATTCTCCTGTTTTCGAAATCATTTCGGCGCTAATGTGAGGAAGGGAAGAAGATTGACGTTTATAAGTGATCGTAGAGAAAAGTAAACTTTAATAGTTGTTATCTGTTATTAATGTTCATGACTGAAGTTCTCGTAAAAGTCTGGAATGAATGATGAAATCATGAGTTGCATTTCTTCTTTTCTGTCTCTTTTCCTTCGCGTGTAACGTTCTGTAACTGGTTAATTCATATGTATGCGTGTGTGCGCTCTGCCACACAGGACAGGCATGCAAACATACATACGAACACACGCATATGCAAACATATTGTAAGTGTACTATACAGTATACTATGTAGGCTAAACGTGTATGTATGGGCGTGGGCGGTGTAGCCGGTACCAAAGAATGATTTTTCATTCACTCTCTGAAGGAACGTTCATGAGTACGATTTAGAAAAAAAAAATTAATTTGTAAAAGCCAGGAAATTCTGCAGAAAAGTGACGAAATAAAAGGAAACAGATCAATCAATTTGCCATAGCTGACCGCCGAAAGTTAGAAATTTATCGAATTATCATTGATTTCGCCGGTCGCGGGGACGGGACGCTAGGGGGTGGAAGTGCTTGCTTGCCTATTTGCCTGTTTGCTGTACACAAAACCGCCTCTGTCGCAAAAATCCCATGTTTGTTTTAACAACAATGAAGAGAGGTGAGGCGAAAGACTGTTTGTTTGACAGATCGCAATTTAAAGAGGGATTTTCAGCGTTCTCTGTCAAATTTGCTCTGTTGTTCAATGAACAGGATTCGATACACACGCTTCCCAAAAAAATACTTTTTTCTTTCTGGCAACAGTAAATGTTCATAAAGGAATAGGACAATGAGGAAAGGAAGAAAGGGGAAACTTTCATATTTTTAAATTATACATTAAAATAAGTTTCTGTCTTCCTTTCAATTTCACCTTTAATGTGCTATACTTTACTTCAGTCTTATTGCCTTTGTTTAGTTTGATCGAATGGTCGATTAGTGGTTCATTTAACTTAACTCTCTTCCTACTTCCAAATATGAGTGGCTTGTGCTATTATATTCTTGCCAAACAAAATGTGATGGTCATTTTGAAACTAGAGGCGTATGTTGAAATTTTTAAATAAATGCACCTAAAGAGCTCAATATCTATATCTACAATAATAAAATCCGAGTGGATCTTTCTTGTTTGTCCGCCCCGGGTAGGGGATTGGGAGTGTAGGGGGTATGTGGCACATCCACCTTTCTCATGCAAACCTGTCTGTCCGCCCTGGGTGGAGTGGGGTGTGTAGGAAGGTGATTAGGAGGGTAGGGAGACAGGAAGGGTAGCGCCGGGTTATAGCATAGCGTAGCGCGCCCCATGAAACTCGTATATAAGATAAGACACCAAAGAGGATTAGAACTAACTGAAGGAACAATTCAAAATGCACTGTAACTAAAGAGACCCTTTGATTCAGAAACGGAATCCTCGAAGCGAGCATCGGGAAATCCGGGATTGAATCAAAGCGAAATTTAGGATCAGTGATTCTAGAATGATCGCCTGGAGCTCTCCTTTAAATCCTCCTGAAATAAGATTGGATTCCCCTTTCTCTGGTGCGGGCTACGTTAGTTTATAACCTATGGGATCTTGTTTAGGGCAGCCATAAGGTTGAAATATACAGGGATGAATGTGAGCCTGGTCACAAAACTCAATCTTGGATTGCTGGAAGCATTTTTAATGTTTGTCGGACTAGATTATTACAACTGAAGAGGGTATGGAGCGGAGAGGGAACCGGGCGAGGCGAGGAGGGGGCAGGGTGTTGGGTACAGGCCCTTGGAGCATGAGATTCGTTTTATTTTCTATGATTATGCAACATCGACAGATATCCTGCTGGGTCTCTCTTGTTCCACATACTGTCTCAAGGTCAACTGAACCTCGTGTCTGATGTCAATATTGTAGCCAAGAGTATATAAGACATTTTATGCCAAGAGGTCACTAGGCGAACCTTTGTTTAAAAGATGTGTTCGAGTCCTTGCAACTTATATGATTACGTAGGACAGTCTCAGAACAATCACTAGTGTACAAACTAGTATACAGACCGTATACAAAAGCATAATGTCATATGAACGGTTCACAGCGAATCAGATAGTAAGGTTGCTTTATCACGTTTCCGCGAGCAAGTAAAAATACGAAAAGTCACAGATGCACGAAAATGCTTAAGACTTAATCTCTCTCTCTCTCTCTCCCTCTCTCGTAGTAGCCATCTTGCTTGGTGAGACGTACCCGCGTGAAGTCAGATTAATCAACAGATATCACAAGTTTAACATACGACTAGAATTTGAGAAATATCTAGAAGTGTTCGTGAACTATCGGTGATAAGATTAGTGTGAAAATAGTAGGATAAAGCGTCTTCTAAGTTAGTTTAACAAGTGTAATACTGAAATCAGAACAAGATGGCAGTAAGTTCCAACTGCGGGAAAAGGTGGCGTAATTTAGCTTGCTTGGCAGATTCGCAATACGATGAGGTAGCAGGAAGGGAACTGGCATTTCTCATCTATGAAATCAGCAACAGTCCTAACCAAAAAGATACAAAAGCATTCATAGATATATTAGAAGGATATAATCCTTCAAACTGGAACAAATCTAATGAAAACATCTTGAAAATAATTGAAGAAGTTCCAAATAAAATCCAAGTGGTCAAGAGACTCATAAAGAAAATATACATAAACCAACATATTCCAACAAAGAAAATGAATAAGGTGAATCTTGTGAATATCCTAATTGATGCATTAGGAAAAAGAATGCCAAAAGCATGCAAACTGTGTAAGGTTTGGTATAGCATAGTCAATCCACAAAACCTAATCAGAAAATGTGCTGCATGCAACATTCCGACCCATCCACAGTGTGCTGAGGTAATGCAAGATTTGAGAAAAGATACAAGAATTTTTTGTTCAACATGTCTATCATGGATAGACAATGTTATTAAATCAAGATTGAATGTACAAATAGTTGAGGATGAAGAAGAAGAGGAAGAGGAAGAAGAAGAAGAAAGAAGAAGAGGAAAACGGAAGAGAAGTAAACAAAAATGAAATGACAGAAAAAAATAAGGAAAACAAAGAACAAGATAAAAGTATGGATGCAGAGATACTCATTGATACTACATATGAGGCAATAAAGCAGCATACCTACGAAGAAATAAATTACGATATGACAACAGAAAAGCAAATCCCGAAGAGGCTCTACCCAGATCTACACAATGACGGGAAAGAGGAAAAAATAGACAAGAAAGACAAAATCTGCAACCTTTTGAAAAGAGGGAATTGCAGATTTGGAGAAAGATGTTACTACAAACATCCTAAGGTATGTCAAAACTATGAAACTATATGGTAAATGTGCATACTTAGATGGCTATGGGGATGATTGCAGAGATCTGCATCCAAAAATTTGTAAAAACCTAAAAGAAGGAAAAGGATGTAAGTTCGACAAAAAATGAAAATATATGCACCCTGTAGCCATGAATCATAATCAAATAAATAACCAACCAAGTAATAAAATCCAAAATAAGAAAGAAACAAATAAAGAGAGAAATCAAGAATATCAGGTAAAAGAGAAAAGCAAACCACCAATGAGATATGCAGAGGTGTCAGGCAAAAAATTTCAAAGCATCAGCTCCGAAATTCTACTCAAGAGATAATAACTGTATTTATTATGCAAGAGGATATTGCAGAAACGGAGAAAATTGCAGATTCAGACACAAAATGAATAATTATGATGAAGGAAGATCAAATATTATGGAAAAGTTGGATTTTTTAATGTCAGAATTTCTGGAAATGAAAAAAGAACAACATACCAGAACAGGAAAGAGACATGGGAAAATCCTTATTACTACCAATATTAAATGAAGAAGGAGAAAACACGCAAACCATCATAGTGATGAATGCGCAGGGTTTAGTTACGAGTAACTCAAAAAGAAAAATAGAGTACTTAAAAGAACTAACCCAAAATGAAAAGAAAATAGATATAATGAATATAAGTGAAACCTGGTATTCCCAAGAGACTGGGAATGATGATCAAATAAAAGGGTTCCAAACTTATAGATCAGTATAGAAAAAATAGGAATCAAGGGGGAACCGCAATATATGGGAAAGACAAAAAACAAGGAAAAATATATGAGAAATATAGTAACTCAGAATGTGAACTAATAGCGGTAGAATTTGAATCTGAAAAATTGATGAACATAGTAATATATAGACCTCCTAATACTAAAGAGTTTTGACTTAATAATTTGAAAAAAAAAAATTGGATGATATATGTAGAAATCACAAGGACTGGACTATTCTCCTATCTGGTGACTTCAACTTTCCTTTCGTAGAATGGAAAGAACGAATAGGAGACTGTGGTTGTACTTATACATATAAAAAAGAGAGTAATAGTAGTGCAGAAGATAAGAGGCAATTGAAAAGCTATTAGATATGCTACTAGAATACAACATTCAACAAATAAATCACCTGCCAACAAGAAAGGAAAATACTTTAGACCTAGTATTTGTGAACGAGATGAATTATGTTAAAGAAATAATAGTTTATAATGCGAGTATTTCAGATCATAATGTCATAGAATTAACAGTTCATTCCAAAGCAAGTGAAAATAGAGATAAGCAAGAAATGAAAAAGTGGGAAGGATATGGAAAATACAACTTCTACAGTAAAAATATAAAATGGTCAGAAATTAATGAAGAATTAAACAAAGATTGGGATAATATTTTCGTAAGTGATGACATAAGGGTAAATACGGAGATATTATATAAAATATTGGAGAAAATAGTGGATAAATATATACCGAAGAAGAAAAGTAAACATCATTCATGCATACCAAGAGACAGAAGGATCTTGTTCCAGAAAATCAGAAAGTGGAAAAAAGGTCTTGCAAAAGAAAAAAATGCATGGAAAGTTATAGAACTAAAAAGTAAGATAGAAAATGCAGAACAAAAGATTATACAATCAAAAGAAAATGAAAAACGGGACTTGGAAGAAAAAACCCTATTAAATATCAAGCAAAACCCCAAACTATTATACTCATATGCGAAGAAGATGAATAAAAGAAGAATAGAAATAGGCCCTCTGAGAATTGAAGGAGATTAACGAATGAAAAAAAGGAAATTTGCAACATACTGGCAGAACGATATAAGAGAGAATTCACCCCTAGAATAGATAATGAAGATAATGATATAGAAGTAAGGGACGAAAATAGTGAATATTTAGCTGACATAGAAATTAATGAAGCTGATATTGTGCAGGCAATTAATGAAATTAAAAATGGAGCTGCTGCAGGGCCGGATGGAGTCCCTGCTATTTTGTTAAAGAAAGTAGTTCATTCTATCGCAAAGCCACTTGCAATATTATTAAGACAAAGTGTAGATACAGGCAAGATTTATGATGAGCACAAATTAGCATATATCACCCCTACTTTCAAAAGTGGATCAAGACTAGAGGCAAGTAATTATAGGCCTGTGAGTCTAACATCACATATTATGAAAGTGTATGAAAGGGTAATGAAGAAAAATATTATGAAACATTTAATAAAAAATAATTTGTTTAATATAGGACAACACGGTTTCGTACCCGGAAAAAGTACACAAACCCAACTGTTAGTCCACCGTGAGAACATATTCAAAAATATGAAAAGCGGAAAGAAACAGATGTGGTTTATCTAGACTTTGCAAAAGCTTTTGACAAAGTAGACCATAATATATTAGCAAAGAAAATTAGAAAACACAATATCGTAGATAAAGTAGGAAGATGGTTAAAAGAATTTTTACACAACAGAAAACAGATAGTTATTGCAAACGATGAGAAATCGGATGAAACCAAGGTAATATCCGGTGTGCCACAAGGTACGGTGCTAGCTGCAATACTGTTTGTTATTATGATTGAAGACATAGACAGTAATGTTAAGGATTCGGTAGTGAGTAGTTTCGCTGATGACACAAGAATAAGTAGAGAAATTACTTGTGATGAAGATAGGAACGCTCTACAAAGAGACCTTAACAAAGTATATGATTGGGCAGAGGTAAATAGGATGGTGGTATTTAACTCTGATAAATTTGAATCAATAAATTATGGAGACAGAGAAGGAAAGCTATATGCATATAGGGGACCTAATAATGAGACAATCACAAATAAGGAAGCAGTTAAAGACCTTGGTGTGATGATGAATAGAACATGTTATGCAATGATCAAATAGCCATTCTGTTGGCAAAATGTAAAGCAAAAAATGGGAATGTTGTTACGGCACTTCAAAACAAGAAAAGCTGAACACATGATTATGCTTTATAAAACATATGTTCGTAGTCCACTTGAATATTGCAATATGATATGGTACCCACACTGTCAAAAGGATATTGCACAAATAGAGAGTGTACAAAGGTCCTTTACAGCTAGAATAGAAGAAGTTAAGGACCTAGACTACTGGGAAAGACTACAATCCTTAAAATTATATAGTCTAGAAAGGAGAAGAGAACGCTACATGATAATTCAGGCATGGAAACAGATAGAAGGAATAACAGAAAATATCATGGAACTAAAAATATCAGAAAGAGCAAGCAGAGGTAGATTAATAGTGCCCAAAAACTATACCAGGAAAAATAAGGAAAGCACACAGAACATTAATCCACTACGCACCAGCATCGATAATGCAGCGTCTATTCAATGCGTTGCCAGCTCATCTGAGGAATATATCAGGAGTGAGCGTAGATGTTTAAGAATAAGCTCGACAAATATCTAAACTGCATCCCAGACCATCCAAGATTGGAAGATGCAAAATATACCGGAAGATGTACTAGCAACTCTCTGGTAGACATTAGAGGCGCCTCACACTGAGGGACCTGGGGCAACCCGAACGAAATGTAAGGTAAGGTAAGGTAAGGTCTCTCTCTCTCTCTCTCTCTATATATATATATATATATATATATATATTATTATTATAATGCATATATTTTAACTATAATTTGTAGTCATATGCACTTCACACACGCAAACAAATATGCATATATATATATATATATATATATATATATATATATATATATATATATATATATATATATATATATATATATGCATGTTTGTGCGCGTGTGTGAAGTGCATATGACTGCAAATATTAATTAACGGTTGGAGACAGGCATTTGGTTTGAATTCATGTTTAGCTCATGGCAGTGATTATGAGCACTGTGAGGAATGAAAAGGTGAAAAGGCTGATCACACACACACACACACACACACACACACAGAGAGAGAGAGAGAGAGAGAGAGAGAGAGAGAGAGAGAGAGAGAGGTTAGGGAAACGGGTGAATAATTCGGAAAGGATGGTGCCATCGGATAAGGAGACCTATGCAGAGCGCAGGGCCTTAATATTCAGGGAGAGCAAGAGTGTTTCACGATAAGTGGGGAGGGAATAGAAGGCTCCATGTGTAGCTGATGGAATTTCTGTGTTGGTGTATGAAGTGGCTGCGAGACTGAGGCCATAAACACTTTCTACACACAGTTTACTCATATTTTTCGGTAAATGGATGGATCTATTATCTGCTTTTCACTGATGCTTTCTGACATTGCATCTGGACGGAAGTATTTATCCATTCGTTTCTAATTATACCATTATTAAAAAGGAGGAATACCTAGAAAGATAGTAAATTTTTGCTCTTACCTACACAACTGGTAGATAATTCTCAAAAATAAGTACGATTCTTTCAGTACGAAATTAAACGAATCACATTCACGGGATGAGTGTTTCCTCTTTACCTTTCTCTCACTGGAAGGGAATCAACAGCTTTAACCAGTTACGAGTGAGTGGTTTCTTGGCAGAGAAAGTCTCGTGTGTTCATATCTCAACTTTTTTTTTCTTCACCTATAATTTTCAGCAGTACGAACTGTTAGAAATGTTTCGGGAAGATTTTAGGAGAGTTTGTGTCTTCCTTTACCAGCTGCGTCGCCTCTATTTCTACTCTTTTGGTTTCCTTTGCCTTCCCTTTTTGAATGTTTTCCTTAAGGTTTGAAATAAGTTTACTGTAGCTGCTAACTGTCTCATTTTACACATTTTCCTCTACTTCTTTTTCACAATAAAGAGAAGAAAATGCTCGAAGATCATAATATCTTTATTTTATTTTCATTCAAGATTTTCGATCCTGAAGCAACAGCCCCGCGTATAAATCAGGAAAAAATGCAATTCAAATAAAAATATGGCTTCGCTCTTTGAATTCACTCCAAAAGGTGGAAGAAGAATCCTAGTTCCACTTCTAAGTGTTTCATTGGTGACAATACCTAAGATGCTAATTATAAAACAGTTTAGCTGATTGGAAATAATGAACTCGCAACAAGTTACGTGGCTACATTCTGGCCAAATAAATGGGTCAATAAAGAAACTCGCTCAGTGGCAACACGGACGGATAAAATGTTGGTCATCTTCCAGAACGAAGTTTTGGCGCTCGGCGGAGATGAGAGGGAAGATGGAAGGGTCATCTCATAAGAGTTGATGGAAATGATGCAGAGGAAAAGATTTCTTTTCAACAGAGTTATTTTCTCTCTCTCTCTCTCTCTCTCTCTCTCTCTCTCTCTCTCTCTCTCTCTCTCTCACTGGATTCCTTTAAAGGTGACAGATCATAGCCAATATTAAGTTAAAGGAAATGTAGGATTGAAAATGATTCGGATACAAAGAAGCTAAAGTTGTCTTTGCTGATGATGACAAAAAATGCAAATGATAATTTTCAAATGTGGGAATTAAAGAGTTTGTAATAAATGGATTTCAAAAGCTAGTTTTTATAATCATTAGTTTTTCCACAAAATATTTACAATTATACCATTCATTATAAATACGCTTTATTTTACAACCACCCTTATTTTTAACTGTAACAAGATACTAACTGAGGTTAGCAGTGCATATTTAACTTTCATTAATCTGCATCATATGTTCGATATTTTTAGTTTATATCTCTTTATCATTCCGTTGATTTTCGTCAACTTTATATCTCAATCGTACATAAAACCTGGTGTTGTATCAAGTGAACAAGAGAAGATCACCCCTCACAAAGAAATTAAGTATTAATCTATATTGTAAGAAGGACTGAAAATGTTTCTATACGATTGTCTATTATCAACTCTCTCTCTCTCTCTCTCTCTCTCTCTCTCTCTCTCTCTCTCCTCTCCTCCTCCTCCTCCTCAACACCAGCACTCCACAAGTTACGCTGACTATTACGCAATCACCAAGATCCTCTCACACTGATGTTATTATGTTTTATATGATTCTTCAATATCAACCGTCTCGTAAAAGCTCTCTCTCTCTCTCTCTCTCTCTCTCTCTCTCTCTCTCTCTCTCTCTCTCTCAGTACTAGAACATAAAATACACACAATCGTTGACTGGTAAGTTTTCTTTATCTTTTCGTTATGATTGTGTGATTTTGCAACGTTAGACTATATCTGCCCGACTGCACCAACAGGACCTGATAAAATAAATGCCACGCAATCAACTTTTCCTTTTTTTTTTTTTTTTTTTTTGCATTGTAAATTTTTGACGGCCTGTCTCTCTGTCTCCCTTGTTTATAAGTTGTCGTGTCAACTCTCTTTAAAAGATTTGTTGACTGATTTATTATTTGTCAAATCTATTGTCTCCGGTATTTGGTCACTTGTAATAAAAGGTTTCGTCTTAGATATTTTCAAAATCACTAATGTACTGCGTTTTAAATGATAGTTTTAGAGCATAAATAATGTCATGCAATATATACACATCAGTTCTAAATTGGAGGAATAATAGGCTATAACAGGCTTCGTTCAGAACGTCCCATAAAAATAACTCTGTGTTAATGTTTTAGTTTTGTTTAACCTTAATCAAGTCTGTCAGTAAATCACTCAAGTAGTCGGTCAGATTTGAAACCAGTTAACGATAGTGTGTATCCTTCCTTTATCTGAGTATTCATCTATACATTCAATGAGCTGACCAGTTTTCGCACAGATTTTCGCACAAACTTTTACATGGATAGTTCTTCATTGGACGAGTCGGTTTCGTGCTCGACTACCGATATTCGCCGCTCTGCCAACGCGGAATCAGAGGAATTTATTTCTGGTGGTAGAAATTCATTTCACGATGTGGTTTGAATTCCACAATAAGCTGTAGGTGACGTAGCTAAATAACCAATTGGTTCCTAGCCACGTAAGAATATCTAATCCATCGGGCCAACCCCTAGGAGAGCTGTTAATCAGCTCAGTGGTGGTTAAACTAAGATATAATTAACTTTTGCGTGAATAATTGGGTCGGCAGTTTACATAGCAAGGTGGATTATCAGTCTTGTAATCGTTAATTTCATTCAAGTGAACTGTCCTTTTCATTAGCCAATCAACCGTGAGGTTTATCAGGTAATTAATCGATTGGTCAGTCAGTTGGAAGGCAATTTGTCAGTCACTGATCGATTTGTTAAATCATCTTTTCGATGTGATGGATGCAGTGTTTAATAGTAATTGGTTACTGAGCCCATTGATGCTGAAAATCTTCTTTCCTCATTTTTCTGATAAAAAGAAAATTTAAATATAGTTTCTCATCTATGTCAGAAATTCATTGAAAGTATTAATATCAGGGAGTGTTTTCATGTGCAAATAGGAGTTAAAAAACATAAACAGCCGTTTACTGTATCTTATGCAGCCTATCCAGTGGCAAATAGAAGTTAATTACATGCATTTATAGATACTCAGGCGAGTTTTGCCTGTAATGAAGAACTTTCATTATCTTTTCTTTTTTCTTTTATTAGTTTTCCATCTCAGGAACATTAAAATGTTTCCTTTTATTTCCCTTTTATATAAAATAAAAATTACTTCGTGTTAAAGTTGATCTCAAGTGAAATGTGAGAGTTGATAATTAATATAAAAATAATATAAATAACTGAATAGGTGTGTGTGTGTGTGTGTGTGTGTGTGTGTGTGGATGAGAGAGAGAGAGAGAGAGAGAGAGAGGGTGGGTGGGTGGGAAGAAAGCGCATTTTAAGACTTTGGTGGGAAATACGGAAAGATGAATTTACTTACGGTTTTTAAGGGAAAATGTATATTGATAACTGCATGTTTCGAAAAGTAGAGACTTTCATACTTAGGCGTTGAAATGAAAAAAAAAAAGAAAAAAAAAATATCCTCGGGAGATTAAGAGTAATTATAATTCTACCAAAAATATGCGAAATTACAGGTGATAGACATTAACAAAAACAAAAAGCAACAAACACAAGAGATTTGGCGCGAGTGATAAGAAATGAAATGGTCGAACGGCGTTTCCTGACTAAAATCCTGACCGTCCCCTGTTAGAGAAATCCCCGTTTGAATAATGACTCAGATGCCTCCGCGCGCATTATAATTAAATGGATCCATTATACTGCCTCATCGTAGCCACGATTCTCGTACGTGTGGCCTGACTCCGGTTGTTAATGATATAATACAAACAGTGACGTATTCCTGAGTGTATCTTAGGCTAATTGCTTCAAGGGGAGGGAATAATTTGATCATGAGAACGATAGCATTTGAGGGATGCGGTGACAATATTATCGGTTGTTGAAGGTGCATTGTTATTTTTCTTTACATACAACTGCCAAAATTAGCCGCTCAATCTCTCTCTCTCTCTCTCTCTTCTCTCTCTCTCGTCGTCTCACCTCCTCTCTCTCTCTCTTCCTCTTCACTCACCTCCTTCTCTCCTCCCACCTTCCCATCCTCCCCTTTCGCCTCATCTCTCTCTAGATATATTATATATTATATTATATATATTATATTATAATATCTATATCTATACATATATACAGACACACACACATATATATTTTAGGGAAATCTCATTTTTGTCCATTGTATGGATAATAAAGAATATTTCCAATTAAAATCTATCCACTCAATTTTTTTTATTTAATTTTTTTATTACCTGGAAAAGAACCACTTCCAGCCTCTAACGTAACAATGCGAAAAAGGAAAAAAAATGTCGAACTTTGCAGACGAGTAGAGAAACTTCACCAAGGATAAATAAGTTATGTAAACGTTTCGAAAGTCTTAAAAGCTTGCAGAAGACTTGTTGAGTGAAGGATTAAAACTATTTTGCATAATTTTCCCTGACGAACTTCTGTGAGATCAAAAAATAAAAAGGTGGAATAAAATAGTTTTCTTTGATAATATATAATTGCTGGTTTTTCATTTCCCGAAAATAAAGATTACCGTTTCTAAGATTTTTCTGTACTTAGCTGAAATGACTGAACCACAACTAAACAAAATTGAATGACCAAACATGTATAAAATATGCTTTGTTTCAATGGATGTTTTGGCATTTATAAGTGCATGATGAAATTTTGAAAGTAACTTTATTTTTCAGTCATTTTCTGTGCCAGTTAAAGTGTCTGATCAGCAGTATATAGTATTTGTAAATCCTAGCGTAACCCTAAATAGTTTCTAACATGGACATATTTCAGGTAAGCAATTATCTTCTATAGTCCAAAAATACTCTGTAGGTACAGTGTGGAGGTAGCCAAGTAATTTGCTTAATGCAAAAGATGAATTGGCGCACCAGAAAACTATACATACATCATTCGATTAGTCAAAGGCATTTAGAAAAAAAATTGTACTTGACATGTTTCTATGCTAGTGCTGTTTTAGATTTTAGAGTGAATAATGAGAAGATAAATGATACTTGTCATTGGTTAAATCTAAGAAATTCAATTGAAATGGAAAAAAGGGAATAAATAACTCTCTCTCTCTCTCTCTCTCTGTTTATATATATATATATATATATATATATATATATATATATATAGGAGGTATCATCTGTCTATCTATCTATCTATTTGTGTGTATATAAATATATATATATATATATATATATATATATATATATATATATATATATAACATGAGTATATTTATATGTACGTGCGTGTGTGAATTCATGTCTTTGTGCATCTATCAGCATCAGAACCGTTACTGAGGTAAACTTTCCAGTCAAACTTCTCTTCATATTTAATCACGTTTTTACACCCTCCTATGAAATAAGGTGAGAGAGAGAGAGAGAGAGAGAGAGAGAGAGAGAGAGAGAGAGAGAGATTCTAAGCATCGACATGGCAATGAAAGGAAGTCTTCAAGTTTTCGAAAATCAGAATGCAACAGCATTTTCGCCGAGGCATTCACCCGACCCTATTTTGGTAAGGTCCATTACTGTAATTCTTAGTAATGCGTGTAATGGCCTTTCCATTGCCTCGAAATAGAGCGTTTTCGCGAAGTCATTTTCTGCTGCTCATATCGTATGATTTTATGAAAACGTAGAACTCGTTTCATATAGAATGGCGCGTGTAATGACGCTTGCATTGTTTGCTATGTCGTTTTTGGGCGGTCTGCATATCCCATTGTGGTCATTATGATGACAAAATGTCACTGGAGAATTTTGGCTCATTTGACAATTATCTGCCTAGTCCTTGTTTTCAGGGAATTTACATTTATAAAAGCAATTTGCGTTTCCTGAATTTTTTTTTTTTTTTTTTTTTTTTTTTCAAATCGGCTTCCGATAAATTCCCTTCCTTAAGTTTTCTCATTTCGGTCGGTCGTGTCATCAACAGCGTTATCAAGTCGAATCGAGATTCGGAATATTGATGAGCTCAGGCTGCAAAAATCGCAATAAAACCGGGAATGAGCAGAGCTGATCAGCAGAGAAGAAAAAGAAGAAGAAAAAGAAAGCTCTGACAGGAGAAAAAGGAGTGAATGACAAGGATATGAATGAGGACAAAATATGCTTCTGATTATAGAATAGAATATAGAATTTAGGCCAAAAGCCAAGCGCTGATACCTATGAGTTCATTCAACGCTGAAACGGAAATTGACAGTAAGAAGGTCTGAAAGGTGAAAAGGAAGAAAACCTCGCAGTTGCATTAAGAAACAATTGTAAGGAGAAGGTGGAAAGTCAGATGGTAGTAGAAAGAGAATATGAATGGAGGTATAGTAAAAGGAATGAAAGAGGTTGCAGCTAGGGCCCGAAGGGACTTTGCAAAGACCCTTAAGTAATGCCTACAGTGCACCATGTGAGGTGCACTGACGGCCCTACCCTCCTACGGGGGTGTTGATAATAAACTTGCTATTTGTTCCACACTACTTTGGAAACCATTGTCTATTTGAGACTCATTACTGCTATCAGCTCTCAAAATATTATGATGATGGTGATCATTAAAAGGTATTTGGCCAAGTTAACAACTAGTTGAATGAACCGGTAGCAAAAATGTCGGATTTTATAAAAAAAAAAAAAAGCGTCGAAGCTTTACTTCATCTCTGCAGCTATGTATATCGTGTTCGACTGAAAGCTTTCCTTTGGCATTTTCCACCGAGCAACGCATCGTGATTCTTGCAGAAAGGAAGTTTTTCGATATTGCTAATGATGCTGGGGTGAGACCAATCATATCTAACACCTTGAACCTTCATACGCTTACACATGGTGTCAGTGAACCTCAATGTACAACAATCACATATTTTGCTGTGGACTAGTGTACTGCGCTACAGCACGTCAAAGCGTTGTCCTGTTCAATGCAGTAGCTACTTACAACTGTCGTTGTAGTACACTGCAATATCTTGCTGTGCAGTATAGCACAGCGCAGTACAGTGCCTTTCTTCGTCAGGATCTTGCTATACAGTAAAAAATTGTGCAATACACCGTAGACTGTGTAATGCAAGACTCGAAATAGCTCAAGAACTGATTGAAAGTTAGAATTGAAACATTATACAAGGAAAATACAGGGATATAAGTAATGGCAGCTAGCGGGTTTTAAGTTCTTCGTTGCTCCTTTGAGAATAAGATTGTACAGCGAGTACCATTTAGCAAATGAAATGAAGACCAAAAATAAATTGGTCTTTTCCTTATAAAAGAGAGCAATGAATCTCTCCTAATCATTCATCTCCCTCGCGTCCAAACAACGCGCTCGCTCATGATCAGTCAGAATGAACGCTTCATTAACTGTGTAATTAATCAGATTCCCGCTAATCATGATGATGCATCGCCGTTTCTGGCTTCGACTGGATATGATTTCATTCGCGTCCAATCTGGCCGACTCCTCCTTTGACTGAGTCGCAGCCATCGCTTTCGTCACTTCCAAAATCCAATACTGTATAGCAGGGATTTGATATATTCATTCATTTGATGTTTCAGTTATCTTACGTAACCTTTCATTTCTCTTATAAGAGTAAATCGCAATTGATTTGTGAAGAACTGCAATGTCGAGATTGAGCTCTTAATTATGTATTCATTGTTAAATGGCTATGCATTCTTGTATCCTTTTGGTTTCTTACGTGATTCGCCGTTATACCGTGATGAAAAAGATCAGTACCGTGACCTGAAATATTTGATAATCACGAGTTCCTTTTATTACACGTAATTAGATTGACAGCCCTCATTATAGCACTAACTAACCATTTCGTTGTTATTCTGTATAATATACTGTACGAAACCGTCTGTTTGCAAATATTATCTTTCCCTGGAGGCAAATCTTTTACCGTTTAATGTCCGATATTCTGCGCAACCGTTATTCTTGTCGATAATCTTGTCGATAATGATTTTAGGCATCATAAACTATTTCAGTCTATTGCTATTACACTGCCCCCTCCCCCATTCTCTCTCTCTCTCTCTCTCTCTCTCTCTCTCTCTCTCTCTCTCTCTCTCTCTCTCTCTCTCGTTATGTTTCCTTATGTTTTAATTGATCGCTGCCACATTCATTCTTTCATCAGGTAAATCCTACCTCCCTTGACTTTTAGAAATACTGAATTGTAAACATATTTTCGTTACATTTGGAAGCAGCAAGCCTTTCCATGTGAAGGGGCGCGTTCAGAAATGCTTAGTAAGCATTCAGTGAGCGCTGAAGCTAATATTTTCATAAAAGCAAATAAAAGAAAAGCTAATATAGGAACACAAAATATTATGGAAAGGCGACATAGCAGGATTTACCGCATGTTAAAAGTCCTATTCCGATATTTTAATAACGTACGAAGCTCAATTCTTTTAACGTATTGACGAGGACACTTTTTAATTACTATAAAGTAGTTAGATATGAAAGAGGATGAAAGCAATATTTATAATTAAAAAAATAAATGATCAGAAAGGCGAATTATAAATCATCGTGAAAAAGTATAATGTAATGGTGTTATTAGCTTTACGCTTTCTAAATATTTATTTGTAGTGCTAAATACATAAAGTTTTGCAAGAACTTGAATTGCTTTCATTATTTTCATATCGTTTATCCTCGTCAGGTGAGATTTGTTTTACCTGATTTCAAAAGTGCCCTTCTAATGAATAGCATTGTGCAAAATAAGTGTAATCATTTCATCAGATGACTGAAAGGACGACCAGTATGAATGAGGAAATATATATGAAAAGAAGGACCTGAATAGGAAAGTCCTACTCCAAAAGCCAACGGAATTTGCAAGGAAGAAGGATACGAAAATCCACTTCATGAAGTACAATGGATAATTTTATTACACGAGTCTCACTGCATGAAACCTCATGCCTTTTCGATAAATGTTGTTGATGTTATGATGCCAGAGAACTCTAATCAATCAGTCAGTCAATCGAGAAAGGTGAATAAATTCCCTTCCAACTCCCGGTATTGTGTCATAGGGAATTCGATCATCCGTTCGGACGTTCTCTTTTTTTTCTTCAGAATTACAGACTGAGTCTACATTTAAGGAACGAATTGTGGACATTGTTATCAATGTGATATTAATACTCTACTTTCATCTCTTTAATATTATGTCCTTTTCCTCTTTCTTTCATTCGGACGACATCTTTTCTTCTGAAATCTTTCTTTTGTCCTTTGACTTTCCCTTAAGAGAATTACCGTCATGACAAAATCATAATAATCATAACTGCAACAAAAACCAACAACAACGAAAACAGTAATAATAATTTCAGCAACGATTTCTATTCTCTCTCTCTCTCTCTCTCTCTCTCTCTCTCTCTCTCTCTCTCTCTCTCTCTCTCTCTCTCTCTTTGTGAATTAATCTGTTTTCTCGAAGAGGAGGAGCGAATCCAAAGAGACAAAGCACATTAATGAATCCGTGAAATGATCGTAGATGAAAATGACAAAGTAAACAAAGTTCATTCATTTGCTTGAGAACAAAGATAACAGAGATATGGTAATTATAGAATATGGAACATTGAGTCGACACAAAGCACACGCAGCAATTATTGCCTGTATTGTGTATGTTTTCGTACTTCTTCTGTTTTGCTGTAAATAAAACTCGGCACCCAGTGATGACGGTTATATAAATCATACGACTGAATCTCACTTTTAATCCACATTCATACATCCGTTACAAAGATGGGGAAATCATTTTAGTTCTTTTATTTTCGAACATTTTTTTTTTCTTTCGTTTGTGTGTGGGTGCATGTGTGCGAGTGTATGTGTGGGTATGATAACATACATTAAACATTTTGACATGCCATCGCCAGGGCCAGTGCTAGGAATTGCGGTGCCCAATTAGAAAATATTAGAAATTAAGACGAGATTTTTATGTCTGATATAAGAATAAATTTCCTAGTGAAAATTTACTTTTAATATAGTGTGCATAATTATGTGAGGAATAATACTTTCTCATTCTACATTTCATGTTTTCTGTAGCGGTTTATTCCTCTGAGAATACAGGAAAGGCTACAAACGGTAACTTAGGCTCGGGGTCCCCTTAAGACGCGGAGCCCAATTTGATCAAATTGGTCAGATAGGCTTAAAACCGGCCCTGGTCATCTTATCCTTTCAGCATTAATTAAGAACATTAGCCAGAGAATACGGCTGTTTAAGTCAGGCATAGTTTTCATCTCTCTCTCTCTCTCTCTCTCTCTTAAGATAGATACACTGATTACAATTCTAACTCGGGAACTAAAAATAGATTCCTCTCTCTTTCTCCAGTATTTTATAAAAATAAACCTTAAAATTAAAATGTGTATACTTACAATTGGGTAAATTTGAATTAAACTGGTACTGCACTGT
>NC_087210.1:56474543-56484543 GCF_015104395.2 Macrobrachium nipponense
TTCTGGTTCATTCGAACGGAGATGAACAGATTTTAAATACATACATGTGAATGGCCTTCGTTAAACCCTTCTTGCTTATCTTTCCTGATTGTAGGGAAATTATGGCGGAACCGTTGAAAGGGAAACGTGAGATTTTGCATAATAGGAAACTAAATCCTGTGGTAATGGGGTTTATGAATTTTATTTCTGAATGATCGAAATTATCACAGCCTTTCTACATCACGGATGAACCGAAGTGGCTCCTGTCTAGAATACTGATTGATTGGCTGGAAGTTTCAACAAACTAAAACAGCTAGGTTTAGAATCTTAGTTGCAATAAATCATATCTTCTTTGATTTGACATTTGTTCATGAATGTGAATGGATCTATACGTAATACTAAAAGACATGAAGAGCTGACAGGTCTGGTTAAAGGTAAGGTCCCAGCCATATTTTGCCGGATTATTTATTCTATCTTCGGTTGCCTGCTGCGCCTTTCCTTACAACATCAGGCATGGTTTATTATTTGGCAAAGGGGTTTTTTTAAGACCACATGCCCTCGCTGTCATCAATAACAGTTATTGGCGGTGGGCCTCGCCTTTGACTAAAAAGTCCACCTGCAAGGCAGCAGTTTCCACAGTTATTGGCGGTGGGCCTAGCCTTTTACTAAAAAAGTAAGACTGCAAGGCAGCAGCTGTCCTTTTAGTCGCCATTTACGACATGCAGGACCTACTACGGTAGTAGTATTCTTACACCCCTACCACAGGGCGGAGATTATTTATTCAATAACTACGTATAAAAAAAACACACACACAAGTTTAGAGCCGAAGATATTTCCGAAGATATTTCACAAACAGTTCCGAGACCTCACGTCTCCGATTCACTGTGGATAATAGTAAGGTAGTCACACAAAAAAAAACCACAAAAGAAGTTCATAACAATTACTTTAGCACTCTGGCATCTCCGTCTGTATGTTCATTCTATTTTTTTTTTCTTTATGAGATTTTACGTAACGGATTCAATATTGTCCAGAATGAGTTGGTGTGATGTCTCGACCCTTTACGATGAACAGTGTATTCCTTGAATTTTTTTTATTCAAATGTTCGTTACAATTCAATGTTGAGCTTCTGACAAGAATATATACCCAAGCATAAATGAACTGATATGAGAAGAGATTACCAATAAGTTATCAGAATTGATACCGGTAAACCTAACTCAGGTTGTCTTTCGTATCTTAAGGTAGAAAATAAAAACTACGTGAAAAAGGACTCATATCGCCAGATTGGTATAATATTCCCTTCTACCCTCCAAGAAATATGTCACATGAGCAGAGAAAGGTATCATGTTTTAAAGCACCAACCACCATAAAAGATACATGTACTGAGTGGACAAAAACAGTTGAATGACCTGAATGCAACATTCATTTCACCTACAAATAGACTGTTCGGTGTCTGATTGAGAAGCTTATATGAAATCAAGGAGAATGTCTCAGGAGAGATCTAATGGACGGAATGACATCTCTGAAGAATTTCACACATCGCATTTTTCATTTGATTACCTAGTTTATTGTGTATCGCAGATGAAAAATTGTCATCAAAAGCAATAGCACAGAATTATTTACATGAACTACAGAAATACAGCAAGTGTGGGCTTGTTTCATATGAAGAGGTTTCATCTTCTGAATAATAATAATAATAATAATAATAATAATAATAATAATAATAATAATAATAATAATAATAATAATAATAATAATAATAAGGAAAAACTCTCTATCACGAGAGTATATATCATGTTCTAAAGAGTCCACAATAATACAAAGTGTAAAAAGTCCGTGTATAATTTTGAAGACTTTACAGAAAGCTTTCGAACCCTTCCCTGGGTTCATCTTCAGTCCAAATGAACAATAAGTTACGACAAGTACAGAGGTAAATTTAAAAAACAACAAGAGTCGTGGAAGATCGTTGACAACGGTCGTTAACTCGTTAATGGGCCAGGTGAAGAAAGAGGGAAGTTAACAGCAACTAGGTGATACCCTCTCCCCTATCAATCCTTCTGGCTGCAATCCTGTTGGATCTTCCTACAGGTTGTTGCAACATTACATGAAGTCCTTCATCCAAGGACGTAGATAAGCGAGCTTATGAACTACAATCACAAAACAGCGCAATAGTAGCACATGCATTCAGGAATGATCATAGACCCAACTGGAACGAGGCTAAAATTATCTTTAAAAGTAACAATGTAAATGTCAGACGACTAGTCGAGGGAGCTGCTATAAGTTTGGGAGAATCATTCAAAGGAAACAAGTCTTTTGTCAACGAAGACCCATTTGTTACTTTTTATATTACTAGTATGTTTTTAAAAGATTTTAACTGTAGGACAGGCTCTGTTTTTCCCTCTCCTGATGCTGCCTCTGCCTTGCCTCTTCCATTCCAGGTAACCGCTGCCCCGGGGGAGTCTGATAACGGTGCCCAATGTACGCCCTTGGATGAAGGACTTCGTGTAATGTTGCAACAACCTGTACGAAGATCCAACAGGATTGCAGCCAGAAGGATTGATAGGGGAGAGGGTATCACCTAGTTGCTGTTAACTTCCCTCTTTCTTCACCTGGCCCATTAACGAGTTAATGACCCTTGTCAACGATCTTCCACGACTCTTGTTGTTTTTTTAAATTTACCTATGTACTTGTCGTAACTTATTGTTCATTTGGACTGAAGATGAACCCAGGGAAGGGTTCGAAAGCTTTCTGTAAAGTCTTAAAAATTATACACGGACTTTTTACACTTTGTATTATTGTGGACCCTTTAGAAAATAATAATAATAATAATAATAATAATAATAATAATAATAATAATAATAATAATAATAATAATAATAATAATAATAATAATGAAACCTCGACCTCCATATCATTAGGTGCATACGTGCTCTTTTTCTGTTTTTACATGTAAATCATTTTGTGGTATAATTATTAAGTCACAGATTTTGTGATTTATTTATCTAACATGTCATCAGTAATATGTATTCATATATATATATATATATATATATATATATATATATATATATATATATATACTACATATATATAATATATGTATGTAGATGTATATATATATATATATATATATATATATATATATATGTGTGTGTGTATATATATATATATATATATATATATCTATATATATATATATATCTACTATATATATATACATATATATATAATAATATATCTCTATATATATATATATATATATATATATATATATTATTTCATAAAATCCATGCAAGAAGCATACTCTACACTTTCAATTTCACATTGACTAAAAACATAGTTTACAAACTTTATATAAAGAGTTAAGTAGTGGTGGAGGGAGTTACAGTTTCTTGATTCCGGAAGCATGTTCTCCAAACAGGAATGACAAGGAAAGAGTATCGAGAGATAATCCAGGCCGGAGGTCAAAATTCCTGGTGCACGTGGCTTCAATGAATACAGTTTCCAGAAGATTTCTTTTCTGATAGTCGTTGCCTTGAAGATTATAGATAAATTACCCCAGTTAATAGCATGACTAGTGTTAAGCCAATGATCTGCAATGCCATTGTTTGTTAGGCCTCAAATAAGAGCATATTTGTGTTGGGAACATCTCTTTTTATAATCCTTTCCAATACATATCTTATTACAGTCTTTACAAGGGATACTGTATACAATATTGTTTGAATTGGACGGTCTATTCTTAATTAACATATTTCTTACAGTATTGTTATATTTAGATAACAAATTAATATCAAGAGTTTTTAGAATTGGTATGGCAGATATGAAATGCGGGTGAAAAGGTAGACAGAGAATATTCTTAAGTTCTGTATTAACTCTGGTTGGGTTGTAGTATCTTCTTTGCCTTATTCTTACACAATTCTTCCAAAAAACATACTAGTAAATGTTGATACCTTAATTTGTTTAGCATGGTTTAAATAAAAATGAACATATGACAAATTATTTGTTGGTTTCCTGTATACTTTAAAAGAAACATTAGTGTTATTTCTGATAACTAAGACATCTAGAAATGGGGTACAATTATTTTCTTTATATTCTATTGTGTATTTTATGGAAGGTACAAGATTATTAATTGTATTCAGGAAATCAGGTATATTTACATAGCCTTTTACAATACAGAAACAATCATCTACATATCTTACCCAAGACAATGTAAATATACCTGAGTTCCTGAATAAAACTAATAATCTTGTGCCTTCCACAAAATTCACAATAGAATATGAAGAAAATAATTGTATCCCATTTCAAGATGTCTTAGTTATCAGCAGTAATATTAATTTTCGTTTTAAAGTATACAGGAAACCAACAAATAATTTGCTACTCGAATACTTCAATACTTAGCGAAATAGTTTCTTGTTTCATTCAAATGGTGTTGAACAAGTTCCTGAGAGGCACTCCCAAGTGTCCTGATTTTTCCTTCCTATTTCGGAGGTCGAAATCTCCGCTAATGTCGTCTTAGGAGACTGAAAGTGGTTTCTTTGTCAAAGTTAAGAAGGAGAAGTGGACCCGACTATGATGTCGGGAACGGGATTTGATATTCAAGGAACGGCGCTGGGTCCGAATGCGGGTTGAAAAGAAGAAGAGGGGCTGGTGGGCGAGGTAGAGGTGGGGGGTGGCGTTGCCTGGTTAAAGAGGGGCTGGGGATTCAGTGATAGTATGGTTGATTTTGACTGACGTCACGATAGCCTGAAAGGGTAGCAAGCATCAGACACAAGCCCGTTGATTGGACGTCAACTACAGTGAATTAGCCCTAATTAGTCTGACAGACCCAGAATGAATACGAATCCTGACAACTGATAGTCATGCTTGTTTGAGTGAATTGTAACTGGAACCTCTTTTTTTTCTCGTTTACAATTGCGCCCTGGAAGACGGATGGAAATGACACTCTCTTTGGAGAGGGATTCTTCTGTGATCTCACTCTCGGTATCCTAAAATAGATATTACGAACTCAAATGAATATAAGAAAGGTCACAGCATCTGAAAATTTGTTTATGAGGGATAAAAGGTTCAATAACGTCTGATGAAATTCAGTTGTCTTATGGTGTCGCAAATTCTTAGTGTATTATCCTTCGAACTTTGTACGTTTACCAGGGAGAAAAAAGAAATGAAAACAATGGGGTCATTGCAAAAACAAAAACATGATAATTGCAAACAGGCGATGGCGAATTTCAAACGTGGCAGGAACCAAGAATACAAAATGAACTATTATTCTATTTGCGAGGATTATGTTAGACCTGTACAGAAAACAATTTATGAGGGAGATTGTCCATCCTCTGGTCCACACAACGATCAGTAGGGAGGAAAATTCTGCCCTACTTTTTAGGCGGGCATTATTTTTTGCTACGCAGTCAGAAGAATCTCTCTCTCTCTCTCTCTCTCTCTCTCTCTCTCTCTCTCCGCCCCCGAGAAATGAGGATTTCAGTTTTTCTATTCAAAACATCTTGGATATTCCGTTCCAAACAGTGCTGCCCTTATTTTTAATCTGTGAAATGTAGCACCCTAAAGGGTAAACACAGTCAAAAGAACCCCCCCCCCCTCTCTCTCTCTCTCTCTCTCTCTCTCTCTCTCTCTCTCTCTCTCTCTCTCTCTCTCTCTATTCAATTATTCTTATCCAGAAGGTAACGTAAGATCAGGTTCCTCCAGGGACAAATTCCCAGATTATATCAAGCGTCTTGACCCCAGCCTCGGGAAGTGTTCATTGCCAAAAAAACATTTCATTATTCCAGAAATGCAGTGAGCGTTATTAACAACCACGGAACCCGTTTTGATTACTTGGGCGAAGGGTGTCACTGAAGCATACCTGATCCGTGTGCCCTGCCAGCGCCGATCAAGTTGGTCTTTGACTTTCGTAGTTTCGCGATTTGTTCTGTGTTTTACTGTTTTTCTTTTGAGTGAAGAATCAGCAGAGATCCACATTCTCGTAGCGGAGACTGGTTCATGTTTTAATCACATGGAAAGCGATGTCATGGAAAAAAGGCTTACCAGGAGCATGAACATACTCTTCACGCTTGGAGTTCCATTATTTATTCTAATAACAGATCGTTCAAAAATGAATAATACCAGACAAATGGAGATCATTTACCAGTTTTCAACGAGCTAAACTGAATAGGGGTTCACTTTAAGATGAACAGGCGTACATTGAGTAACCTATAAAGCAAATACTTTTGTCTTTCATTCGGATTTTATGAAACTTGCTATTGAGGAGCAAAGAAAAATAGGAAATGCCTAAGGGGACTTTCATAACTGAATTGCAACACTAGGCTTATTATTTATGACGTCTTGTACAATACCGCTTATCATTAATATTTTTACGAACTCTCTCTCTCTCTCTCTCTCTCTCTCTCTCTCTCTCTCTCTCTCTCTCTTTTAAAATCCAAGGATCTCGCGACATTGACGAGAATTTGAAAAATATACAATTCTTATTAATCCCTCTTTTTTTTTTAAATGATTTTAGAATTGGAATTGTTTTATCCCACCAAACTGTACTGCACTTGCGAAGTATTCTGATTTTGACACCAATATCATATGAACATCAAAATTGATTAAGATTTTGTTTTTATCTCGCTTTTGCCAATGCTAACTGTTTTCCTGTTAAATGCTTTTTTATTGGTAATAATTTTTTTATTCATAAAGTACAAACTTTTATCACAAAGATAGTTCAGACTTCGCAACATGCACTAAATAGTACCAATGGGTTTATACCTTTGTAATGCTGGAATTTTGTTTATTGCAAAGATCAGTACACATTTCCTCTATTCATTTACACACACACACACACACACACACACACACAGGCACACCAGGCACACACACACACGCAGGCACACACACACACACACACACACACATATATATATATATATATATATATATATATATATATACACATACATACATACATACACACACGCACGACACAAACTACGTACATACATACCATCCTACTGCACTCTCACAAATATGAAAACAAACCTAATTACGTAAATACCATCTTCTTACCGCTCCTCTCTCTCTCTCTCTCTCTCTCTCTCTCTCTCTCTCTCCTCTTACACACAAGCACACATAAAAACTGCAAACTATTTACGTACATACTATCTTCTTATTGTGCTCTCTCTCTCTCTCTCTCTCTCTCTCTCTCTCTCTCTCTCTCTTCATCCATGATGAAGGATGTATCATAGGATCGATGAGAGGTCGCCGAGAAGAATTCAGGAGCCTTAATCTTGCCGAGGGAAGGATGTTTAGGTGACGACCCCACAGATCCTACAGGACATGACACCCTATTTCGAGTTGTGGCCATACATTGCCTTTCCCGTTTTCTGTGAAAGAAAACTACTGCGACGGCTTTGTCTGTCCGTCCTCAGATCTTAAAAACAACTGAGGCTCGAGAACTGCAGATTGTTATGTTGCTCATTAAACATACCAAATTGCAGCCCTCTAACACCAGTAGTTTTTAGTTTATTTACGGTTAAATTAAGCCATTACCGTGCGTCTGGCAACGCTATAGGAAGGCAGACACTGGGCCGTGGCTGAAAGTTTTATGGGCCGCGGGTCATACAGCATTATACGCTGTACAGAAAATGAGCCGAAGAAACTTTGGCGCATTTTTTACTTGTTTTTTTATGGCGTCAGTATGTTTTCTTTATACGGAACGCGTAATAATGACTACTACTACTACTACTACTTCTAGCAAGTAAAAAGACCCTCAAAATGTCATATCTCCATGTTGTATCATAAGCCTGTTCTAGAGCAAAGAAAATAGTGATGTGATGCTGCTTGTTAGCAAAAGCTTTGCATATTGAAGATTCCATTCGAACCAACACATCAGCTGTGGAGTGCATTCTTCGGAAACGACACTGAGCAGGTAACAGATATTTACACGCTCCAAGTACCACATCAAGTCTGTGTTCACTATTTTTTCCATGATCTTGCACAAACATGAGTAAGTGCAATAAGACGATAATTTTCTGTCTTAAATGGGTCCTGTCCTGGTTTCACGAATGGCAGTAATTTCAACATCTCCCAAAGCTTGGGGAAGATATGTTCTCAGTAAATTCTGTTAATAAGGCTTAATATGAAAAGTCTGGTATTTTCAGTGGTATGCTTAATCACTGAATAATTTATATATTCAGTCCAGGAGCTGATTCATTACATTTATTCAATGCCGATTCAAATTCGATCAAAGTAAAAGATATATTGTATTGCTCATGTCTTGATGTATTACAATCAATTTCGACCTGTTCCATTAGCTGCCTTTGAGCTGGATAGGGTCTTAATCACTTTCCTTGCAACATTAGCAAAATGATTAACAAACTTATTTGCCACTAACCGGGACTTCGCTACCTCACAACCATTGATCTTGATCACTGGAGGCTGACAAGGAGTAAACTTGCCTTGATATTTTTCTAACTCAATTCCAAACTAGAGTCAGAAGTGTTATCGAATCTACGTAGTGAAGATATGAAGATTGTCCAAGATGCCTTTCGTGCTTTTTTTAATTTCCATGCGAAAATGAGCTCTCGCTTTTCGAATTTCAACACAGTAATACTCGCATTTCATCTGCAGTACCTGGTGAAAGCACACCTCATAGTTCTATGAGTGCCCTGGCATTTACGAGTCCACCAGGGAACTGGTCGGCAGACAGATATGCCCGAAGTCCTAGGTATAGATCGGAGACCGGCCAAGGACATTATTATTGTATTCAAAAAGTCAGGAGCATCATCTACACAGGGAAAGTCATCAGCAGAGTCATCTATTGAGCTCTTTTCCTGGAATGTTGCCCAATCAGCTTGACCAAAGTTCAGTTTGATTATATAATAATAATAATACTATTATTAATGATAATAATAATAATAATAATATTGTTATAATGACAACCACAACAAAACAATAATAATAATAATAATATTGATGAGAGAATAAATATTAATAATAAATAATAACCTTTATCATATCCTTAACGCGCGGTTAAGGAAAAATTAAAACTAAAAATTAAAAAAATTAAAAGCATTAATGTATCAAAATAATCATCAGCACTGTTTATAAAACGCGAACACTCAGATCCTTCATTGCTTGGAAGTCCCTTGACGAAAGAGCTTCACTTGGACCATCAGTCTGCAGCGAACGAAAAGATGATCCCCCTTCTACGACTCTTCTGGACTTCATTTGGAATGCTTCAGCAGCCTCGAGTCAGTCCTCCCAAGGATAACGATGTTGCCGTTGATGACGACTTGCTGAGAAGGTGGGGCCAAGCGATTTTGCTGCTGATATTTTCAGTTCTTTTGGGCTATGCCATCAGGTACCTCGCAGAGAAGGCAAGACGCAGGACCTCGAAGAGACCAGTACCTATCAACACATCGCCTCCTTTTTCTTCAGACGAGACCTCATCACTTCATATTCCTTTGGACCATTCTTCTTCAACTTCCTCCGGATTGATATGGCACTCTTTGACTTCTGTACTTCCTCTGTTTTCCCATCCTTCTCTTCCTCCTGTCCCATTACTTTCGCCCTTCCCTTTCTCTTCGCCTCCTGCACCTCGGAGAGTCCCTGGACACGACTGGGTTAAGAAACTGAAACGTCTACATATAGACGTCATTCCTTACGAAGAACTGAAGCCCTGTTTTGAAGAGATACTAGGCAGCGGTGCTTATGGAACAGTGGTCGCCCTTTCTGGAAAGTTTTCGGGCTACTGCTTGAAAATATTCACGCAAGTGTTCCTAGGCCACCAAGCTTTCGTGGAGGAAGTAACGCTCATGCATCGACTGGCACATTTGAAGATCCCAAGACTGAAAGGCATCTGCTTGGATCCGAAGGGGATCATCATGTCCCGCCATCAGTCTACATTGCTCAGATGGATGATTAGGAAGCCCCAACCAATGGATGCCCTCGCCGCTCTCATTCAGCTGTGTCACATCGTAAATGATCTTCACTCGGAAGGACTTTGCCACAACGACTTGAAGTGCAGCAACGT
>NC_087210.1:56489543-56517043 GCF_015104395.2 Macrobrachium nipponense
GCATTTTTTTTACTATGAGATCCCTATAGAACAGCTTATCCTGTGATGAAGTACTTGCCCTGATTTTCCGATGCATATTTACATAATCTCTTCAGTTATGAAGCTGCATTTCCCCTCGCTAGATCTTTCACTTCCCCTCACTAGTTACTGATCTGATTACCTTATTATTTCTTCCCCCATTAACCAGGTTCATTTTCATTACCGTTGGAAAAATCAACACTCTACATTATGAACATCTAAGGGTGACTTTGCCTAAGCATTGGCTTAGTACGACAAAAACATCACAACCTATGGTCTTTGTCTATCCCAGCCCTGTGGCAAAAAAGGGGGAAAACCTGCATAAAATATAAAATATACGGCTCGATGAAAAAGAGGGCAGGGAGAGAGACTGAACGCTTTTCAGTTGAGGATCCCGTGTATCCCTCTTCCTCGAAGAGGAAACTTAGAATGTTGGGGTTACAAAGCGACCTGGGAAACTCTCGGTCCAGGAAACGTAGAAAGTTGGGGTTGCAAAGCGACCTGGGAGACTCGGAGGCTCTCGGTCTACTTAAGGGAACCTGTGACGCCAGAGAACCTGTGAAACAAATACAGCACAGTTGCTCTAATGAAAGGATAGAGGACCTGTGCAGATACAAAAATGTTCACTGAAATACTTCAGTTAATGATACAAGCATGAAATATGGTACATATTTTCTCCATAGACCACGTTTTGAAAGTGACTGGGTGTCTAGTCAAAATTCCAAAATGGCTGCCCTTTTTCAAGATGGACGCTAGTCAAGGTTTTAACATGGGAATCATGTGCCTCTCGTCATGTTTTTATGCATTGAATTGGTTTTGGTTATACACCAAGCAACAGTAAAATGTATTTCTGTTAAAGAAAGATTTCATATAGCATATATAAAGAAAGATGGCATCCAATCTGGCAGCCATAAACCTTAAATAATCGCGTCTCCGGATTCAGTAGGCATGGAAAAATGTCTTCCTGCTCAATATAATACTTTGAAAGTCTATATAATTTAGGTGGTGGTTTTATCTTTAGTTTTAGTTTAAAAGAGTGAATGTCAGCGCACAAACAGGGCACACTGGTGAATTCGCTGCTGCGTATATAACTCAGCATGGGGTTCAGTGTCAGCTAATCTTGCTTTACTTACGCTGTACCTGACTTTGCTTTAGTGTACTATGAGATTCAGGGGATCTGTAACACGGTTTTTTCGCAATAACTTTTTATCTATGCATTTCATAAATATAACCCTTTTTCAGAATACACATTATATCTACACATAAATTTTGACTATATTTTGCATTACGTAGGTTGAATAAATTTGGTACTTATAATGTAAAAGTGACTTTTTTTGAAGACGGGCCAACTTACTCAGAGAAAAGGTTTCGAACGCACTCGTTACGTAACTTATGACAGCATTTCTTCCCTCTTTCTCGATGGATGATTGGCTATACATAACGAAGGCTATACCTCTGGCAACAATGACGTAAAAATTTAAATACAAGCAAAGCAGTACACCTTTATGAACTCTGAAACCTCTCCACTGATAATTGTCATAATGAACAAACCAACAAAATATGTTAATAAATACAAAAACACTTCGATTATCAGTCTAACTCCCAAAATAAGTTTCCTAAGAAATTACAGTCTACTTTATAGGTCACAATCAGATTGACAAGATGTAGAGAATAGTTGGAAATTTTCAAAAACGTAGTAGACAAGCTTGATTTGATAACTGCTATATCCAATGTCAAGCAATTTTTATTTATTGGCTATCTACCTATTTACTGAAAAAAATAGCCGGTACCGTATTTTGGCTTAAAACCTTCACCAATAATTATCGTCAGAATGATGGCTTCATGAGGCTCCACCCACCTTGGCCTCGTTGTAATTCAGGATAACACTGAAGGCTATCATGGGCATTGTTGGATTAGAAAATTTAACTTCTGGCTATAAAAACTCATTTCTCGAGTAGTTGTAAGAAGTGCTAAATGATCCTCAAGGATCCCAGCAGTTGCCCTAAACGTATAGTATTACTACACTAGCACAGATACCCCACCCACATCTATGTATCGTTCTGCCATTCATAAAGTCTTTGTCATGTTTTTTCACTGCAATAAGCCATGACCTCCTCAGAAATTAAGTTCAACATTAGATGATAGGTAATTTCATCAAGTCGTAAGACAAATGCAGTTTTGCAACCAAGGCGACAATTCCAATTCCTGTTAGCCATTTTTGACTGCTATGGGTTTCAGAGCCGATGGAACAAGGTGGGCGGGGCAACATTTCGACAAATGGTGTTTACCTTGCTTACGTAATGAATGTTTTTCGACTTTTGGCTCGTAATCATTGGCCATGGCGTCGGCTTGATAATTTTTACTCTATAAAAATTAAAACTATTGGGTTTAGGTTATTGATAATGCTGACAAAATTTGTGTGTGGTTGTAAAATATACATATGTCACCTTTCAGCTACATCCGATGCTTTGACAAGGAGCAAAGTCCAAAAAACCGTGTTACAGAGGCCCTGAATCTCATAGTAGTTTAGTAGGTTAGTGGCCCAAATGGTGTATAATAGCCGCATATCAATTTAGCTAGTAGAAAGTATATATACATATATATATATATATAAAGTTGAACAGCCATCTTCCCCATTGCAAACAGTTGTGAACAACTTACAAAATGTGGCTGCAAGTCTGGTTGCCCTGGCAGGTGCAGATGCTACAGATTTGGGCTTACATGCACAGCTGAATAATGATTGATGTATTTATTTTAACAATGATTTACTTAGTGCCAGAAAGCGAAACAACTAGCGGCCATCTTGAAAAGTGGTCACCATATTGAAATTTTGTTTGGACACCCAGATTTTTCAAAAGAGGGGGTTAAAATGACCACTTGTGCCAAATTTCGTGCTTATATCACAAACTGAAGTATTTTTCTACTTATCTGCTGCAATATGATGACACAATTTAATGAAGATAATGAAATACCATATCGAGCAAAGACTTAATTTATATAGAAATGGACAGATTTAGCCGTGTTACTTTCACGGTCCTTCTAAGAGAGGTCCGAAGTAACCTAGACCTGTTTCGGCTAAAGTAATTGCTGAAAGCAAACATACTATATCCAAATGAATTAATATCAAAATGTGAAATAAGCCACTGAGTTATCAATATGCATCGCTACCGGATAAATGCATCAGTACTATAGCTTTCCCATCTCGTGTAATACTGTTAAGAATGTGCTACAGAGAACTTACTGGGTACAGCTGGACTACTAACGGGCGCAAATGACCGTTGGAACTTAATCACCGGATTGAGTTCCCACGGTCGTCTGCGTCCGTTAGCGGTTCAGCATTGCTTTGATCGATGTAGGAGGCAAAGGCATGGAACCCAAATTTAATTATTTCCGTGACAGCAAATGCATTATCGACACAAGAAGTTAAATTTACGAATTTAACTTTTTCGTCATAAAAATCCTCCAAGAATTGCGAACTAGTCTTCTGATAAAAGAAATATTATTTTCTTTTATCCCGAGATGAAAATTCACTCTCAGTATCTAGCAGGGATAAGACATTAAAATCACAGACTCTAGGGACAAGAGTCTGAAAATCCAGAGCCTATGCCTGCCGCCTTATTAGTCTCATAGTTGATCCGGACTTGTAGGCATCATCAATTATTATTATTATTATTATTATTATTATTATTATTATTATTATTATTATTATTATTATTATTATTATTATATTAAACTAGTTTAACCAGACTGCTGACCTGATTAACCGCTCTCATAGGGCTGGCCCGAAGAATTAAAATGAACTGAAGTACTAGGTCTAGGGACTAAATGTGAATGAAAAATTAAGTCTTAAAAATAATGCATCAGCAATTAACATCTTAGTTTCCAAAGACTAGAAATTGGTGTTATCTGCTCGCTAGTGAATGCATCCTTTTCACAAATATATAAGAAGAAACGCCAACCTTTCTCATTCCTCTCATCATAAAATCCTCCCTTAGTCAAGGAATGTTACACTTTCTAAGGAAAGGAAGCAGTTATTCAGGACTTTTACACACACACACACATACACACATCTAAATATATATATATATATATATATATATATATATATATATATATATATATATATATATATAAAGGTTTTTTTATATACTTTGTGATCAAGTTATTCATATATATATATATATATATAAATATATATATATATATATATATATATATACATACATACATACATATATATATATATATATATATATATATATATATATATATATATATATATATATCATCATCATCATCATCATCAGCCGTTTCTAGTCCACTGCAGGACAAAGGCCTCAGACATGTCCTTCCACTCCCTTCTGTTTATGGTCTTTCTATACCATTCTATTCCCGAAAATTTTCTTAGCTCGTCAATCCATCATCTTCTCTTCCTTCCCCTAGTTCGTTTGTAATTTCTAGAGACCCATTCTGTTATTCTTTTCGTCCATCTATTATCTGACATTCTCATTATATGTCCTGCCCACGCCCATTTCTTTTTCTTACTTGTTAGTGTTATTCTCATCATTATTCTTTCCATAGGTCGTTTAGTTGTAACTAGCTTCTGTTCTAAGGCTTTAGTAAGGCTCCAAGTTTCTGATGCATAAGTTAATACTGGTAGGACCATCTGATTAAATAATTTTCTTTTTAGAGAAAGTGGCATTTTACTTTTCATAATTTCATTTTGTTTATATCAAATGCTCTCCATCCCATGCAAAGGTCTCGTTTAATAACCCGGGTAATAGAGAGAATGTAGGAGTATATGTAATACCTTGTAGTGATTGCAATGAATGTTACGTGGGAGAAAGCGGACGTTCCATTGATAAGAGAAGGGAAGAACACGTTGCTGCTTGCAGAAGGGGAAGTTCATACAGTGCAATTGCGCAACATACATGGGAGAAAAACCACGCAATAAATTTTAAAGGTACAAAGGTTGTTTTTGCATGTAACGACCGGACTTTGAGACGAGTAGTAGAAGGGGCGTTAATTTCATTAAACGAGACCTTTGCAGGAAATACTGGCATTACAGAAAATACAGCTATTTGTGAAGAGATATGTAGGAAAGGGAAAATTTCAAACTTTAGAAATATATGTGCCAATAACGATGCTGCTTCCTCTCCTGTTTACTCCACTCAGGTCATTTCTCCAACAAACCACCCAACCACCATAGAACAAGCAGTTGACAATAGAAACATTCCCCCACGAAGATCAAGACGAATTCTGGAAAGAACGAGGGCTCAACTGCCTGATCATTCATAATATGAACTAGCTTGTTTCCTAACCGTTGTTTTTTCAAATGTTTGTGCTCTTACTTGTTAGTTCCTTGAGGTGACATATCACACTTTAGTGAACAAGACCACAGCTGATGGTCGAAAGCTTTAATCCTATACAAGAAACATATATTTTAAACTACAAGAGGAATTTACTTCATTGTGGATTGTATCCCCATATATATATATATATATATATATATTATATATATATATATTATATATATATATATATAATATACATACATGCACATATACATAAGTATACTTATATGTATGAGAGAGCGCTTGAAAGCATATTCTAGTGAAGGTTCAAGGACCAGGGAATGCCTATGACAAACCTTTGTCAACTCCTTCTGGTAAAACGGGTTCTCATCTATCTGCTGACGCTTAGATGCCATTTTCGGGAGCATGTCTCAATTCTACGAATGGAGAAAACAATCATGATTGGGATCCATAAGTTTTTGTATTCGATGAAGCTCTATAAGCTCTGGTTTGCTTGTCTAAATAAGGAAAAATTAGATAAATGTCATTTTTAAATACTTATGAAATTAAGCATGATTTCACTCGGTATCTTTCAGATGAGTATAGTACGATATTGCTAATAAATAGCGAAAAAATATCCAAAAATGATGATGTGAAAGTGTAGGAAGAGTATTGAAGTTGATCGCTGATGTTATTTATGTGATGTCACTGAGATTTATTGCAAATTTCTTTTCATTGATTTTACAATGAAGGAATTTTACCCGGCCTAGTGATTGCCATTCACTGTGCCTCCAAGATTTTGAATTTTCACAACTTCTGTTTTCCCTGACCATCAAAATTAAAAATCAAGAGATTCACATAATCAAGAGCTCTTCCCCTTTGTCAAGCTTCCATTATATCAACCTACATAAAAGCTTCAGGTTCCTCATTCCTTCGGCCTTGCCATAAAAGATGTGTCCGAATTTGCGCTGGATTCCTATACCAAATATCTCTTCTTATCTTATTTTTTTTATAATAACGTAGGTTCACAATTAAATCTGGCAAAAATCCCAAATATTTTTGTTTACTGAAAAAATTTTATTCTTGCTGCAAGAATATTGCTGCGGTTTCTATAATGTTTTCCGTCGCCAGAAACATTCTTTATGAATCATCAAGCAAAGTTATGAGTTGTAAAAAGAAAAAGAAATGAAATAACGCCGGGCAAACACCGACACTTTTCCCTTCCTTTTCAATCTTCAAGAAACAAACTTTTGGCCATTTCAGAACGTGAAACTCAGAGAGAGGAGCTTGCAGAATTTACAAACAGTTATTATTACCTGAGCCGGAAATAGTGAGACTCCTCTCTCTCTCTCTCTCTCTCTCTCTCTCTCTCTCTCTCTCTCTCTCTCTCTCGCACACACACACACACCCAGGAGAAATTAAGATTTTTGTTTGTTTGTATAAGCTCCATTGATATTCCGTTTCAGCCGTAATTGTAACCCCAAAAATGTTACACTTATTTTAATCTATAAAAAGAAGCATCGTCAGTGTAAACACGCTCACCAAGAGTTATTTCTTTCCCGGAAACAAGTGACGAAAGCATTATTTTCTTCAGGTAAATCGCAGTCATTTTCGAAAAACCTTCTAGACCGCGAGTAAACCTTTTCATTAACACAAAGAAAAGGAAAAACTCTGCAATTTTTCCTGACTGGTTGAAGAAAGAAAGATTAAAATATTATTCTTGGAGGTCTGTGGTCCCATCCTCCCAGCTTGGTAAGAATCGTGTGTCATATAAAAGAAACCGAAAGGATTTTCCTGTTGCTTTTATTTCGTTTTTTACTGCTCTGCGGCGGTTTCATCACGATATTATAAAAGTATAAAATTTCACGTTCTATGTAAAGGGAAACGAAAACGATAACACTAAAAGCAAAGGAATAGTTCTGAATAAATTTCAAGTTGCTACATATATATATATATACATACATACATATATTTCAAGTTGCTACATATATATATATATATATAACATACATACATATATATATATATATATATATATATATATATATATATATTTATATATATATATATCGATATATATATATATATATATATATATATACTGTATATAAACTAAATACATATATATATGAGATATGTATTGAGATTGTTAGTGAAATATGAGTGCTGTTATGAATTTCGTTCAGCAATGTGTAGTGTTCTGCCTAGAGACAAAGCGAGATTCTTTTTGCATTTCGTATTCAAGAATTCAGCACTTCTGGAGGTAGCGTGCTGATGGAGTCATCCGCCAAAGAATGTAAACTCAGCTCGCCCTGACGTTGTTTGTTTGTTTGTATGGTGTTTTTACGTTGCATGGAACCAGTGGTTATTCAGCAACGGGACCAACGGCTTTACGTGACTTCCGAACCACGACGAGAGTGAACTTCTATCACCAGAAATACACATCTCTCACTCCTCAATGGAATGGCCGAGAATCGAACCCGCGACCACCGAGGTGAGAAGCAAACACCAAACCAACCACGCCACTGAGGCGCTTGCCCTGAAGTTCATCTCACCTCAAGCGATCGGTCTCCATACGTGACCAGGGCATGGAGGTCACGTGTTGCTGAGTTTGAGCGGAAGTTGGTGTCATGTGATAGACATCCGATCGGGTTTTGATCAGGTTTTATGGGCTGGTCATATGTACATATGTACGTGACAGTGTATGTCCACTATATGATATGGAAGATGGTGTATAAATTCGGCACTTGAGGTCGTGCAACGAATTTTCATGGACCTATTTTGAGTGAGGGCTTATCTTCTGCTGAAGGGGTAAGCGTACTTACATTCGATGCCCAAGTGTCTCTTTGTCTTTCACCTCTTGTACATTGATTTCAGAGTTTTCGCTTTGATATGTGACTTCGTTCCAGGAGATTGATTTGTATTAATTTGGTTCTATTGCCAGTTATTTCTCTGTATTCACGTGGATTTCCTTCTTTCTCAGATGGATCTGGAAGTCCCTAGTGATGGGGAATGAGGTGATACAGGTCAAGTTGACTTGGACTATTAATTGTATATCCTGAGTTGGGAGAATTATTGTGGTTAATTGCGTGTTTCTGACGGGTGTTTGAAGATGAGTTAGTTGCTCTAGAGTCTAGAGAAAGGGATTCGGACTGCTTTTGTCCAATCCCCAATTTTATTTTGGTTTCCCATTTTGTATTTTGATTTACCATTTTCCATGCAGGTGTATCATTAGGATTTTTCTAACGTTTCGTGTAGAAGATCGAGTTTCGGGACTCAACATATTTCGTTTAATCAGTTGGCTAAATGTTTCTTTACGAATAAAGTCTATTTTTTACATATAATTGTGGATCTAATTTAGCGACCTTAGTTAGCCATGAGTTGCGTGTGGTGTGTGTGTGTGTTTGTGTGTGTGTGTGTGTGTGTGTGTGAGGAGAGAGAGAGAGAGAGAGAGAGAGAGAGAGAGAGAGTATAGTAGGTGGCTCTCCCGCCAACCTTTTCGTGACTTACTCTCTTACAGATCTCAGGAATTAAAGATGCATTTCCCCAAACGACAATATCATTAACGCTGGTAATATAGTCATTACGAAGATCCATCTTACGTAGGGAAAAAGAAAATACAAAAGGGAAGTTCGTTGCGTTTGCCGAGGTCGTTATGAGAAACGCGGGAACTTCCTAGGCTACGGGAAATCTCACGTGCCCTCAACATTTCCAATTACATTCTTCTGCAGGAAAGAGCATTTTTCCACCTGCCACAAACGTCAAGACAACGAGTTGTACTTGACTTTCTTTTTCGATCTTACGAAATAGCGTTTTTCATTATTTTGCTCTTTGAACTCCGGGTCGTCTAGCTTAAGGACGAGTCTGGAATCTTTTACAATTTTGAATTTTTTACTTTTATGCTCTGCAAGACTTCAAGAATAGTCTTGGGAATGGGATTAGCTCTTTTCGAGGTCATTAAATCTCTATCTCTATCTCTCTCTCTGCAATTTCCTCTTGGCTAACGTTCTGTGTCAATCCATTAAGATAAGAATGTTTATAGCACGCGCGTCTTAAGAAGTCTTCATAGAGTAGAATGCAATAAGGCAGTTTATGGAGTTCTTTCCCAACACAGACTATTGTATAACTTCTATACTTCCAAGCATATATATATATATATATATATATATATATATATATATATATATATATATATATATTATATATGCAGGTTCGCCACAAGGAGGAGAAAACGAAAAACTGATATAAGCGAACACCACAGGAAGAATAGGGAGAAATTCGTACCGAGCGCTTCCGTCCTTTAATGAGACATTGTCGTGGCACAAATTGAAAGCACTCGGTACGAATTGCTGCATATTTTTCCTGTGGTATATTCGCTTATATATATATATATATATATATATATATATATATATATATATATATATATATATATATATTTGGATTTCATTACTGATTTTCACCTTTCTGGTCCTATCTGTGAAAAATATGCTTCAGTAACGGACCACTTTTGCTCTCATGTCAGTTAATATCACTCGCGTCTTCTTCACTACATCTTCACATACAGAGTTTACAAAATCATTGTCGAACGGAGCTCAATTTTGCAGGTAAAAAGGGATAAATGGTAGCCCATCTTTAATACGAACATTTGATTCTTATAAGAATTAGGACGAAATAAGATTCCCTTCATTAAAGAAAAGAGTGCAATTCGAGAGCTGTGTAAGTCTTCCATTTTGTTTCAACAGCGCATCAAGACCACGGCAAAGAAATTCTTTTCAAAATAAATTTATTAAGCCCCCGATACTCTTTTGACCAAATCAGAGAGGACGTCTCTGTCTCTGTGTCTGTCTCTTTCATTCCTTTTTCCTCGGCCACAAATCGTAGCGGGAGACAACTGGAAGAGAAACAATTCTAGACGCCAATATTTACTTTAGCTGTTCATATTTGTCCACAGAGTTTGCGATCGTCTTTTGTTTTTCCTGTTCTTTTTTTATTTATTTTTTACCAATCTAACTTGGACTAGAACAAAACTTCAATCCTTTTCAGATCAGGATTATAATATTCTAACTATCTTTGATCGGTTGATAAAATATAACTTATGAGTTCCGAAAGCACAAAATGTTATTGTTATTTTTTGCGGAAAACAGTGCTATAATTTTCACCATGTATGTTTCATTCTATTCTTTTCGAAGATAATTCAGTGATATGCGATTACCAGAGTGTGAGATAAAAAATTTTTGGCAGTCACAGAAAGATAGCATTTGCCATTGCCATTAAACGAAAGAGATACAGGATTGCCATCAAATGAGAGAGAATCTGTGAGGACTAGATGTCGAATTTCCCAGTTCCGGACAATGTCTAAAAGACCTTGGTTCCCGACTCCTTGATTCCTCACTCCGTTGGACTGTGGGGAGCAGTCTTCCTCCTGAGGATGTTGTGCATTTGGAACCTCAAAATTTCAAGCAAAGTTGCAATGCAATAATACCCTACAACAATTTTACTTACATTTTTATCTTTTTATTTAATGAGTTGTTCATTCTTTTTTTCTTTCTTTCTAATAACTGATCTCTTCTTTCTGTAATTCCTATTATTTTCTGTTACTTCTTTTAAACGAACGCCATATTCTTTGGAACCATGAATTTTAAGTCAATGGTCCCACTGGGGTTTTTTCATTTGGATAAGTTGTATCTTCTGAATAATAATAATAATAATAATAATAATAATAATAATAATAATAATAATAATAATAATAATAATAATAATAATAATAATAATAATAATAATATTGGCGTATGGGTTAACAAGACAGAAACCTTGGATATCGGAGTGCTTGAGATGCAATAGAGTACAGACAACAGCAAAACTATACACTTAGAAAAATATGGAGGATATGAAGAGCGCCAAGGAGAACGCACTGTGTATTCAATTTCAAGTCTCAATTTCTTCTAGTTATCAGAATCAAACCTGCACTTTTCAATAATTTCGTAAATATTAGGCAAGATACGAACTCGGAGAGAAATCCCTCCAGGTTAATGCAGGCTAGAAAAGTAAAAAGAATGACCCAAAATGCGAAAACAGAACGACCTCACGGCATTGGCCAGCGGACCCTTGCCGCGCAAGAGAAGTATTCTTCCATAGTTCTTACAGTATCTCACTGAGTTCCAAGATCATTCGATTTCATGGCGTCATTCACTCGGTGTTATTCCTCCCACTCCCGTTGCTTATTCTTACTCACCTCCTAAAATGTTCCAGGAGCTGTCGAGAACAGGGTAAGGACTCTTCTCTTCCGGCCATATCTCGGTCTTTGCCTTGGCGAACAAGACATTTTGCTGGGTGGAAAACTCCCTCCTTGTATTTGCTTCTCCTTGGCAGTTGCCTCGATGGATGCTGGTTTCTACCTTGTATATTTTCTTACTAACAGAACTTTATGATAATAGCTATCAGTGCCTCTCTCTCTCTCTTCCTCGTGTAAATAACATAAAAGAGGTGTCATATGTTACTGCAGCTCTTATTATTAAGAAAATTTACATTTTCGTTATAGTCTTAGTCATAACTAATGTCTGTCGCATTTTTCTAAGTATACATCGACTTCCTTGCCGAGCAAGACAATTGTTCACTCAAGGGCATAAATGCTTCTGCTGGGATTCTATGCCATATTCGCAGCGCGAATATATTACTAATATAATTTTTATATATATATATATTATATATATATATATATATATATCCTATAAGTGAAAAGAATGTTGCGTTGCGTTCTATTTGACGTAAGTAGCAAAGATCTGGAATACATGTGAACAAGAGACCGAGAAGTATGCTGTTTAAAATACGTTTTCCCAGATACTTGTACACACACACATACACATATATATATATATATATATATATATATATATATATATATTATATATATATATATATATATATATAAAATGTGCGTGAGTGCGCACATGTAGAAGCCAAATCCAAAACATACAGTTATCGATCTTTCTACGTTAAATGAGCAGAAAACACCGTTTCATGACGTAAATAAAACAAATCTGCGTGACAAGCCTAACAGGAATTCTCTGTAGAGTAACCTTCAATATACAGTCCAGTGATTTCCAAGGCAATGAGGATATCCATAGCGCGCCCTGGGAGAGTTTGCAACTTAAATTTTCTTAACAGTACCATTCTGGGTCATGTTTGAAAATAATCTGTAATGTCTCTTATGAAAGAGAGAGAGAGAGAGAGAGAGAGAGAGAGAGAGAGAGAGAGAGAGAGAGAGAGAGAATTATGACAAGAGGATTAGGACATTATTAAGAGGATATGTGGATGTTTTACTAGTACAGGGGTCCAAATTGTACATTCCAGGGCTAAGGTTAAAATTACAACTGGAAGGAAGCTGTAGAGTAGCGGATTCTAAAAGATTTCGTGAAGAGAAATCTTTCGATCAGGCAGTCGCTGGACTTTCAGTCCAATTTATTCTGTGAGAATTTTCACTGAAATGAATGAATATAGCATTGGATGTTTGCCCAGTTCCAACAGATGTATGTTATCCCTCACATATACTAGATATTTGGTATAATAAAGCCCGCAAAAAGTTTTTTAGCGAAAATAACTTGGAGAAAGAAACCCCTAAGACCATTCTTAGCTTGCTTTACTTTGATGACTTTGATAACAAAATCATTGTTAAAATCGTTTAAATGTCAATCTCTTTTTTACCTATAATAACACACTAAAAGGAATGTTAATAAAAAACAGCTCTAAGAAAAACAACATGATATATAAAATTCCATGTTTGGACTGCCACTCTTTCTATATTGGTCAATCTAGCAAGGATTTACAAGTACGAATTAAACAGCGTAAGTAATCTGTCAGAACTGGGCAAACCTCCAATGCTATATTCATTCGTTTAATTAAGTGAAAACTCTCACAATATAAATTGGACTGACAGTTCAGCGACTGCCAGACTGAAAGATTTCTCTTCATAAAATCGTTGATAATCCGGTACTATACAGCTTACTTCCAGTTGTAATTTTAACCTTATTCCTGGGATGTACTAAACGATAAAATCACTGACTTAATAACAAACAAATTAGTTACCTTATATATATATTTTCTATATATTCGTATGTTTAATATATATTTTTTTAAATGTTCACCTTGCAGTAATTGTTATTGTTTACCAAAAGGAGTTATCAAGTTGTATTTTTATAAGAAATTTTGGTGGTCAGTCACCTATTTTGTATAATCTTTTAAGTGTCTTGTCCCTGCTTCTGAGCTGCTAGGCATAATCTTTTGTAAAACCCCTTAACCCTAGTTTGATAGGTCTACTAATTCTTCAATTGTGTTGGATTCCAGGTACATATTTTTATCTTTGAAATCCTCATCTCTCATTTATACGAGCTTTATACTGTCATTTATTCGAACTCCATCGTTTCTCTTTCCTATGTGAGTTTTTCTTCATTCATATTCATATATGTATAAATATAAGTGTAGATACATACATACATAGATACGTGTATATATATATATATATATATATATATATATATATATATATATATATATTTATTTATTAAAGAGAATTTAAAGGTGTTGTTACAAATATTCCTTACTGTAGCACTAAGTAAGGACCCCCAATTAAATATGCAAAGCAGCATTTCAGAATAATTCAATTATTTACTGTGGCCAGGTCGCGGGGAATACAATTAAGGAACATAGCCCGTAAAAATGGAAGAATAAATCATACTGCCTTAAAGTGTATCGAATTAAAATAGGGCATATTTAAAAGAAAAAAAAAAGTTGGGATACACTGCAATACCGCAGTAAGGAAAGTTTAGACGTAACGAGACGGAAAAGAGAATTTTGGCAGAGTAAAGCAGAGACTTTGCTCTTAAATTCCAGGGGAGGGTGGTGGTAGGGGGGGGGGTGAGGGGGGTTGGAGAGGGGGCCAGAGTAGGAGGGGGAAGAATCAAATGAAAGGGATGAGACTTTGTGTTTTAGAAATCATCGGTATGCGTCCATTGTTTAAGAATGTAATATACCTATGAAGTCATTTCTTTTTCTTGTTTAATTATAGGGACTCAATAGTCACGATCAGGTGCCGGCAGACGCTGTCTTTCTTCTTCAATTCTGCTTACTCGCCCGTGTCATTGAGCATAATTTTGTTTCTATAATGCATTACGAACTGAATATGAATAGTACAAGCAGATCTTCAAGAAGGAGCGGAGATAAGTCATCTCAAATATCCCAAATCCGTGAATACTACATATGGTGCTGTCTATGGGCTTATACTGGGTAACATTATGTATTTGAGAGCCAGCAGTATTTCGAAATTGCTCTACGCTTTTGAGTATTTAATTCTAATTTATGGTAAAAGGCCACTAGTTACGTAAGGCGCATATCCTCACAGACAGGTTTCAGTCAAGAGGATTCGAATAAATGGTCTGCTCTACGATATTAACGAGCCAGTAAGCACAGTAATAAGAAAGGAAATTAACACTAAAAAGGCGACGATAGTTAAGTAGACACTAATCATGAAAAAACAGAAGCTATACAGGTGTAAAATCACCGAAAAAAATTCAAAATACAGAAATGGCGTTGGGAGATATGCTGTCCCCTTTGAAGGACACCAGCACATCTGCATTCGGGGAGGAAATGGAAATGGAAGAGATAATCTGTACATGAGGGATGGCTTGGCACGGGACACCGAAGAAGAGGGTCTCTCGAAATGGTGCCGAGGGAAAATAAGGATGACGAATGGGTCTCTATATTCGTTTCAAGAGGGAACGGTTGGGTGAAATGCCGTCTAATCTTGAAATATGAAACGAATTAAAAAAAAAAAAAACAATGATCGGCTGTTAAGGAAAACCTTGTCTATTGCTCGTTCATTTTAGGTAGGGACCAGTTTACGCCTAAATACAATGGGCTTCAATACATGTCCATTATTTGTGAACAATACCAAATGAATCGTTTGTATCTTAAAAAAATATCTGTAACTGTCAAGGTTAATTATTTACAGTTACCAAGATATCTATTCAACTGACGGAAAATATCTGATACCTACTGAGGGACTCCGAAACTATTTAGTATAAAGTAATGGAAAGTTTCTAACTTGAAAACGGAATATACACATTGTAGCAGGGAAGCTGATCTAACTAATGGTAAGGCATTAAAAATAAAAAAAGATCAAACTTTGGTAAAGTTTGGGACGACAAAGTTCCTGACATGGAAGAGGAATGGAATCAGGCATTTTCAAGATTTTGACTCGATTTAATAATCTCATGAATTTTCCGCTGTATCCTCTCATTTTTCGTAATCTCTCAACGCCACCACTGAGCTGCCTTAATGATAAAACCAGCGGTATGAATAAAAGGAGAGATTGAGAGAGTCTGAACGAATGAAGTTCAGATTGAAATGGAAGGAAGGCCTCCCATTATTAATCTCGTTTTCCTTCTCCCTGGTATTTGGTGGAGCAAAAATGTGGGATTCTTTCTCTCTCAGTTCCTACTCAATCGCGCTTGATTAATTTCCATCCCAAATCTCATTTCGCATTTGACCTTCGCACCGTGCATCAGTATTTACAATTTGGGAAATATTTCTTGGCTTTAATATTGTATTACATCATTCCTTGAGGGGAATTCACCGTAAATTCTTTAAGCAACTTTATTCCACATCTTTTTTCGATGTGTTTAAGAGATTTTCATCAACGTATTTGATTCTGTGTTGAAAATAGTATTAGTCTACAACCTGGACTGAATCACAGAGTAATACTGACACCCTATATATAGTCACAAGTGTCCTAACCATGCCAAAGAAACCTTATTTGGCGACCAAAGCTCCCTTATTTGACAACAAGTTTCCCTGAGACAGAACATTCATCTTACTCCAGAGCAATTCTGCAGACGTTAGAAGACTTAATTCAAGCAGTGAGTTCCCGAATACACCCATGAACCTCAAATTAAGGGAGAAACGTTTTCCCTGATTGGAATTCCCGTATTTATGGTAATTTCAAGCTTCATCAGTGGAGCAGACCGCTGCTCTTAAGGCGCTAAAATACTTCCTTAAGTGAAGGAAAGTCTAAAATTGAGGCTCTTTTGACGGAATATGGTAATTGCAGACGAACTATATTTCTTCACCGTAAAGGGATACACGTACAAGTGTGCATGTGTGTGTGTGTGTGTGTGTGTGTATACGTAAGGCGGTTACGGTTCCGAAACGAATTGGATTGCCTATGAATGCCTTGCTCCCAAATTCAATTGTCAGCTATAATTCAAAGCTATTTATACAGAAGAAACTTCTGTAGGTAAGTATGTATGTAATATCTTACTCAAGAGGAATCGAAAAATTCTGGAAAACAATTTTGGTACACACTCAGTCTCCGTCACAAAGTTCACAGTAATTTAAAGAGAAACTTACCCAGTATACTCCAAAATAGATACTAAAAAAAAAAAGGTTTTAGAAGAAAATGTGGGCTCATTTTTCCCTCTGAACCCATTCTCCAAAAATAAATGGATAGCTCGAGAAGCAGAGCATAAAATACAAGCCTTAATAAAGCTAATCAGCTGTTTACTTATTTTCGGAACTTCTGGAACTGAATTCTTCAGACGAAGGGGAAGAACAAACTCATTACTAAACTTTCATATACAAAGAGAGAGAGAGAGAGAGAGAGAGAGAGAGAGAGAGAGAGAGAGAGAGAGAGAGAGAGAGAGAGAGAGTTTTTGGTTAAATTATTACGAAATTGAGTTTTTCGCTGATTTTGAAACAGATGTCACCAAGACATGGGTTATGAAAGTTAGCGATATACGTCTTTGTATAAATACAAACAGTATTTACTACTCTGAGATATCTCACTGACTAAGATACCAAAGTAAATTCTTTATAATTGTGGTTAAAGTGAATGAATTTGCGTAAACTGTAGATTGACTTAGGAACTATTCAGTCACTGGGAGAGATACTTAAAAATGAATTACTTTGTACCAGAATATCTAAATTGTTATGTATATTGCAGACTGCGGGAAAAAAAATAACTTTAATGTGATAAATCAGACAGTTAGTAAAAGGATATTGAGTGGAGAGTGAAGTCTGGTATCGAAGACTTGATTGACCACACCAGGGTTGAATCCTAATATTCAAATATTCAGGTGAAGATAGGATTTCTAATTATCCAAAACCCTCTGAATAAATTCCGTACAAGATATCGGGAGGCCAAACATATCAGCTGTTGGCTACCGAAGTAATAGACCGGCTGTACATTTAGAGCATAATAATAATAATAATAATAATAATAATAATAATAATAATAATAATAATAATAATAATAATAATAAGCAATCCCTTTTTATCATATTTCTTGTGAAACGAAACTCGACCATTTTTTCTGTTTCCCACGAACAACCACTTGGTAATTTCTTGTCCAGGCCTTACTTGTCTTGCGCTATTTACAGATCTACTTCTCTCTCTCTCTCTCTCTCTCTCTCTCTCTCTCTCTCTCTCTCTCTCTCTCTCTCTCTCAATGTATCTGTGTTTCTGTCTGCCTTTAACTTGTTATTTCGTGACAAACGTACGAATTAATTTTTTTTCTAAATTATTTAGACAACTGATTGCATATTCGTTTGCGAACAAACGCTATCTAAAGATAAGAGTCACGTTTAAGACGATTAATCCAATTACTCTGCTTAACTTCCATGCATTCTGTTTATTACATTCTGCTGATCCCAAGGAATAACAAAATCCTTCCGCAGAGAATGTCAGCGTCTCATTAAAGCGAGGAGCAAGAGGCGACAGAATGTCAGAATTTGCTCTCACCACCTGGACATCAATATTGCTTGAAACTCAGAAGCACAACTTTGATAGTCCTCATAACTCCGCAAATCAGGTGCTCCTTTGAACCTCTGGGTAGGTGGTCTAGCCTGGCATGAGGCGCATATCAATTTGTCTTCTCCCTACATCCATCACAGGGATATAAACCTTGGTTTAATCTGGCGTCTGCAATACTCTGTTACCAGAGAAGTTTTCTAATGTTTTTTACTATCTCCGGAGTTCTATGTAACTTACGGTTATTTCACTAAGTTTTTATAATATGATATCAGTGTTGTAAATGAAAACATTAAAATCAGGGATATAATAATACTGGTTAATGTGACATGATCCGCAGATGGTATGGCATTGATTACTCGTTGTTTAAACCCCAATGTGACTTATGATGGATAACGCGGTTACAGGAAAGTTGGGGCTATGGTGATCCAGTGCTAAGTACTCGTCAAGTTTTAGGATTCCTAGCAAATACAGAAGAAAATCTGCGCTGCGCATACTTGTATCTAGAGAACTGCTGACTGAGATGAGATGTGATACCTTGATGATTTGTGGTTTGGATGATAATCCATTTATGTCAATTTAATTGCAAAGTGAAAAGGAATCCCTTTAAAGAATATAGAGGCATGAAAGTGCTTTTTATGATAGCCTTCTGAAAGGATGTGCTAAGCTTATGATGTTGTTCACTTGATCTTCAAGAACAATGATGGAATATTTTTATCGGCATTGCAAATCAACTTTTTGAGAACCGTCATTTAAGTATGCATTCGTTTAAGTGTCACTCATTTTTGCGTAGGCTTAAGGCTGATAGCTGATATTTTCTTTGTTATTATGAACAGGGATGTAAATGTTATCTTAGTAGGGAAACGGCTTGCTGTTGAAAACATAACTATATATATATATATCTATATATATATAATAATATATATATATATATAATATATATATATATTCTTATATATATCGAGCTACAATGTCCTTTAATATCTAATTCGCTCTACCTCGGAATTAATATATTTTCATATATGCTTAACCGAAGGGGAATTTTTTCTCGATAATAGACTTGCCTGGATCGGGGCGCGATCCCGGGATCCTTTCAAATCCAGGAACGTCAGTGAAGCTTTTACCTACTACACTATCGCGGCAGTGTAGTGTGTGTGGTGTGTGTGTGTGTGTGTGTGTGTGTGTGTGTGTGTGTGTGTGTATGTACGTATGTAAAATCTATCTACTGGCCATTTTTACCAGAAACATATGAAATTGTAATAGCCACAATGCCGTCTTAACTTCTCAAATTCTTTGCTCTTTTGAGAAGTTGAGAGGGCATTGTGGCTACTACAATTTCTCATGTATGTATGTATGTAGTATGTATGTATGTGTGAGTACGTTTGGGCGTGTCTATAAGACCTTAGTGGTTTCATATGAAACCAGTTCTGCGAGAAAATAAAAAGTTTAGAGAGTTGTTTCCTAGGTACATAGCTGTGAACCAAGAGTTCTCCAACTTTAGCAATTTGTTGTTGGATTTTCTTTGTGGATTGTGAAAAATGGTAAATAAAAAAGAAAATAAATTCCATTTCTTTTCCCACACTGCAGTGTTCATGGCCTTCAGTGAATGCTTGGATAAGCCCTATGATTGCGAGACTTTTGTTTGGCGGCCGCTGATTGGCTGTTACCGGGAGGTAGGCAGCTCCCAGCCAATCAGCGGCTGCCAAACAAACGTCTCGTAAGCATAGGGCTCATCCAAGAATCTACCTTAAGTGAACCAGGTATAGTAGATAGTCAAAACCTCAAGCATCTCACAGCAACTGATATAACTAAGTGAATGACATGAGAACATCAAAATAACCTGTGACCATCATAGCCTTACAACATTATCAGTGTCTGATGATTATCTTTATTTTCTTTAGATATGCTGAAAGTACACTATGATAAAGTTTGGTGTCACGGATGAGCCCCTTCAAGAAAAAACTAACCAAAACAGCGTTCCTATGCTACGATGCAAATCAGATTGATCTAAATTATTTATAAATCTACTTTTCATTTGACTTTTGCCTGCAATTCAAGTAAATAAAAATGTCGAAAGTGCAGACCGAATGATAATCGAATAAAAGGATTAACTGCAAAATATTCTCTCTCTCTCTCTCTCTCTCTCTCTCTCTCTCTCTCTAAAAACTGAGATAGACAGACAGATAGACAGACAGAGAATTTTACGTAGAGAGAGAGAGAATTTCATTTGTGCTGTCACATTAAAAATTCAAATGCAGACGTAAGAGATTTACAGCGCTAATTACAGCTGTGCAATTATATGACACAAGAGGGTTTTTTTTTGGAAACAAGATGACGATGTGGAGAAATTAAATGAGTTTTTTTATGACATAATATTCCAAGTAAAAGAAGGCGATAATCACTGAGCATAATAATAAATACTGAAATCTTTATGGAATTAGAAACCAAATTAAGACAGCTCAATTAACCGCATCATCTCTCAGGAGGAATAACAAATGCGTACTGAGTTTACAATCAAAATAAGTTGTAAATTGCTACAGCAAATTAAGCAGCAGAGACAGAGAAGAGTGGGTATGGAAGGGCTTATAGAAAGAAAATGAATGATAATAATGAGGTGGAGGGCCGGGACGGGTCACGAAAGAGGACAGATAAATATTAAAAAATAAAAATATTGAAAATATAAAAATATGTGTTGCGGTGAGTCTGCAGAAAGGTTGAAATAGTGTGAGAGGAAAGATCACGGTATCAGTTGGGGAAAAGGTTTCCTTTTTGTTACAACATAACTGGGGAGAGGTCATAGTTTTATTATTCGTGGTAAGATCCAGGGTCAATATGTTACACGAGATAGGTCGCTTCCTGGAAGCCAATGCGAAATCTGTTATAAAGTTGTAGTCATCAAGTATGTTCCCTGGTCAAAGGGAAAATATTGAAGAATATATGTCTCGACAATGAAAGTTACAATAAAAGTGATAATTCGTCAAGCGCTTTAGTGTTTATGATTTGTTCTTACAGGCTTTTATTTTCAACGTGGATTTCTCTCTCTCTCTCTCTCTCTCTCTCTCTCTCTCTCTCTCTCTCTCTCTCTCTAATATCTGTGTCACTGAACTATATGGACAGCGTTCCTTCGTACCCCCAAAAAAGGTAGACCTTGACCCGAAATATCTTCAGGGCGAAATTCCAAGCGGACCCGAATACAGAGGTAAGATATGATCCATCCGCAAAAGGAGACATTATTCACGACGTTCATAATGACAACGGGGAAACGTCGACAGAAAGCCAGACAATTACAGACGGCCGTAATCATAACCATGATGAGTAATGATGCTGTGGAGATTTGAGGACAGATTACGATTACAATCATCACGATGATGATGATGATAATGATGACGCTGATGGTGGGGGATTGTTTGGGATTTATGAGGAACGTAACTTGCACGTTGGTAATTAAGGGTAGTTTGTAGTTAAAATGATTGTATTAGTATTTGAATTTAATTACATAACAGATAGATGCTGACGTAAGCAAGAATTTTCATTGGAAATTTATACACACATACACATATATGTATATGTCAATTATATTATATAATATTTATATATAAATTATATATATTAATATATATATATATATATATATACATACATACCTACTACATACATAAATACATACATACACTACAGCATACATACTATACACACATACAGCGACACACACACAACACACACACACAATATATATTATATATATATATATATAGTATATATATATATAGATTTATAATACATAACATACATCATACATACATATTAACCACACCACACACACACATTTTATTAATATATATATATATCTAATAAGATATATATATATATATATATATATATTATATATAGGTTTTGGAGCAGAAATGGTACCAGTTCTAAAAAAATTATGCAAAAACAGATTGTGTCATCAAAGAAAAAGGAAATTGATTATTTATACCTCCACTGAATAAATATTGACGAGCCAGAGATGAGATTCAAGAGAGTGAACGTGCTGAGTGAAAAGCAAATCTCTGCAGGCAAATGTTGGCTGTTCGAACGAAATTGCTTCGAGTTTCCGAAACAAAAATCTTGCATCTTAGAGTTGCAGATTCCTTGGAGGAAATCTTTGCGAAACCGTTTTCTTTGTGTAACATTTTTCGTGGAACGGCGTCTTTCCGGATCTGCATAAACGGTAGGAGATTGTGGATGACACCAAAATCCAACATTCCGAAGATGTTAAATGTTTTTCCACTGGGTTACTCAAATTTGGTGTTTCGGTCACTTAATTTCCTTCCTTTGAGAGAGAGAGAGAGAGAGAGAGAGAGAGAGAGAGAGAGAGAGAGAGAGAGAGAGAGAGAGAGAATGAAAGTGATCCTCAGTCAAAAAAATAAATAATAAGAATAATATACTAAGTTTCCTCACATTATCGTTGCATTATAATGATATCTACATTATTAAAGGACATACAGATTTATAATCTCTCTGTTCTCAGTACTTCGCATTGTTAATGGTATGATAATGTAATTCAACAGAAAATGGTCTTAACCTGACATGCAGTAACTAAACTTCTCTATCCATTTCCCGGGGAAAGTTTTGAGTGCTCTGCTTCAGGACAATAATTAGAGTAACGCTAAGATTCAGGAAGCTCTTTACGAGCGACGATTCCTATCAGAGTGGAATTCTAGGAGTTCTAGTTGAGGCTAATGCATTCATGACACTTGATGCCATTTCAATCTTATCTTGATCTAGATGTGAAAATATTCACAAACAAATTATTTCTTTACGCTAAATGTTACAGTAGGACTGCGTGACTGAATACATTTTGAGTTTTCTGTAAGAGAACACTATTGTCTTCTGTCCGCCCTCACATCTCAAAAACTACTGACACTATTATAGTATTTCTTTATTTTATTTAAGGTTAACGTTAGCTATGATCTTGCGTCTGGCACCGCTATAGGTGCCAACAACACAGGGTGCCACCGGGCCGTGGCTGAAGGTTTCATGGGCCGCGGTCAAGAATTTGACGGGCCGTGGCTGAGTTTCACAAAGCATTATACGCTGTACAGAAAACTCGATTCGCATTTTTTACTTGTTTACTAATGTGTCTTGGATTGCGGGGCGGTAACTACGACGACGAAATAAAAAAAAAAAAACGAAAAAACAAAAACAATAATAATAAATGAAATACCTTCTCGTAATATTTCTACTTCATTTGCAATCATTGCTTTACACAGAACCCCCGCACTGCTAAGTCACGCCAGTACTTTGGAAAGGCTTCACCTTGTGTCAAATTGTGATCTTGTTCATTGACGAAATTCTTGCATGATTTTGTCATGGATCCTTTTAGATCTCTTCATGCATCACTCTCTCGAGTAAGAGTCTGTCGATCTGTTTAGTATTGTTGTTGTCTCTCGGGACTCAGGGTATAAATGCGCAGAAACGCTGTCACTTCTATGCAGCTTCAACCACGTCGTGGAAACTAATGTGAATGACTTCAACTATTTAGGCTTTCTAACACAACTATGATATTATCTGTAATGTTTGATTTAATGTGATAATTTGAACGTTGTGATTAAAAGTCGATTACCTTAATTGATGCAAAGAAGCTGTATCGCTATGAGAACACTCATCACGTCGAAGAACCATCAGACTCAGATGAAGTTTTCATTCGCAGGGAGAATCAAATTCATCAGTGACCATTTTACTGCCTTCGCCTAACCAGGAGCATGACTAATTATCACCTTATGTTTTTTTAATTATATAAGTATGTAATAAACTCAATACCTGACGATAAATATTTCCGAATTCCAAAAGGCAATACATTGTGTGCTTTACTTTTTCGATTATAAGTGCACCTCTCAACTGCCTGCCTTGGTTCTGATTCAGCCTTCAACCCTTCATTGTTATAATTTTAATTTAAACCCCCTGCTCACTCGTTATTCGTTTACCTAATTAAGGTTACCTGCTGACCTTTCGTCTTCCTCTTTTCACCAACTTTTATTCGTCAGTCAACTAATAAACCCTGGTGTTAATAGTATAAGGATACTGGTGTTATTGCGCTTAAACTTTCTTCACTGTTGCTACATCATATCGAGGGAGTGATTATTGCCTTGTGTATGCTTAACAGGTCGTTAGCAGGCAGGCAGTATCAACACTTTCAAATGTTGATGGCTATCATATTTTGACGTCCAGTCATTACAGAGGATTAAAATTAACCTGAAACAGAACATCGGTATTGTTTGTTGAATTACGTCAGGAATGGGCATCCAAATTATCTTTGGCATGAAAGATATTAATCAAACATCCGACTCTGTTGTTTAATTTATAATGCAAAGTAACAACCAACTGGTAAAATAAAATAAATGCTTTGTATTTGATTAAAAGTAAACAACGCTTGTTTGAAAATCTAATGAAATTAAATGCAAATTTCAACAAATTCGTAAACCATGGACAGAGATACTACACAGCTTCAAAAATAAATCATTATATATATATATATATATTATATTATATATATATATATATATATAGATTATATATACATATATAATTAATATATTATATATTATTATCTATAATGATATATAATATATATATATTAATATCGATGTTACGAAGTGCCAAGTATCTGGTTACTACACTTACCATTCATTTATTGTTACCTCACAAAAGCCAGACACCTGAACCCTCATCACAGGTATTAAACGACTGAATACTCTAAAGGCAACAGTGTTCCCTTAACGACTTACCAGTATTGCAGAAAATCAGACTAAGTTCATCAAAACAGGTGTGAGGTAATCTGGTAAGTAATTAAATTAATCAAAGGGCATCACTCCATCAACAACTTTAAAAGTCTAAGTATTTCCCTGATTTCAGAAGTCTAAGTACTTCCCTGGTTCTAAGTCACTTCAAGTAAATTGAAGGAAAACAGATCAATTACCACTCTATGTTTCTACCTAACATCAATATAATCAAATGCAAATATAGTGGTATAAAAATTAAAACACTTATAAAAATTTTAAATACAAAAATTTATTATTAAACTCAAAATTTATAAGTGAAATTCACAATATCAAGGAAAATTACTGTTACTTGAAAACAAAGTAAAGTTTAATTAGTTCTTAATCACATTAGGTAAAATTAAATCAAAATTAATTTATCACAACATTCAAGAAAATTAATTCAATCAAAATTCAAAAGTGTTAGGCAATAATTGAAAATTAGAAATTAATTCACAAGTGCTAAACAATAATAAAACTTGAAAACAATTCTAAGTAAATGCAAATTAATTCACAAGTGTTAAATTTAATTAATTGTGCATTGATTAAGCAATGAAAATAACTAAGTCAATTAAATTGTGAATGCAAATGAAAATATAAAATAAAAAGGCACACTTCAACAAGAAAATGAACAAATGCAAAAAAAATGAAACAAACACAAAACACAAAAATTTGCAATGTGTAAAAGTGTAAATCTTTTCACTCAAAACATTGTAACCATCAGTTTTTACCAAACCTTCATAACCATCTGTTATTAGTTATTAGTTAACCACTGTTCCTATCCGTTATTAGTTAACCACTGTTCCTATCCGTTATTAGTTGCAACTAATAAAAATAAAACACACTTAACCTTTTTGGTATACCAATTTCTATCTTTCTTGCTGCAAAACCAGGCGCCGTTACGAAACAATGTTTGTTCAGATTCCACAAAAAATCACTAAATAACACAAAATAAACTCTAAGAAATATCAAATCTGAAATTTAAAAATTACGAGTGACCATTCAATGAGTACGCAATCGTTACGTTATTTTAAAAATCAAAAGTGCTATGCGATGGAGAGAGAAGGAGAGGCAGACAGAGAGAGAGAGAGAGAGAGATGTGAACGGTTTGAGAATCTATGCATGAATGAAAAAACTTCTCTCTTTACGGAAGCTGGACAGGGGAGACACAAAACGTTTTGAGACAATAATGTTTCCAGAAGATTCGAAATCTCACGCAACTTTACATACAAAATGTGTAACCTGCACGTGGCTTTGACAAAGACATACACGTATGAGACGATTCTGTTAAAAAAAAAAAGACACGTACCCGACTCGATCGACCGAAGCAGAAACCCCTTATCTTACTTGATGGCAGATTCCCAAAACACATTGAAGATTCGAGCTCGCTTATCAAACGTGTTGACAGATTAGGAAAGCAAACTGAGATCTCGGAGTTCCTCTAATCTCACAGTGCTGACATAATAGGGAAACAATCGTAGTTTCGAATGGACAAAGAAAATCTCTCTCTTTCTACATTCTATGTTATATATATATTCTTTTCATATTATGTTATGCGAAATCTGAACACACATTTAAAACATCCTATCTCTAAGCTATCTAGGAATCTGAAAAAATGTTGCACAATTCTACATAACATTTTGTACAGTTTAAGAGGGAATATATGTATTTTGAAAGTAGCAAAATATAATAATATATATATATATATATATATATATATCTATATATATATATATATATATATATATATATATAGTATATAAATAATATATATCTATATATATATATATATATAAATATTAAGCATAATTCAAAATATGAAAAAACTCAGGAAATATAAAAAAATCAATATCATTTTAGATTTGCGTAAAATGAGCAAGTATTTTTAAAACGACAAACTAATGCGTGAGTGATACAAAATATAAATATTATTAATAACAAATGAGAAATATTTGATAGATGTTAGACCAGTGGTCTTCAAACTTTTTGAGGTCATGGCCTACTTTGGATATCTCCACATACCAATGTCCTACTACTTCAGATTTATAAGAGGAATTGATAAGTTCAAAATCCAACATATAGTTCCTGGAACTGGAATTTTATTACATGTTTTTACCAAAAATCAAAATATAGATTTTTATAAAGTCAATATACCATTTTTATGATCTAAAAATTTTGCTAGTGAACAATTACTGGGATAGAATAAGAAAAATAAAATACATTTATTTCCATATTTTTTCATATACTGTTTATTTATAATTATAGGTCCGGATAAAAGAAATTATACTTTTATTTTTATATACTGTTTATTTAACTTTAAATTCTAATTTGTTTTTACCATGGCCCACAGTCTGAAGACCACTGTATTAAACTAATGATTCAATAGATTAATTTCTATAAGTTGGCGTCACAGACTTAACGGTTATAGACGTTCGTAAAATAATTCTTTGTCATCAATAATCTACTAAATCAAAACAGATTATGAATATTTCCACGCCTTGCTTGCATATTCTTTTTTAAACAAAAATCAAGAGAAATTAATGATACACTGTATACTTTGGAAAATTCCAGCTTCCATAGCAAACTT
>NC_087210.1:56519543-56544543 GCF_015104395.2 Macrobrachium nipponense
TTTGCGGTCCATGTAGCTTTTCTACTGAATTGTTCAGGCTAAATATGTATTCCTTTTTTTTACCTAACGCTTTTTCTTAAGATTCTCTATTGAAAATTTGGTTGTTTCCATTTTTTTTTTTAAATTACGTTTACATCACCTCTATAGTATCTTTGGTTTGCATTAACCAACTTTTCTACAAGCTTGTGATTTTAATCATCTAAGATCTTTGATTTATGAAAAACCAACTATTCTGACTCTCAACCAGCTTCTCTTTATGAGCATTTCGACTGACGAAACGCTGAAAACATCATTATGGCCATAACATATAACCAAGCAGAATACTCTGATAATTTTTTCCCGGTAAGATGTAACTGGGAAAACGTCTGCGGTCTTTAACACCATATTTCACTTCGCCTCAAGCTTGAAAGAGAGAGAGAGAGAGAGAGAGAGAGAGAGAGAGAGAGAGAGAGAGAGAGAGAGAGAGAAGGGGGGGGGGGGGGCGTTATACGCTTCCGAATTTTTAATTGACTTGTGTTTTTGAGAAAACGTATGAAAATGTTTTTGCTGGCAATATGTCAGATGAAACAAGAATCAGTTTTATGCCTTACGAGAGGTTACATCGCCTTATGTTCTGGAGGCTCCTAGTCTAAACTGCTAAGAAATTTGGAGAAATTCTCATACTGGAACACTTGAGTGGAAGAATTTAAAAGAATAACAACACGACAGCCGCAGGAGTTTTTTTTTTTTTCTTTATAACGTACGCGGTAACAACCTGGGTAACAACAATAGTCCACCGATACATTTTTCGCAATAAAAGGACGGAGGCCTTTTGATGAAAATCGACAATATTCGATAGAAACGGTTCCAGTCGCTTTGAGGAATTGTCTGTCGGCAATTTAAAGCTGCCTTGTACTTGTGGCATGAGAAATTCGTCTGTATACACGTAACGCAACAAGACATATTTTCCTATACAAAGAAGTTCAAGTTGGTTTTTTAAGTAGGTATGATTTAACGTTCATGCTACCAGATATTCCGATGTTATTCATCTGTTCTTTCCGTATAACGTCTTTTATAAGAATAAGAACGTAACATAAAATATAAACCAAGTACAATGCCACGAGGAAAATGAAACAACTGAGTGGAAAATCTTCGTTTTTAAGGCACTTTCGTAAACTAGATGCAACGGGAAAAAACTAGAGACAAAAGTCCCTGTTGTGTAAGCAATAACTAAGACTGAAGGCGTATATGACCATTTTAATGCATACAGAGGTCATTACGTTGGGATTAGCTCTTCCGGGTGAGTAACAAATGCGTAGGATTACCCCTGGTTCTTGGATAAAAGGAGTCGAGAGGCAAAGGGAATTACCCAGAATTACTGACATTCTTTAGTTTCGGTTTTAAATCTCCTTCGAACGTCTTTTGCAGACTGGGGTCAAGAGCATATTGATCAAGGCTTTTGTTAATATCAGTTTCCTCTTAGTTACATTAATTTAGAGGTCAGGAGATTTCTGGACACAAATTTCTATGGACCAATTAATCCATCCTATGTGAATTTTTACTTAGGTACACAAAAATACCTTATTCATTTGTCCATACGTGTGTGTGTTTGCTCTTTCGTGTTAAATTGTTCCAGTGGTAGAAGAAAAAAATGTAAGTCAATACTCTCAAAGCATCCTGTTCCTCTTTGGAAGGGCATAATGGCGGAAGAGGTTTTATATAAAGTTTGTATCATTTGCTTTGGCAATTCCCGGATGCGCTCGAGTAACTTGAGAATGTTAATTACAGATTTTTTATTAGTTTGATTAAATTGTTTATAAACACAGAAAGACAATTTCAAAATAGCAAGTTCCGCTCGTCATGAATAATGTGACCAGCAATTATGCCGAGTGTTACCCAAATAAATATCAGAAAAATGGTCAGCATTACGATTCGGGATTCATTAACTGAATTAAATTGGAAGGTTTAATTGTTGCACTTTCTTTACGTAGCTCGGTTTGAGAGTTATGGCAACAGTTACATTTTCATGTTCTCTTTTTAGTTTCTTATATATGTGAAAGGGAGTGAGAAAAAGAGAGTGAGACTTCCTTTTTCAGAGCAAAATATTTTTATTGCGAATAAAAATTCAATCAAATGAAAGCATTCGGAGATACGGAAACCACCAAAGGTAGACGGTCCAATCCAGTTCTTTTGTTGGCGATTGCTGCTATCGAGTGAGGCAGATGCAATTTTCTTAACGTTTCAGCTTCGAGTGCTGGAGCAGAACATCGGTAAAGGGAAGAAAAAAAAAACATAGTGAATGCTACTCTGGATGAATGACTGAATGGTGCAGAAGCCCGTGAAGCAACGCCAAGAGAATGGAATGCTTTTTGTTGTACTATTCTAAAGACTCTGCAGGGTTTTCCTTCCCGGCAAAATCTAGATCCAGAGAGATCTCCCCCGAGACGCATGGCAACTACATTTAAGGAAAAACACAAGCGATTCGATTTTTTTTTTTTTTTTTTTTTTTTTTTTTTGCACAAAATCAGTTTACTTTGTTTTTATTATAACAACCTGATGTCAGCTTGCAAGTCTCACCGTGAACCATAATAGTGCACTAGTAATTTGAAAAGAAAGACATTCTGAAAATGAGATGAATTATATACTCTCTCTCTCTCTCTCTCTCTCTCTCTCTCTCTCTTCTTCTTCTTCTTCTTCTTCTTCTTCTTCTTCTTTTTCTTCATACACACGTAGACACAATTGAATAGATATATACTAGTATGAGTTACAGATGGAAAGCATTAATAAAAGATATTCTACCATATTGACATAAAAAAATAAAACTGGAATGAATTCCTCAATATATACTCTACTTACAACTTGCTAATAATGGTTACCATTGAAAATTATTTAATCTGGTATTGAACAGTACAGTGAAACTGCCTTTTATTCCGCGTCCGTGCAGGATATTAGCAGCCTAGGGGAGATAAAACACTTTTGTCCTAGAACGTACTAAATGCTTTTATGTACAATTATACAAATAAGTAAGACGGTGACTAAAGTTAGTAAGAAGATAAATTTTCAGATGAAATGAATTCATTACAAATACGAGCGTAAGCAAAGTTACATACAGGCTCTCTTAAAGCTATACGACCCACGAGCGCAACCGAGCAGCTGAGAATAACATTTCCCGCAACATTTACGACTCGAAACTTTCATGAGATGTGAAAGGCTCTGCTCCTGTTGCTCATCACTTACCGGATCTGACGTCAGCCAAGCGGAAAATGCTTTAATGGCCGAAGCTTTATTCTGCAATTACGAACGTTCAAAAGAGACGAGAAAGCTCTCGGAAAATATTTCTGATCTACTAAATATCCTTTTCCGAGTGGGATCATTTTGTTACAGCAATATTATCATTATTATTGTCGTCGTTGTTGTTGTCGTAGTTATTCAAAAGAAACAAATTTCATATAGAAATAGTCCAAAGGATTATTATGTAAAGCAGAACACATACAGCCTCACAGGAAAATGGGACAAACTGAAGTTTGACCTTTGCAATGATTCATGACCTTGGAAAATAGACTTAATCTAAAGCATTCGAGGTCATACCTCTAGAAGAAACTCAGCAACAACATGCTAGAGTTAGAGTAACAAATCTTTACTATCTTCCACTCACGAAAGGGTTATGAATTTTTCTGATACCTTCGGTCACTGTTGATTGAGCAGAGTCCAGAATGCAACATCGGGAGTCTTAGACCTTTTGACACTTTTGCACTGATCCGAACCAATTAACCATGGTGCTTTCGTCCTAACACTTCAGCCACTTTGTTTACCAACAATTGCTTACCATTTATGAAACTCTTGGCCATCTTTCCGTTTCTCAGTCTCTCGACTCTGATCCATGTTTTTGGTTGAGCGTGTTTTAAATAAGGATCCGAGATATGTTTGTGAAACCCTCTTGATTTATCTCATATCATTCGAACACATGATGACTTTAAAAATTACATATTTTCTAGTAGCCAGATACTAGGTGATATTGAAGAAATCTTTAAAAATCTTATGTTTATTCAAATTAAGGTAAATGAAGTTAATGTACATCTGAATATCGAAACGCAAAAGTAGAGTAAAGAAGCGTTTGAATAAGAGCCTGAGATAGTGAGAGAATGAGGCAGGAGAGGAAGAGAGGTGGATTCAATCCCAATTCTTCTTCTTTAAAGGCTTCTTTCCTCTCTCCCTTTTATCACCAGTGACTGACTTTTCAGTCAGTTTGAGAGGAGCGCTGTGAAGGAAATGGCGTCACGTGAACGCACTTCAGAAGCTTCCTCTCTCTGGAGTTGGTTCTCGGCGCTGTGGAAGAGATTTCGGTGAATCGGTGGTTTCCTTCGCAATGTGTTCCAGTCATTTAGCTTAATATTCTTATTTGTATGAAAGAATCAGTAACTCATAAAAAAACTTCAACGAAGTCCCTGGTCATTTTGTGAACCTCTTGAGAGACACTCCTTTGAGTCATTTGGCTTCATCTGATCGAATATCTGCATATTATCGAGAGAGCGACAGGAAGACAGGATCACCTAAGAACACCTGTTTACCCTATTTCATCTGCTTTGAGTCAGTTGAATCAGTGTTAAAAATACTCAAGGTAAATGTAGTATCTTTACATAGCAACACTACAAACTGATTCTAAATGCTATTCCGACCTAAGTGGTAACATTCTTTATAAAACACCAAGCATGGACTGCGATTCATTTCATTTTGGCCAGAAAAATAAGGAGGGACCGAATGTTAGAATGAACCAACATAAGCATCCACAGAGACGTAACCAAATGAATAATGCTCTTTTCTTGCTCGTAAGTGAAACATCACACAAGATCCAATGGTCCCATTGTAAGATGAGGATATTTCAAAATATTGTGTCCAGGTATCTCCTTGATTCCTCGGTCATACAGGTAGCAAAGGAAAAGAATGATAATTGAAGCCCATGCCTATAAACTATGGACACCATCTGCAACAGATATTCGAACGAGATTCAAAAGAGAAACCAGAGAAGTCAGTAATGCCTCTCGCTTTACCATGTCAGTCATAGACATCTGCAATGTCCACCATCACCCTTCGTCATCTGTTCCTCACCTCTGTATGCATTAAGATGATCATCTAGTCTTTTATTCCTTGCTGTTGTTTACAAACCCAGTCTTTTTTTTTTGTAGTTTTTTTTTTAATTGTGTTTAAGCTTTCCTTAAAAATGCCTTAGAGTACATACGCAAGACTCATCACTTAGTTGTATTACTTGCCTTGTGGTCTTGTTGCTCTGCCTATATTTTATATCATATTGATATTTATTATGATAAAAGTTACGCACAACCACATAAGCATACACACACACATATATGCATGCATGTATGTATGAATTATATATATATATATATATATATATATATATATATACCGTATATATATATGTGTATGTATATATATATATATATATATATATATTTTTTATATATATATGTGTGTATATATATATATATATATATATATATATATATATATATATATATACATATATATGTATACAAATATAATTACATTGCATATACGTATATATGTACATCTATATATATATATATATATATATATATATATATATATATATATTTATATATATATATTTATATTTATGTATATATATGTGATGTGTGTGTATATATAATATATATATATATTATATATATATATATATAATATATATTAATATATTATTTACATATATATGTATACAATATAATTACATTGCAGTATACGTAGATATACATATATATATATAATATATATATATATATATATATATATATTATATATAGTATATAATATATAATTTATATTTTAGTGTATAATTATGATATGTAGTGTGTGTGTGCGCGTGTGTATGGGTGTGTGTTAACTGACTTAACCAAAGTTATTTGTGAATTTCAATAAGAAACTACTTCAATCGCGAAGCATAAATGTCTCGTCGTTTGAGAAAATGAAATACTCTCTCTCTCTCTCGCTCTCTCTCTCTCTCTCTCTCAGCTGTTGTGTAAAAGATACAGCTCAGAGAAGATTAATGGCCGCCAGAACGCAGATCGTCTATTTTCCTTTGCTTTGTATCAGAGTAAGAAAACCAACACAAATGGACTCGGTCGAAAGAAACTTTCTCCTTCCGTAATGAGAAGTAATGATTCACCTTCAGAACTGACTTTCACCTTTAAAAGTCAGCTTAAAAGTGACGAGAAACCTATTTATTTTTATGACAGTCTTAAGAGAAGGCTTTGTTCATACGAAAATGCTCATATTCATTCAAGGAAATTAATGTTGCGTTCAATATACGAAGAAAACCGATTAGCCAGTTTGTCCCAAGATAGGGATTTACCAATGATTAAATCCAATGAAACATCGGAATTAATGATTTAACTAATAAAGGATTATCGCAATTAATTCTGAAGTCCATTTCATTTCCATCATCCTTTATATTTCAAGTATGATTTCCCATTGTTACTTATGCTTCTTAATCATAACATCAATTTCAACCTCATAATTACATTCGACCCGTTAACGAATTTCCAAGACTGGCATTCCACTGAAATACGACATTGGCAGACTAAAAAAAAATCCTCTCATTCAATAACGGGCAAGTCTGGAAAGGCCAAAGAACCGAAGTAGGCTGAAGCTAGGAACTCTGGTGCCAACTTCGTCGGGACGGAATCTAATTAGTGATGTTCTTGGAAGATCAAATATCTTTGGAAAGTCAATCATGCTCACTTAAAGTCACCCGACTAACTTTAAACTGAGCCCTATTTTTTACTATGCTGGAGTTTTCGAGAAGTTTTATTTGAAAACGAGGAACGATCCACCTTAAGCTGGTTTAGTTTGAAAAAGATACGGCCAATGAGAGTAGCTTTGATATGGAAATAAATTTTTATAGACTTCCTTGTAGGATTTGATTAACTAACAATGATGCGTGTACTTGTACTTTAATAACGGTAAAAAAGAAAATAAAATGATGTTGTGTGGTAAGAAAGCTTCAGAACTAAGTTTTCCATGTACACAAAGACGTCACTGAGTTAAAGAATGATATCTTTATTTTCTACCTCCCACTTTAATCAACCATTAACTCCTTTTTCAATTCCCATTCAATACGCTGACAGCTATGGACTTTCTAACTATTTTTCCATTTATAGCAAAAGACGAAACCCTTGTAAATTCTTGAACTATAAAGACATACGGAATCCGAAAATTCTAATTCTTTTACCAAGAATTAACACGGTAAATTTTATAGCATGTCTGATTATAGCATATGCAATATCATCTAACCAGGGGTAGGTTTTACCAACAAGAATGAATGAAACTTTGCCCCCCCCAAAAAAAAGAAAAAAAAAAAAACTGAACAAATAATAAGATTCTTAAATACATGACGTGAAATCGACGTCCTACTGATCGTGTCCATGTTTAGAGTATGCATGTAATTCATCATATCTTTAAATATAACAGCAAAAGAAAATAAATTTAATTAATGTTACCAGCATCAAACGCTTAAGAAAAGAAGAGGAAGAAGAGAAAAACTGATAAGTTCTCAATGAGAGCCGAGACCTTGCCTGAAGAATCTGTTCCACTCTTTGCCTAAGGCATCACTTCTCCGCAATCAGCCACTTTTTGAACACTGCATTCGCATTAGAATGCCTCAACCCAGTTAACCACATAATGTGCGTTAACTGCCATGTTGCAGTTATATGGACATAAATTTGACGATGATAATATTAATGAGAGATAGAATATGGGCATTACTTCAGTTATATGTCAAGGTAGTCCTGGTAATATTTTTAGGCACGAAGATATGTTAATTCAATTGTATTCCACATAGGAAAATGAAAAGTTTTTCTTAGAAAATACACAACAGTTTCGTCCTGCAGTGAATCTCTTCTTGGAGCGTTTATTAAGAAGACATCCATTGGAGGACAAAACTGTTGGGCATTTTCCCAGAATAACTCTTTTCATTTTCCTATATGCAATACAATTGAATATGTCAAAGTGTTGATACCGCCGATCACCTGTTGATATTAGTAGAGTATTCTGCTTAACTTTTATTACTCTACTGTTCTTTACTTGCCCTTTAGATGGCTGAAACCTCATTTGTGACTGGAAGTTGAGGATTACAGCTACCTGTTATATTACTGATTGCCTTCATTCCTTTTAGCTCATTATTTCCGAATGGTGTCTGTACTTGCATTAACTAATGCCTTTTACTTAAAGACTGTACTGCTGTCTATGTACGTCAAAGGTATTGGTTAATATATCAAGAATTTACCCTAAGAAACTGAACACATTCTTTGCGTGACTTTATCGTTTTCAACTTCCCGCTTTTCTTTCCATTATTTTCTCTCTCCTTATTAGAAATGTCCTCCTAGGTTTGTCTTGTGCTTGCAGCTGTTCACTGTGTCAAGGTTGTGTTATGGAACCCAGGGATATGAGGGTCTGTTTCAAATTGCCTATAATAAAATAAATAAGAGTAAAATTGCCTCCAAATCCTAATTGAAATGGCTTTCACCAACTATAATTCATTAAGTCCATTATTAACGTTGTAGCACCCGTAAGAGCCAACTATATCATTTTTCCTTCGTATTTCGATCGAAATATTGTCGATTTTCATGAAAAACCCTCCGGCATTTTATCGCGAAAAGTGAATTGGTAGTTGGACTACTCTTAAGGCCCCCATACACTGAATGATTGTCTGAACGACTCTCTGAACCATTGTCGTTATCGACCCACACACACACACAGTATTCATACCGTAAGTATGAACGATCTCCGTACCGATTTCAGTCTGAACAAAGATTTTGTCTCGAGAAGACATGGCATCATCTCTAGAAGAGACGCGCGCGATAGCGTTATATCGGCAGACAAACCCATACATTGAACGATCTGTGTACAACAGACCTAAGTCGCAAGCCAGCAACCTGGTCGTGACAGATTCCCACTGAGATCGTTCAGACACGAAGCTCCGCCCACTTTTGCATTCATACAAGCCCATACACAGTGCTTTTGCTAACGATACACAGTCGTTCAGACAATCGTTCAGTGTATGTGGGCCTTTACTCTTATTAGCCAGTTTGTAACATCGCACGTCATAGAAGACCAACTTCTGTTGCTGTTGTGTAATTATTCTATGAAATTCTTCCACTCCAGTGTTCCAGTAGATGCAATTATCTACATTTTTTAGCAATTTAGACTAGAAACACAGACTAGAAATACATCGGCAGAATACCCGGGTATTCTGCCGATGTATTGTCAGCCAAGACCAATTTCGTTAAGTTCTCCAAAAACACTAGCCAAAGAAAAATTAACTCGACAAAGTATATTCTCTCTCTCTCTTTCACGAGCACATCGTCGACACCACCACCAATAAAAGACTGGTTGCGACATTTAAAGAAAGGAGTTGCCCACCGAATTTAGTCATAAGATTTTCCCTGAAAGAAAGGCACTGCGTAAACTCTTTAAAAATTTCAAGTTCGAGAGTTGATGATAAGACATGTAGGGCTGTAATGAAGGAGAGCCACAGCGCGAAAATGAAAAAGAGTATGAGCCATCTTGCAGATACTGTATTTTTAAAAAGTCGAGAAGTCCAGGAATCGAAAGGTCAGAGGTCATAATCTTTGAAATAAATGTTGCACAGATGAACTTCATTTACTACTGTATTTTCCACACGTCATTTTTTCTGTTACGCTCACCTAGTCATGGCAACTCCTCCTACACAGAGGAAGGGAGTGGGGTCAACCTTGGGACATAGTTAGACCATCATGCGTAGATGTGTACGAAGAGAGATTGTCTGTCTGACCTTCATGGTTCCCCAGGATAAATCTTTCTACTCTTTTACTCTCTCTCTCTCTCTCTCTCTCTTAGACACGGACTTGAGTCCAAGTGAAATCATGGCATGAAAGACCGTCGACTTTTATCCATTGGAGGAGGAAAAGAAATGAGAGAGTATAAGATTATTATTATTATTATTATTATTATTATTATTATTATTATTATTATTATTATTATTATTCAGGCGATGAACCTTTAAAAGGTTTATCAGAAGCTAAATAAGAAATATAGAAAGAGGCCAGTGATTATAAAGGAATAAATGACTTAACAAATTAATAAAAAAATAGATAAAAATTTAAGTAATTTATTAAAACACAAGGAGGATGGCTATGAAACAAAAAAAAAAAAAGTTAACTGAAGGATATGATGATGAAGGAAACAAAATTAAATTATCAAGGTAACATGAGAAGGTTAAAAGCCACAGGATATATGAAGGTAATAAAGATATCGATATCATTTAAAAAATATATGGATGGATAAAGTAAACATAACATAAATTACAGTAATATAATTAATGGTGAATGTGGTAGAAAATGGAAAAATTAAGAAAATAAGAATGAATCTTCAAGAGGGAAGGGAAAAAGCAACGTAGAGGCCGATTAAGAATGAAAGGGAAGGGTAGTACGAGGTGCAAAAATGTTAGAAATTGAACTCATAGGTATAAGATGGAAAAAAGGAAAGGAAAATAAGAAGTAAGAGTGCGAGAGGCAATAGGAAAATACGGAGACGTAAGCATAAACAATCGGTGGCTGTGAATACACAAACACATACACAGATATATATATATATATTATATCTATATATATATATATATATATATATATATATATATATATATCATAATATAGATATATATATATATACATGTATGTATGAATGTATTTGTGTATGTGTGTGTGTACAAATAAAGAATACCATACAATGCGCAAAGTTTCACTGGAAACCTTACGAAGTAATTAGTTTCACTGGATTTCTATAAAAAAAAAATTTAATTCCAAGTGTTTCTATCACAAGGCTTTTCCTTGGTTTAAAAGATATAAAATTATCTTTTTATATCCATTGCATACTGATTAGTATGTGCATATAAATGAATTATTTATGATTAGCAATTAATTGGAAAAAGTACGCAACGCTTGCCCTTTAAATTTCAATCCATGATCACCCATAAGACAGTCTGCTTCCATTCATTTGTGGTGTTGTTCTATGAATTCAAGGGATACCTATGTCTTGCCTGACAAAACTGCTACTTAAATTACTATATTGACGCTACGTACAGTCCTGTATACCGGTAAATAGGAGGCTTGAAGAAAAGGTAAGGAATTAAGGTGCATTTAGGTCGATATAACGATTTTCTCGTGACTGTAAACACTAGTTACAAGGAGTTACAAGGATTAGGATGTCTCAAAGACTTGTTTGTCCATCCTAGGAGACTTCGTGTGCTCACTTATCTGTAGGAGCAGGTTTTACTGTGCATTTACAGTGTCCTAATAATTTTGTCAAGCTTTCTTTTAAACTCTTCCCCACTGTTGCTGTTTACAACTTCCGGTGGCAGTTTATTCCACGTGTCACTTATCTTGTATTAAAGAAGTTAATGGGATATGTTGCATCTCTTCAGTTCTAGTTTCCATCCATTATTTCTTGTCTAGTTTTCGTTTAATGTAAATAGGTTACTGTCTACTTTTGTTAGTCTGCTGATTCTGTAATGAAGGTAGTTGATAGACAGGCCGATTTAGCCAAAACTTCCTTTCATCTTTTGGAATTATCAGGTCTAACAGTTCTGGACATCCAAGGCGAAAGGGAGAATTACTGATGGGTCCGTTACCATTCAATATAGATTCTACTTCTTAAAGGCATCCAGGAGATGAGTGAATGATGTATGTAGCAATTCGTGATCTATGCAAAATTACTTTTATCCATGAATGGGGTTAAATCATATCTCGGAGTCGCCCTTTTCCTGCATTCCAATGCTTCTGAACGCGAACCGGTCCAAAATGCCTTGCCAAAAACAATTGAGGAAGCCGGAACCTATGTGATGGGATACAGAGCCCGCTCCGGTCTGTCATCGATTATTATGGGATTTTCGGGGCAAGGGGAGGGAAGGAGGGGAGGACGGAAGGGAGGGTCGGGGCTGGTAATTTTGGGGGTTCATTTGGTAAGATGGAGGGTCGGGGGTAAGGGGGGTGGGGGGAATAGGGTGGGTCGGAGTGATGCATAGGAAGACTGGGAATCATCCGGCACTGCATGACGAATCCTTTCAATGTTTTCTGCTTGAGCGAAGTATTGATTGGCTGCTTGTTTGTGCATCTTCCCTTCTCGCTCACGTTTGCTTGACTGTTTATTTAGAAGTCTAAAACATGGCAGTTTTTCGATGATTACGGATTATCAGTCCTGGTTGGCAGGTGAACTTGCTGCTTCAGTTACATTTAACTGTAGGTGGAGAAATGAATGTAAGTTTCTACGGTAATGTGTGGGCGTTTCGTAATCATACACAAGATGTAGAGGAATGTGTAAGTGTTTTATTAACTAAAAGGCTGCTTAAACTACACAGGACCTCATATATCTACCTGCACTTCTGTTGATATGTTTCATTCACCCAAATAACATCTCTTGTTGCTTGTTTGTTTGTTTTGTTTGTATGGTGCTTTTACGTTGCATGGAACCAGTGGTTATTCAGCAACGGGACCAACGGCTTTTCGTGACTTCCAAACCACGTCGAGAGTGAACTTCTATCACCAGAAATACACATCTGTCACCCCTCAATGGAATGGCGGAGTTGTTTTCGGTTTTCTTTAACGAGGAAATATTTCTCGATACTGGATGTAGCGGTTTAAAATCACGATGAGTTCGCATTAACGAGTGACTTGAGAAGTCACCCACACATTGCAATCTTGATTACTTTGACTAATGGAGCTCTTCAATGCAACTTAGGTTCTTATATACAACTCTGGCTCTTCAATGCAACTTTGGTTCTTAAATACAACTCTGGCTCTTCAATGCAACTTTGGTTCTTAAATAAACTCTGGCTCTTCAATGCAACTTTGGTTCTTAAATACAACTCTGGCTCTTCAATGCAACTTAGGTTCTTAAATAAACTCTGGCTCTTCAATGCAACTTTGGCTCTTAAATGCAACTTTGGCCACAGACAATCCGTCAGTGCAATTGTTCGTAAGAGAGACTAACTTCAATAAGGTATCTGTATTACCGTTTGTGAAACGATTTATCCATCGTTGATTTCAGTCTTACCATTTTGTTCTATAATAATTCTCTTTGTTTTATAGTAATTTCACCGATATATTTATTAATGTATTGGTGAAAATTTGTTGAGCTTTATTTTTTTAGACTCTATACCAGTATTCATCTCTTATTTCTCCTTTTAACGTTAGTTGTTTGTTTTGTTTTGCCTGTTTAAAATGACACAAGACGAAGTTTGTGACACTGTAGAGGCAGTGACAGAAAATCGATCAATCAATCAATTATCAAGATCTCCCGTCCCTCCAAAGCCTTCACTGTTCATCAGGATGTTGTTACTGCGTAACTGGTCGACAATTACCGGAAGGGAATTAATGAATGCCGCGGATGGCAGGGTTCAGATGACAATTGCGCTGTAATTAGCACACTTATGCTGAATTAAAAACCATTTGGATGATGTTGCTCTTCGTAATTAGTGTTACAATAATGTTCCTCATCTCCCAGTTTTAATGGTTAGCATCTCAAATTACTGACAAAGCGAAATCAGTCAATTTTTGTGTCTTTTTTTCTTCGCACGCACGGACTTTCTGTTCTGTAGGAGCTTGCTTTGCTAACTAAGGGCCTTTTGTTAATGATACCTGCTAAAACAGATATGCAAAATTTTAGCTTACCATGAACCATCTCGTTGTTCGCAACAGATGTATTTGCATTTGCTGTTTATAAAGCCTAGGCTTTAAAGCGTTCATTCTCTCTCTCTCTCTCTCTCTCTCTCTCTCTCTCTCTCTCTCTCTCTCTCTCTCAGTTAAAAAGGATCGCAGCTGTCGTAGTGTCCGTTACGTCGATAAATCGGATTGGTCTGAATATAGCGTTGCAATGAAGGGCAATAAATTATCAAATGTATTGACAGTTATTCTTACTTTTTTCCTTTACTTAAAGACATAGGCAAAGGAAACAATAATTGTTGAGAGAGAGAGAGAGAGAGAGAGAGAGAGGAGAGAGAGAGAGAGAGAGTGTTATATATATATATATATATATATATATATATATATATATATATATATATATATATATATATGTGTGTGTGTGTGTGTGTGTGTGTGTGTGTGTGTGTGTGTGTGTGTGTGTGTATGTACTGTATGTATATATACTATACATATGTATGTATAAATGTATACGTATGTATATAATCTATATATATATATATATTATATATATATATATATATATATATATATGACTCTCTTTCTCTGAAAAATTATTGTTTCTTTTGCCTATGTCTTTTAATTAGAGGGGAGACGTAAGAATGACTCCCAATATATTTGATAATTCATTGCCATTCATTTCATTCATTATTTATGAAAGCTGTTTAGTTTTTACGTTCCTTAATATCACAATCACATATGAGGAAATATATGTGCTTTGTTAATAAATTCATGGATTAAGCATAACGAAATCTTATAGACCACGATAAGTATTTTCGACTAAGATACGTTTTCATGATGTCCAAAATAAATCAGGATCATGTTAGGAATATTTCGTTTCTGGGATACAAATGAAAACAAAAGTTAATTTCATCGGGGTGAAAAATTACATGAGGGAATGAACATTTACTTTCGTTCGACATGTATATACATACATACATAAAAACATCATACATACATACTACACACATCATACCATATAACACACATATACATATACATACATACATATATTATATATATATATTATATATATATAATAAAGTCCCATTACCATTTCAAGCCATAAATACTTGTAATGGTACTGGGACTTTAAGGACACCCTGTACACATACATACAGATACGTATATATATATATATATATATATTATATATACGTATAGTATATATATATACACACACACACACAAGCAGAGAGGGAATCAATGCTATTGACAAAGGCAACTGTTAGCAGTGATACAACAATGTATAATGTTCCCCAAATATGCAACAAATGATTGATTGCATCAGCAAATGATCACATTGTTATTGACAATACTGCTATGATCGTTACTCACTGATTCAGGGCATAAATTCGGACTAGCCCCCATCGCATAACTTTCGAAACGAACGATTAAAAACAGGCGCAGGTTCGTGTTTACTGTTTGGGCCGATTATGAACTGAAGTGGTCGTGCTGCACTTTGTAAAACTGCGCTGATTGGTTGATTAACTGCAAATTTAGCTACGATTAAGCCTAAATGGTAAATCCAGCGACACATGTCGAACGAAATTAAATGTTCATCCCATCGTATCATTGTTCGCTACAACCAGATGAAATTGGCTGTTGTTTTCATTCGTTTCCCAGAAATGAAATATTCATAAAATGATCTTCATTTAATTTGGATGTCATGGAAGCGTCTATTGGTCTCAAATACTTTTCTGTATGTGTAAGAATTCGTCATACTCAATTCATGCATGTATTAAATGAGTGAAGAAATTTCCTAACATGTAATTGTAACAACAAGGAACGAAAACCAAAGAGCTTTCGTAAATAAAGGAAATTAGATGAATTACAAAACCAGAGATCATTATTATCTTATGATATTTATTTGAAATGGCCGTAATTTTTATAATCTACTTCCATTCCAGGATAATGAGGGGTTTATTTTAAAACTTTAGTCACTGGCAGAGTTCATTTTCGGATTTGACATAAAACCCCCCGCAAAATTTATTTCCAATATTTGGAAATCATATAGACTTTTACCACTGAGCTTTCCACGTGTTTATTTAATTACAAAAATAAAGAACTGAAGCTCTTACGCTGCCTAGTATTTTCAAGTAACAATTATTGGACCACTAAAACAATGAACCTAGGCCCTAGGGACATAACCAAAGTGTCTGACAACTGAATTTTAAGATGACTCTGGGAGGAAGATTAAAAATGTTCACCTTAGGTCTAATTATGATCATTCTACCACCATGGTTACATTCATGACTGATGGGTGTCGATTAATGGAAATGATGAGAAAAACTGATTTTACAGAAGATTTCTGTCCGCAAAGTAATTTGGAAGTAATTTGGTTTTTATGTAAGCGTCTTGATGTTTCATATACCAGTTACCTTAAAGTCTTACGTTAGGGTTAATTCATCACTTTGATGAAGGTGTAAATTCAAGCATATCATGAGTAAATATGTAGGGGAAAACGAAATTAGGACTCAAAAACTGAAATTAAAATAAAAAAGGCGTCATTAGCTTTAAATGTACTTAGCGAACCATCCAAGAGTTGTTGGGGCGACTTCACGGTACTAAAGGCTCTCGTAATTATGTAAACGTTACTACGCTCTCGGAAGCTGTGCTAAATGGCAATATTCAGAGTGCCTTCGATGATGTCTGCATTAAAGAAAAAACCTAAGGTAAAATTCATGAGTGTCCTAGACCATTTTCCATTTCCCAGGCCAATATGGACCGCATCCTATAGACAGACAGACAGAGAGAGAGAGAGAGAGAGAGAGAGAGAGAGAGAGAGAGAGAGAGAGAGAGAGAGAGAGGACAATGATCATACCTTCATCAGCAAAATAAACTTATCTCTCCTTTCTCAAAATGGTTTTATAAGTTAAGAAAAAAAATCACGTTCAAATAAATTAAAAATCATGCTTTAAAAGAGCAACAAATTCATACAGATTCGATTTTGTTTGAAAGTTGAATATATATCATATATATATATATATATATATATATATATATATATATATATATATATATACCCACACATATATATATATACTATATATTAAAAAAATATAAAATAACTATGTATATATATATATATATATAATATATATATATATTACACACAACATACACATATATAATATATATATATATATATATATATATATTATATATATATATTAAAAAAACTATATATATATAAATTATGTATATAAAACTTATCTATATATATATATTTATATTTAATATATTTATATATATTGTATAGTTTATATATATATATTGTATATATATATATATCTATATATATAATAAATATTATATAATATAGATATATATTCTTAATAAATATTTCTATGATATATATAATTATATATGTATATGTATATATATATATATATATATACTATATACAATATATATACATATATATATATACATATATATATATATATATATATATTATATATATATATATATATAATATATATATATCTTAGGGTAGAACAATCCTAAAAACGCAAAGTACCACAGTTACAGAGTGTTGGTTCACCGAATGAATTCCTTGACGGAATTTCCCAACCGTCTTGCGAAGGAATTGCTGCCGAATGGGGCCTCGTTCCTCCTCAGAATGGCGATGTAATCAAATAATGCATCACAGGACAGCCACAAGACGTCCGCCATAATTCCTTAAAGAAGATGAACATCTGTCGGTGAATTTCATTTCCGTTCCCCCTTGAGTGTCCTTCACTCAAAGACCTCTCCTTCACTCAAAGACCTCTCCTTCACTCAAAGACCTCTCCTTCAGTCGCATCTTCGAATGTTCTTTTTATCACCGGTTACTATTTTCTAATTTGGTGTCTTTGAGTAAAATAAATATCTTCACCTTATTGCATCTACAGGTTTGCTGGTTTATAATTCATGCAATAATCTAGGACAACTTCAGGAGGCCAAAAATCATCGAATCGGTTGTGAACTGACTTATTCATTTCTAACTTATAACAAGATTTGTATCGAATAGCTGTTAAAATGAATTCACTGTCTGCGATCATGTTTAACGAAGAAGCTTCGTAGACGGGAGGAGAAAATATATCTCTAAGTATTAATGGAAGAATTCCCCTATTTATTCTTATTTATTACTGATTACATCCCTATCAAACCTTGAAAAAAATAAAAACCATAGGCAGACCGTAGAAAAATACCATGGTACTTAGAACCGTGTAATTTATAACGGAATAAAGACTGCTTACTATCATGGAAGCATTTTTTGCTTTGCCTCTTTCGTTTTCTTTTTAATCCAAGTGAATGTGATGGAAGATGATGTCTTTAAAATGAAAAGCTTCCCTTTGTATCCAATCCTTTCGTAAAGACCTCCGTACTCAGTTCTGATGCTTGTTAATTATTTGGAAAGTTTTCCAGTGATATGAAGTTCCATTTAAGTTCTGCAACGATATTTTCTTGTTTCGTTTCATGATTGAAATTGACATTTCACTCTGGGGATAAAAGATGTCTTCAGTATTATCACAGCTTTTGTTTTACGGAATGATAAAACTCTTAACATTAAGAGATCTGAAAAGGAAAACAAAGGAATGGGGAAAAGACCGAAGGGAGAGTAAGATCTCAAACTGACTAAGAAGTCAGAGAACTTGCTATTTGCCAAACCAAGTGACTTCACCAAAACTCCAAAACCAAGCTTACTTTGTGCATCAGTTCTTGAATGTCTTATGAACATTACCACAAGCCTGCTCTGGCAATTTACACGGTGATTACATCGTCCTCAAAGTTGCCAGGAAACCTTAACCATTTATCTTATCTCTTAATTAATGCGGTCGACCAGAAAAATGGTCACGTTCCCTGCTTCACTCGGTGACGCAATCTGTAACCTACACAAATATCCTGTCACCATATCTATCATCTATTCATTTTTCATAAAAACATTGTAAAATAAAAGTCTTATCTCATACATGAGAGAGAGAGAGAGAGAGAGAGAGAGAGAGAGAGAGAGAGAGAGAGAGAGTGGGCTGATAAGTAGTATTTTTTCAATTTGGAAAATTATGCTCATTTCTAAATGAGATCCTTTGACAGATCGGGTCGTATGTAATAGAAGGGAAAGGTCCAACAAGGCAGATTTAAAAAGAGTAATAATTTGAAATTTATAAAAGGAAAGCTTAGAATATTATATCCAAATGTTATGTATGATAAACGACCGTATTTCACAACAGAAATTCCCAAATACGGTGTGTGACTAATACATTTTCTTCGTAAGACCACACAGACGCTGAAAAATATTCTCTTTTATGCAGAACACGTGAATCACACGAAAATAATGAAACGATCAGATACAACAATCGTAAATCAATGGCGAAAATCTATTTGAAAAATATGTTTTCTCCATTTTTTCACCCACGCGCCGATATAAATAGACACCAGCCGGAGTCCAGGCTCCAAAGTAAGTGATCATGCTAAAATACTGTTTCACGAATCCGTTATTGTTGGAGTGACAGTCAATTAACTAAAAGGGTTTCCTGGTTGACAAAGCTGCTTCCCGCCTTTTTGGATATGTTTACGTCATTTTTCGGATTTACTTATGTTTGTCATTTCGTGTTGGAGATGGGTCTCAAAGACTAAGTGAAACTTTACGTGTCTATTCTCTGCGCTTACTACAATCAACTGTGCTTTGTGTCACCAGACATCAGCGTATTTGGGGAAAATGTCTCGAAAAAAAAATAGGTTAATTCTGCTTTTTAAAAGAGATTCTTTGTCAGCGGTCTTACATTGCATGCACTATTTTTGTCTGATTTATGAGTACCTTCTTATCCCCTTGTCTGAAACCAGGGTGTAGAAAACATTAACAGATACCTATGAGAGAAGCTCCTTTTGCGCCATTGTACTAGAAGGGAGGGGGCTGAAAGGAGGAAAAGGAAGGGGGAGATGGGGGGGAGGGGGAGGGGAGGGGGAGGAGAGTTATGGAAACCCCTCCCCGCCTCTGCCTGTATACAGAATCATTCTCTCACCGTCAGATTGGGTTGGGATTTGCGCTATTTGCATCGACAATAGATGGATACAATACCCTCCTGAATTCAACTGAATGAACAAATATATTGACAGTTGTTCCGGTATTCAAACAGTGACTCTGACAGTGGCAATGATATCCAGTGACAGAATTACGCACACACGAACGCGCGCGCGCTCTCTCACTAACGCCACCAACAACCAATCTTATTAATTATTTAACCAAAATGGCTAAAAGAGAGAATGCTGACAGAATATTTCCCCGCTAATCTGAACTGTTATTGTAAAATATTTCTAACCGTTTTCAGTAATTCATGAAATTGAGCTGAAATAATAAACCTTCCCTTTTCCTGGCATCGATTTGAGCTGGATGAAAACAGACTTGATAAAGGGAGGTCTGTCTGGCCACATTTGTTGCAGAGGAAACATAATGAAAATTTCTCCTGAAAACAGAGGTTCATTCCGTTTTTTCTGATATTTTATTCTCTCCTCAAAGGGAGTCGTCGACACGAGGTACGAGCAGACCCAAATCTATCAGAAAATAGGCCAAGGATTCCCATGGGCCGAACCGGGCATGTTTATCATGACCATGTCTTTGCACTGCAAGAGAAGTTTCATCAATGGACTTCTCAAAAGATATTTATTACCTCTTATGAATAGTTAACTGCAGGACTGGAAAAAAGCATATTGTTCGACATCGACAGGAAATAGTACGGAGGACTGATCAGAGGAGCTGAGCCCCAAATTCCCGTCCCCCAGGGCCATTAGCTAGTAATGAGCTAGCCAATGGCCTCTGGCATCATCACTGCCCCACCTCACCGGTTTTAGTGTTCCTCTTTCTCTTATACTGGAGGAATTTTCAAGAGCTAAAAGTAATTTATAATAATAATTATCCCAGTAAATACATGATCTATATTTAACTTATAGTCGCCCCACGACAAGGTACAAATTTCAGAATATTGTTCAGTTCCTCACTTGACTATCAATCCGGTAGCCCTAGGTCGCTTCCCGCGGTCGTTAGTTCGGAATCAGAGGAATTTATTTCTGGTGATTAGAAATTAATTTCTCGATATAATGTGGTTCGGATCCCCGTTGCTAAGTAACTAATTGGTTTCTAACCACGCAAAAAAAAAATCTAATCCTTCGGGCCAGCCCCAAGAGAGCTGTTAATCAGCTCAGTGATCTGGTTAAACTAAGATATACTTAACTTTTCAGACTATTGTTGTTGTTATTTTGCTGCATTTGTTTTTCTAATAATTTATTTGGACGAGCCATACTAATCTTCAAGATAAACACGAATATTCAGTACTACGATTTTATGTTACTGAAAGTAAAACAAAACCTAGGATATTATCGAAAGATTTTGTAAGAAATTGTGCACTTTCGCTCACGAACCTGCTGTTGCATTAGCATATGAAGGACGTCGTAAGGAAAGCTGACAGAACCGAAACTACTTCTGCATTCAAAACGTTTAAACATCTGCTGAAACAAGATCGTTTGCATGGATCATGAATCGTGTCGAACAAAACGTACCCACTGGGCCCTTCTTAATGACAATTGGTATTCTTTGTATTCAGAAACCTTTCGAACGTCAAGACTGATGAGCTAGATCTGTGGATACTTTCATAGAAACTGGAAGAGCCTTCGTTAAAGAAAAGAATTGCAAGGGCTCTCAAAAAAAATAAGACGAAGATGTGAAATGTGCTTTAGTGGATACTATTTTTAGTTCATCTCTGTGAATTTGTTTACATATCTATGGGTCAGAACTCAAATCAAGCAAAACATATCATTCTATCCAACAAAATTACAGCAAAACTGAAAACTTAGTCACTGTTCTGGTAACAGCATTAAAATTTGCGTTTCCGATGTAAACTTTATATGACAATCAGAGCTTCAACTAATAACCAACCATAATATGGCACTCGAAGGAAGTCTAATGGAAATTGAAAACCTGCTGACGGATGTCTCAATTTACGTTGATATTAGACAAAGTGAATATAATAATGAAAATAAGTAGAAAATAAACGAAACCTCCTGCTTTGATCTAAGCGTCATTTCATTTTTTAAATCATTTTTTTTTTCATTAACTCGGCCCATGAACCGTCAGTCCCCACCTACTGAATTGTATATTCTTTCCTTTCAGTCTTTTCTTGATTTTGAAAGATTTGACTTTCAGCGGATAGGTTCCAGTCATTCCTTAAAATGCACTTTACGAAATGAGCAAAGGGAATATTTCATTTTCCCAAGAAGACGAAATAGTCCCAGGTAAATAAAAAAGAGAAAAGAGAAACGTAAACAAATCTCCTTTCGTTTTATGACACGTACACGAAGCTATTTATGTTCGAAAGCCGTATACTTGTTAGAAGGAAATGAAATTCCCCATTATAACCGAACAATAGTTCAGAGATAATTTCAGACTATTTTTTATTTTATGCCTTTTATTCTTCGGGACAACGTTTATATACTTGGCTCTTGTGGCACTTTTTCAAAAACATTTCAACCTTGCCGTTTTCTATAAATTTGACCAGTGGAATTTATATAAAACTTTAAGCCAGAATTGAATTTCCTGATCTATAAAGTCATCTGAATTATGTATTGTGATGTTCTTCAATCATTTTATGATAATATTAGTTCAACCATGCTGTCATATTTCCTAAGCTCCATGTTGTTTACATGAACAAATGATACGTAAGGTGATTTTATGATCGATCATGAATGACAATTCGCCGTAAATGTGACACCTTTAGAGCCTCTGATGAAGAACATATTAATAAACACTGAGGCCTAAAATACAAAGCGCATTGTGAACTAAAAAAAAAATAAATAAAAGAAATAGTGAAGCACTGGGACACTTAACTATCAAAACAAAGTTCGGTTTTCATTAAATAAAAACCTTGCAGAGAAATGTAAGGTCTTTTTCTCATTCGGATTTTATGCGGTACTTCTGCACTGCGTTTTATCGACTCTAGAGAGGCCACGAATAACCTCTCCTACTTTGCTCCCTCCTACTGAATCTGTTTGCATGCTGAGCGTCGGTTGACCTGGAATGCGTAAGAGAGAAAGTCAAACGATGCTGCTGCATCTCGCATACTGGACATCCAGAATAATTTCCCGGCTAAGAAAGAAAGAGCATCCTCACGAAAAATATAAATGTCTTTATTGCAATCGCATAATAGCCTTTGACAATTCAGAGACTTTCTTCAATCGATACCGTGAACATTTCAAAGAGCAGTGTTATCTTCTGAGAACATCTGCTGCTACAAAGTCTCGTCAGATTCATAAAAATCCGTGAAAGACAAATGACGATCTCTCGTGACAAAGATGTTACCAGATTATTTTTGAGATTGTTTTTGACACTTAAAATTAAGCAAATTTTCTTCTGTGACAATTATGTGACCAATTTGGAGAGCTCATTGCTTTTGACACTTAAAATTAAGCACACTTTCTTCTGTGTGACCAATTTAGAGAGCTCATGATTATTAAGAATACATACTACACTTTAACAGTGACTATTTATGACAACCATTTTAGGTAAGTTTATCGCAATTTCCTCATTTTATCTAACATGCCATCTCCTTACGCAATTCTTATTCACTTTCCCCTTCTTCCTTCACATTGTGTTTTCCTGTTCCCATATTCCAAGTTACAGTTGCGAGCCATGAGTGTCAGGCAAGGTCATATTAGCTTAGGAGATAAACGGTCTCAGGGTGAGGCACGAGGACTTACGGTATGCCAAAAGAAATTTTATTTAGAGAAGAGGGACAACTATCAGTTTGTTTTCTCGCTCTGAAGTCGGGACATGATCCCTCACGGGACTGGCAAGTTGGCAACGCTCCGGCAGAGTCGCCCTGACCTATTTCAGCCAACTTTCTTACAGAGTAGTGGTACATATCAATCGCCCTCCCCCCTGCCATTCCCTCTCACCCAAATCCTATAACATGGGAGAACAGGCAAGAAAGAAGTTCTTCAGGTTACTTAGTGCTTGATTCACGACGTTGCTACGACGTTATGATCTCTCGTAATTCCGAATGGATGTCGACGTCGCATATTCCTTATCTGGCCCAACAGAAAACCAGTGCCTTTGCTTTCTTTCCAATGGTAACATACCAGACGTTTTCATACACGCCCCTGCAGAGTTTCTCATTATGGAATCAGTTGATATTCAATACTATTCACCTATTTCTAGACGCTATGTGATCTGCCAACGTCGAAGAGCAAATCGTAATCTAGCTGTTATGGGATATTAAGTCATCTAGGCGTATTTTAAATGAAAAAAATATTTTGGCAATCTAAAACAGAGGCCTGATAAGGACCATTTTATAATTAGAGAGCTTAAACCGTCACCTTGTTAGTATACAGTGTTTTAAATAGTTTATACTATTTAGAAGACAAGTGTACTAGTTTCCCTCTCCTTTGAAGTTTTTATAATAGAGAAATTTTTTTAATTACATTTTTGAATTGGATCAACTTTTTGCATAACTCTGAACGTCATTGTAACGCATGAATATACAAGGAAATTTATTTATCTATAGTAAAGGTTTCCAGGAATACGAAGAAAAGATTCAGCTGTTAACGTAAAACGAAATTGGTAAATTTCCTGGTTAACTTATTCACACCTAAAGTTGAATTTGTTGATCTTGCTCTCAGTGGTGGGGCTGAAAGGCTCCTGAATTATCAAAGGGTAAACCTTTAACGTCAGAAGTGGTCTAGTGTTCTTGAGGAGTTTTACGTCTAGATCTCTGGGAGGGATATTGTTCCTACACTGATTATTGATTCTGTTCTGCAATGAAGAAACAAAGTAATACTTTTCATGATTTTTCCGGTATAAATTGTTTTCGAGTTTTATGGGTTCGGAGGCTTCCGATGTGATCCTGAAATCGTATATTTCACAATCTTAGTCAGAGATTGTTCGGGACTTGAAATTATTACCACAGATATCCGGGACAACTGTATTCAGCTTCATCAAGCAGTGTTGTGGTCTATTCTACCATGCAGTTATAGATAACACTATCATTTTACCATAATTATTACTTCTGCCATAGTGGTATGCTTTTAGATCGGTTTGCTTGTTTTAATGGTACTTCAAAGGCTAAGTCTGGGTATGTACTAGAGTCTTACTAAAGGTTGGTCTTCTGATTATCAACAAGAGTATCGATTTTGGAAGAGATAGGAATGCAGATGTTAGGAAAAGGGAACCTTCTGAGAAGTGGTTTGCTTACTTTGTCGCTTCCGTTAAGGATTAACACCCT
>NC_087210.1:56549543-56554543 GCF_015104395.2 Macrobrachium nipponense
AATCATTTCCGAGTGCAGCCGTTTGTATTTAGACACACACGTTGAATAATCAGAGTTATTTGGAAGTCAATTTACAAAACCGTCGCTCTGCATCATCCCCACACATGACTGCACACTCATTGCCACAGAAGCATCAACGAGTCGGGATATTTTGAGCAGAAATTCGCCATAAAATTCTTGATGCGACAAATTACACCGAACGGAAATAAAAACAAAAAAAGAAAAAAAAGCTTATCGCTCTCAAATTTACCTCCACCAATTACGTCCAGTTCGACAGTCTCTGTCGATTTGGTTTTTATGTTAACTTTTTTTTTTTTCGGAGGGAAAACGTACGTTTTGTATTTTTATCAATCGTCTTTCCTGGAATGAGCGATTTTAATCGCGGGCAAAAGGAAGAGTTTTAGGCCTAAAGGCGCATCCAGTTTGTTACCTGCTGTGGTGTAGTGAATGAGGAAACGTTGAAAAGCTAACGAAATACGACATAAAATAGGATAGACGTTTATAAAGGGAACGTAAATAGATAGATCTCTGCTGCTAATTGGTATCTGTGCAGTATTTCGGAAGAGGTATAAAGACAACAGGCAGACACCAGGTTTTCGGTGGAGTGACCTAAATTCAGAACTAGATACTTCAGTTAATGATGTAAGGATATCGAGCCGCAAATATATTTCATAACAAAGTGTCTGACAATGACAAAGTAATGCCTCGCGTAGAAGTGATGAAAATGGAATATTTATAACTGAGGTTTGCATGTCATACATTCACTCATTCAGTATGAGGCGTCGTATGGGGGACGAAAGTCCTTACATTAAAAATACTGGTATCTTATAAAAAATGATTTGTTTCAACATAGAATTAACCAAGCTGTAATAAAATGTAACTATGAATGTACAAAACGTCTTTCTATCTATCTTTCTATTTGTATATATGTATAATATATCTATCTATCTATCTATCTATCTATCTATCTATCTATCTATCTATATATATATATATATATATATATATATACATATATTTACACAAATATAGTATATACATACATACATCCTACATAAGTAATACAGGCATAGTGAGACCTAGAATCATTCTTTATACCCCAAAGTCTTTAACTCACCTATTTTGCTAACTACTGGAAGGCAGGGTATGCTATTAATAAGAAAAAAAAGTAGCTGGTCATATTGGCGCACGTTTAATGAGATGCGACAATGGTGATGATGATAAGAAATTAATATTGTAAAAGAAATTATTGAAATAAAGGGAACCGCACAAAAAAATATGAATCTTTGAGTCAATCATTGAATTCAGAAATTTCCTATTCTGTAAATCATTCTAAAGACTGCACTTTGTTTATTTCTTGTCTAATAAGAGAAAAAGCGACTACCTAATCAACCAGCAGGGCAGCCTAAAGACGATAACTCGAGAAGCTTCAAGTGAAACCATCGAAGGGTTAACATCATTTATAATATTTTATAAATAAATCTTATATTGGATGAAATTTAAGGATGCAAGGTTTTATCTGCCGAAAGAATTTTTATTTTATCTTCAATACTTTTGGAGATATTAGCATTTGAATAGCACTAGGGCCGTGCAGTGCCGGGCCCCCAGAAATGAGCCAGTTTCCAGAGACTTCGCTTCGCTCGTAACTTTAACTGATGATAAAAGTCTGATTTACCTCTTATACTCAGATCTTTCCTGTCCATCCAATGCAGCATGTACATACACACACGCATACGCACACCTGAAACACCTTCATTTCTACCCACTGCAATCCATAAACATACTCTATAACCTTCCTTATCAAGGTAATGAATTCTATTCCTTATGGTGTTCAAGTGGTATCTTTTGTTCGATCTGAAAAACAGAAATTTCACCTTTCATAATGTTTTTAATTTTACCTTCAAAACTTTTTTTTAAAAGAGCAAGTGGAAGTATTTGCTATAGCCTAACTGTGATCATGTTTTATTATTTGGAGACGGGGGGGAGAGGAAAGGTTGAGGTGGATGCTTGAGTGATAGGAGGCCGACCAGCTCATCGGTCAGTATCACTGATCAGTTCATTTCTGACTTGAGTTATGAATTTGGAACCATTTTTACTCGGAGGTTACAGTCTCCGAAACTTTTCGAGATTTCGAAAAGACATTTCCCTCATTGAACTGTATGCAAAAGGAAAAATAAAAATCAATATGGAACAGAAACCTAAGAAATTCTAATAACATCAAAGGCGCCACTGACTGAATGATTAATGGTCGACTAAACCCGCCCAAAAAATGGATCGTATCAATCTAAAGCAGAGGTCCTGAGATTAATGACGCCTGACAAAGTTAAAAAAAGATTAATGTGTCTCCTAAAACGAAAGGAGAGAGGATTTTCTATGCTACTCAAATTCAAGTAAGAGAAACAAGCACAAAAATGACATTTACCAGAAAGAGCTCAGTAAATAATGACTTGTATATCCTTCTGTGAGTGTGTACTGGAATGTTTAACAATGCACAAACATAAAAAATCTTGGCCTGTCTGATTTGGTTTTCAAAAACCAAATAAAAAAATAGTTGACTTAGAGCAAAATTTTGAAAAAATCTGATTCATTCCTTTTGATGTTTTTACGATTTTTGTATTCCATTACATCCGTGATATTCATAAATATCTCACCAAAGTACAGACATGTATCCTTACATCTGTGTGACGAGTTTCAGTAGGTTGATGATTACAGGACACGGAATGCACAGTATGTTCTCTCATCTATTACATAACAGTGCAACGACTTTAATATAGCCATGACCGCAATCCTATTATATGATGCAGGATTATGCAAATGTAATGTAAGGGATTTGAGGATTTAATAACGATGCAAAAGACAACTATTGCGCACCAGTGATCAGGGGCGATCGGGTCAGCGGTTTTATTTAGTATCTTTCCTAACATGTATTGCCTAAGCGGATTTAAAACGTCATTGAAGATACCTAATCCTATAAATGAAGATAGGCACAAAATATACATGGTGTACATGGCCGAGCCGTATAGATAGTTTTCGATCCAGAATGAGACCCGGATGTAAACACAGAAGGCAGCCATGTTGTAGGTCAGCTTTGTTGAGCAAAAGCGACGTGCGCAATCATAAGAACGATTTTCCGGATATTTGCAATGGTATTGTACCTATTAATCCTCTAAATAAGGTGAGCACTTGGCGTGTGTTTGGATGCCACAATAGGTTAAACAGAGACGGAAAATCGTATAACTCAGCCTCCGCTGTTGTGAGAAATCAGGGAGATGAAACTTGAGAGATTAATGAAAGAAGAAGAGCACTGTAGAGTTCCAGGATAAACGGGGCTTATTTTCAGCCGTCAAGACAAACGGAAATCTCCTCAAGTTACTTCATTAGTGATGAGTGTTATTAATTGTTAGTGTAATTACTGATAATGGTGAATAATGAATGAATCCTAGGGCATAAATATTTCACAAATGAATTCATTAACAACCACTGCGTTCTCTGTCAAATGATAGTTGATTTGGAGCCGCTAGGAAGTTATTTTGGTCAAATCTTTAAAACTTGAAGTAGTGGATAGTGAATTAAGTATTTGTTAAATTGATATTGACTATCAAAAGTGCACAAAATTGCTACTGTTGTCGAAAATTTTAACCCCGACTGGGTACGTTATATGTCACTGGATGGGGTGTGACTACGATAATCTGGCCTGAAAGTAAACTATATAAGATTAATAAGATATACAAACTGAAAGGCAGGCTCGTACCAACGGGCAACTTACATAAGGAAATCAAATTTAAAACAATTGACAACTAGGTCCCAAATGCACACAAGGACAAGAAATTAAAGTTTAAAAAAACCGTGGAAAAATCCCATGACATCATCTAAAAAAAAAAAAGAAAGAAAAAAAAACGCTTATTTATGCAACAATTCGCCTATTCGATTTCTTCAATATAGGCATTCACATGAATTACAATATTCCATATGTCCAAAATCGCATTCATCACTTAAATCTAAGGACGGATATTTATTAACCGCATCTCAAAATGTAACAAAGGCAACTATCCCTTTGCTATTTACAAGTTTTAGTTTATTTTTATATATCTTTCACGCACTGCAGGATCCAGAGATTCAATGTAATCAATGTTCTGTTTGTCAATTGGCCATACTTGCCATTTTTCGTGATGTGGTTCATAATTCCTCAGAATAACAAACAACGAAATTTTATATTTCCTTTGTTTAAGATGGCGGCGGTTTATCAGGTGGTCGTCTGCAGTAACTGTAGAGAGTTTTCCTATGTTATAGGAAAACTATCTACAGCTATCGGCTCGCGTCTGCTAGGAGCAAGGGTCGCTACGGGCCGATCACGCTCCAACCCACTTACTTGTAAATGTGTATCAGAAAAGAGCATGCATCTCAGCATGAAAGTGATATCTGTATATATACTGATGGTTCCAAATCTGATACTGGTGTTGGCTATGGAGCAGTTTTTCCAAATTTTGAACTCTGCGGATCATTACCAAATTGTTGCTCCATTTTTACAGCTGAGTTGTATGCCATTTTAGTTTCAATTAAGAAAATTTTACTTTGTGATGATAACAGTTTTACTATTTTCACAGATTCTCTAAGTGCGATTCAAGCCATGAATTTTTATTCAAAACATCCTCTGATTTTCTTTAGAGATTTTTAGAATGGTTGTTTTTAGTTTAATCCGAAAAAAAAGGAAAACTGTAAACGTCTGTGGGTACCAGCACACACAGGAGTAGCTGGAAACGAAAAGACTGATAAGCTAGCGAAAAGGGCAATTCATGATGGTCCACAAAGAAATATTGCATTACCATTTAGAGATTTTTTCCCTTACATACAAAAAAAAAAAAAAAAGCCCGAGAGAAGTGGCAAAATAAATTGGAAAATTTAGTAGAAAGCAATCAAAAGATGTTGGAAATTACGAGATCAGCAATTCCTTTTAATTACAGCAAAATGTCGAGGAGATGGGAAACGGCCCTTTGCCGCTT
>NC_087210.1:56557043-56577043 GCF_015104395.2 Macrobrachium nipponense
TAAATACGCATGCAATACATTCACGCCCTTATGCACTCAGAGGCATCAATCAATATTGTTTTTCAGCTGAAATTATTCGGGATCTGCAGCTGGCAGAAAATAGGCGTTTAGTTGTAGATGGCAATTTTTCCATAATCTTATATCAGGAAATAAGTTATTAGTCACTTCGAGTATGCTTTTGTGGTTTAGATGAAATGGTGCCATGTTCAAGAAATAAATGAACTAAAATACTGCAATCATTAAATAAATTAAAACATTTCCCCAGCTCATCAGCAGTTTAAAAATAATAAAAAACACAATCATTACATTGATAAAAAAAAGAGGAAATTTTCTGTTACCAGAGTTGGAAATATAAAATGTTTTGTTTTCTGATGAGGAATCGTTTCCTTTTCCATCCATGTTATTGGAGTCTCGCTTCTAAATGTTATTCTAAATATTTCGTTGAGTTTACTTTTATAAATGACAATAACAGCACAAGTGTACAGTGAATGAATCCAGATTGTTAACTCCCTCTTTCATAACACCGGTAGAAACACTCAAAACGCTATTCCCAAGAAAAAAAAAATACTGATAATCCCGACAGGATTGATCTCAAAGCGAGACGTTCACAAAATACAAACAATCTTTAATCATTTTGACCCACCCGAGTAAAACCTCGCCCGCTCCCCCTCTCACATAATAGCACATCTGGTAATCACGGCTCTCAGCTTTAAAAGGTAATTGTAGCCAGGTAGCTAAAAGTGAGAAACACATGATGATAGTTATGATGATTGCTTTCATAATTGATGTAATTGGTTTTCGGAAGGGGAATGAAAGGGACCACGTAGCTAAATCCGGAGATTTCTGTTGAAAGGGAATGCACCCACACGGATTGCAAATGTCAGGAAACAGGAGGGAGGTCGCTTTTATTTTTAACCAAAAACAACAACATTCAATACTTGGCGATATTTTGAACTTCGGGGATTATTGCACTTTGCTCGAAAACGGTGTCGAGTAATGCACGCAAATGGTTCTTCTCTGCCTTCGGAGGTCATTCTCATCCTTCTACCTGATGTTATTCTTACTCGTTTTTCTCGTCTACTCTTTTTTATTTCAATTATTTTGAAATGGAAGGAAAAAGAATAAGAAATTATTATAAAACAAACAGCCGTAGAGGTTCATTGCAATATGATCTCATGTATTTGAAAACTCGGAGGAGGTAATATATATTCTTGGAGAAGGGCAACATAATGTGTCCACTCAATTTATTTCAGGGATGTTCTAAGTTTAACAAGAGTGACGCATATCAAAATACTTTCACAGTAATTCATCATTATCTTTTTCATTTTCATGAAAATTGATAAAATTCTTAACGCAACTGAAATATACTGACTTTTAAAAACATTTAAATTTCAAATACTCTTTCATAATCTGGGTTCATCGCAGTTTGCAGCGTATTCTCAAACAATTCTCTATTAACTCCATTGTATTTCGCGAAGCAATTAGCATTCCTGTTTGGATTTAATTACCGTGGATGCACTCCTTCAGAATCATTCCACATTCGACAAACTCAGTCTTCAAAAAGATTCGCCTAATATTTCTCGGTGAAATTTTCCGTGGTTAAACTAACATCCTGGGAAATGAGATGATTGCAGTTGTGTCCGTTAGATATTTGACGTTGCGATATAATCTTGCACGGAACAGTATGCAAACAGCTACACAAGAAAGGAGACCAAAGGATATCTTATATTTTCATTGTGTATCCAGGCTTTCCTTCTTGCCTTCTCACGTGGGTGAATATCCTCACTGTTCTCTGTATTGGCAAGCTTAATTTTTCACGGTGAATCCTCATTATCAATATGATGAAACTACTTTTTAAATGTAAAGTATTCCCAATGTTGCTTTCTGTACTTTGGCATTACTGATGATTTACTGACTGTCCGTTAGTTTTTCTTTAGTCGAGAAACCTTCTTCAATGCTAGACCCCATATTTTCTTCCTCTCATTCTTTTAGTCTTCACCCTTCTTGACAAGGTAATTGGGTTGTCCTGGTCGATGGTATTATAGTCATGCCCTTTTTGCATTGAATCTGGACAAAGAACTGTTTGAAAAGTCACTTTTTTCATCAGATATCTTATCGAACCAAGTACACCTCCTGGCAATTTATTCATGATCAAATATATAGCATTGGGAATCTTAAATAAACATACTAGCGATTCGTATGGTTAATTACGCAAAATATTCCATGAACAAAATTCCCAGGTATTTTCCTAATCTTGTTTTTTCACTAAGAGCCATAATAATGTCAAAAAGCTTCGAGTCAGTTTTATTATGATAGTAGATTCCAAGACGTTAAAGTTGCATCAGTAGAGGAAACAGTATTTATGATGGAAAAAGTATAAATATAGCTTTAATTCAATTATGTAACTTTGGTTTATTGCGTCCTGTATCTTCCAAGTGAAAGTTCTACTTTAATCAAACACCCGATTACTCAAGGTGAAGGGAAAGAATTTCTTGTAACTTTGACCGCCATTTGCCTTCTTTTGTTTCATTAGGGTTTTTTTGTTACCCTTTTATTTATACAGACACATCAAGAATATTTCTCTTCATTTCCATATTCCGTTTCGTTCAAGCTTTATTAACCTTTGTTCCAATTACCATTCCAAGGTTTTTCGAAGTATATAAACAATGATTCCTTTTTACAATTCCATCTTCCGCTTGTTTTATAAATAAAGTTGTTTTCGCTGTTTTCGCGTCCAACGCGGCCCTGTGTTGCTGTTCTGCCTTGGATTCAGTCATATAATTTCATTTTTGAGTCACGTGTGAAGCTCACCTAACTGGGAGTCAAATAAGCCTCTGGGTAATAAACTTGATCATTCTTGCAGCACCGTTACATGTGGTCGCACTTACCATAAAGCTCACCGGTATTATCTTATATATATATATATAGATATATATATATATATGATATAGAATTATATTATATATATATATATATATATATATAATTTTTCAACAACAAAAGCAGCTTGAAAAGTCATTCATCAATTTCTGGTTATTTTGTCATTTGAAACTTGTAAACGAATACCATTATTGATTTGTTTATAAATGAAATAAAAAAATGTTTTAGGAGAAAAAAATATAATTTATTAATGATAATTATCTTTAAGAAAATCTGAATTCCATACGGTGAAAAAACAACCGTCGATATTTTCTAGGTTGCCTTGGGAGACAAAATGCAATTTTCATCTTTATCATTCAAGGAATATTTCTGCTAAAATTTGATACATGCAATATTTACTTTTCTTTCTGGGACATTCGTGAGCTCTTTTAATATTAAACCTAATGACAGACCTTTCTCTCTACTCTTGAAAATTTACCCTAACTTTTTTACTTCGTGCCTTCCTTTTTTTTAGACTGAATATAAATATATATATATATATATATATATATATATATATATATATATATATATATATATATATGTATGTGTGTGTGTGTAAGTATGTACGCTAATATGTATTTACACACACACAGATATATATATATATATATATATATATATATATATATATATAATATATATATGAATAAGGCGTGGTATTTTCTTCATTATCAATATGATGAAACTACTTTTTAAATGTAAAGCATTCCCAATTTTGCTTCCTGTACTTTTTGGAATCCTGCATCGTACATCCATTCCGTATCAAAATGGACTGCCAGAGAATAATTACAGATTTCTCAGTAGCTCTGAATTCAATGATTGAACGTGACTTTCCAAAACAGTTTGATTCTTTGAAAGTAAATTTTTGCCGGCTGGAGGATGTCTCTACTTCTATGACTGAGAGATAGATGGATAATAACCAGACGGATCATTAACAAGGTCAAATTGTAAAGAGGTACGTAAACAAAAAGTGAAATAGATCTTGGTCACCTGAGAGAGAGAGAGAGAGAGAGAGAGAGAGAGAGAGAGAGAGAGAGAGAGAGAGAGAGAGAGAGAGAGAGAGAGCTTTCTCACTGAAAGATCGATCCCTTCATTACTCGGAAGTATGATAACAGTCGATCAACGGTGGTATGCTGCCTAAGGTCGATGTTGGAAGATGAAACAGCGAGACAGCACTAACTATCTTCTGTTTCGTTTCATTGTAATAACTGTACGTAGCCTAGATAACCACATGCACCGTAGCTTTTAAATATCTTGTGGTAAGATCCATCCTTCAAATATCTTATGGTAAGATCCGTTTCTTCGTCTATTGCAGATATTATTTTTCTGTTAGGGTAAGACAAGTATAAATAAACCTGATAGGCTCATCAAAATCAGGTTAATTAATTGTTAAAGATCTGTTTTTTGGAATAAGTAAGCAGTTCATTAAGACCCATAATATTAAATAGTTTTAAAGTATTGTGGCTAAAATAAATCGAATAAAGGCAAAATAAGAAAAAATATTAAATCTAATAATACATTCAAATCTTGGCTCTAAAATTACTTAAGTACAAATTTTGAGAGAGAGAGAGAGAGAGAGAGAGAGAGAGAGAGAGAGAGAGAGAGACTTCTCTTGATTGTCAAGTAAACTAGGGCATTCAATCATGAACAGTCTACCGTTCAGAGGTACCAGACAATCAACTTTCAGGACAGAGCCGAGTTTCCCCAGTAGGTTCAAAAACTATAAGGTAGCCTCACTAATGTCGCCTTTTCATTATTTTTTCAATTTTTATGTTTCCGAGGATGAGAAGAATTTGAGATTTCTTCAGTTCTCTCATTTTACAGCTCGCAATACAATTTCCACACCACTGCAAATATTGAGGGAATAATTGGGTAAATACGTTCTTTCACAGGGAGGGAGAGGCTATTTTTGCTGGAGGCACTGACGTCTTCCTAAGGCAGGCGATTTGCTTTCTATTTCCTGCAACATCAACATGAGCCTGAATCCAGCCATGTTCAATATTTCTGACCCCGTTTTTAATCAGATATAATCCCTCAAAATATTGTAACACAGCTGGATGCGCCAGTGGCTTGTAAAGCTCTCACAGCTTTACAAATAATTTTACGATTTCAATTTGGGTTTAAATAAAGTTCCCTCGATGCCGTTGAAGTCACAAAAAATATTCCAACGGCCAATTTCCCAGCTCGATAAAATTTGCAAAGGCTACTCCCCATCTGGGATCAGCTGTGGATTTGGAGCCAATAGGAAGAGCTAAAACTAATTCGTTTCGGTAATCCAAATGCCATAAAAACGGAATGTATATCATCGGAATATTCCCCGTTTCGAACCAAAATACATTTACAACATTCTCCTCGTCGGTATTTTAAGTTCTCAATATTCATGTGGTTTAGTTATCCAGAATGACTGCCATATAAGCTCAGTTATTTCTCAAAAAAAAAAAAAAAAAAAAAAAAAAAAAAAAAAAAAAAAAAAAAAAAAAAAAGTTATACTTGTGAGTGACTTTTTGATCCATTGGATTTTATGTCAGTATCGAACCATCAATATCCAGCCAAGAAAATGTAGAGAAATTCACTTGCATCCAGTAACTGGATACGTATTGGAAAAGAGACACTGCTCCATTGGCAACACTTCTTTCAGAATAGTGTACAGAATCTACAATTGATCATTTTCCTCCCTGCCTATGAACATATTTCACTTCCATATGCTGGGCCATGCCATCGAGCAATATAGCACAGAGTATTCTTATGCGAGCGCTTGGTCAAGTTTTGAACTGACCCATGGGGACACGGTAATGATTTCATGTTAGCAGTTTGTTTACGAAATCCGAACCAACATCTACTGTTGGAAAAGGCCCTATAAATTCCAGGAAATATAGGACTTTGAATAGTGCTCATTAGTTTTATTCCAGGTGTTATTTAGTTACCTTGGTACTCCAACTTTATCCATTAATTTGATAAAAGGCGAAAACACTTTCACTTGACCACTCTGGTGAAAGGGAAATTGTGTGTCTGTGGAAGTCTGATGCTGCTCCTTTTCATGACCAAGTTTCAAATCTGAAACTTTGGATAAGATACTTTCTCACATGAGATGCCATCTTTAAAGTCTCCTAACAAGATACCTTCATTAAAGTAACTTCTCAAAGGGAAATGGGTGAAGAAGGTAATTAATCAAATTATTAAACTTTTGTTTCGAGAGTTTGGTCAGTTCCGTTGAATGGGACACGCAAATGGAACCGCTGACTGCGCATCGTCTTTCATTTTATACATTAGTTCTGCTGCTCCCTGGAAATATATTCGTACAGGGATCTTAGGATGTGCGACAAACTGTATTAAAATTAACGCACTTCTGCCATGGTCTGGCTACTATAGTATGTGAATATATGCCAGTAATCCCTTCCAGTATATGTATCATTTTAATCATTCAAATCAGTATTCTTCTGTCTTCATTATCTTCCTTTACATTTCAGTTCATTTTCACCCGAGTGCCTTGTCCGCCTTAATTATAATTTTTTACCTTCCTTTGTCCGCACAAGTAGAAATGTCATCTCTGATCAAATAATTTTATAATTTAATCACGCCAGTGGAGGCATTGCAAATTTTAGCTTTTAAATGGTTTCATTTCTCACTACTGAAATTAAATAGCGTCGATTGAAAATAATGATAATAATACATAATTTATAGGAGCTCCACTCGATATACTGAACAACTTAGCATATTCTTGCATGCAAATGCAATCGCAATTATATTCTATTCCATTTTCCAGTACCACACATACTTTAAACTGTATAGTTGTATGGTATACTATGGCTGTTTATTTAAATCAGCAACTGTTGGTAATACACTTAATTTATTCAAATGTGTAAATACAAAAGCACGTTAACTCATTCAGAGAGTAATTTGTAAAGAACTGCTTACCAATAATGATGATCTTTGGCTTGTAGGAAACACGTGCCTCTCCAAAAGCTGGGAAATTATTGATTCCGATTTCGGCTAAGCAAATGGAGTGTATTTCCCGAGAGAGAGAGCATCTTTCCTGCCTTCATCTCGTAAATACAGCATCCTTGCACTTCCCTGAGTCTTGCCTTTTGTGGTAATGGAGAAAGGAGAGTTCGCGATCATCCTAATACATCTTTATGGTGCATTTGTTCCTCCATTGCCTCGCCAGGCAAGTTTAATGGTCCTTTTCGGCTTCTTCCATCAGAGTGGTCCTGAGTTGTTGTTATCAGAAATGCATTTTTGTTGTTGTTAGATTCTCCGGTTTTGAGGGCCTGCTGTACGATGTGTTGCAGGAACAATCGCCCATGAATATTTTCGTATTCTAACTGGCAATTCCTTTTAGTGGTACTTTCGATATTATTATTATTTTCTTTTATTTTCTTATTTTACAGTTGCCAGCTTTGACTGTTTTCATATCAGTTCACCGAACCAATAAATAATGACTGTGTATTGCCTGAGTACTATTATTTTCACTGTATTCAGTCACCTTAAAGAAGATTTCTTTTTCTTCTAAAGTGTTCGACGAGACACATTCCTGTGGTCTTGAATTTTATATTCACTAACAAAACCTTGTTACAAGTGACCGCTACACCAGTCAGTCTAGATGGACTTTTTCTGTAGAATACATTAAAACTTCAGTCATAAAAGTAACCACTGAATTGACTTCGATTCCACGAATACTAAACTTCTAGGGAGGCGGAGCATTTCTGGGTTTGCCGTAAGTCTCTTTTAGATTCCGTTAAGTAAGGTTGTTAGATATTACAGTTAATATCGGGGAGGAACCTTCCTGTAGTGATTTGAGTTGTTCATATTATTCAACAGTAATACATACTCCATTCTCTGGAAGTCTACTATTAATTTATAAATCCGAAAGAAAAAGAATCATGTGATGCTTGGCCGTGAAACACATATTGAATGTTATCAAGCAACCGTTTATTTATTTTTTAAATTTTTATTTCTATTTATTTATTTATTTTGTGATAAAATAATGATTGGTCAAAGTTTCATGGCTCCAATTTTATGTCTTTTACCATTTGGTCTCATGTGCTAACCCTTACCATATTAAATTTTGACTTCTATCTTATCTTCTCTTCCAATATAGATATTAGATATTGAATTCACATAAAGGTCAAACCGAAGATGAATCTCATTCGTTTCATTTGAAATCTTCATATGGGAAATAATAAGGACTAATATTCCAGTTTTTGTTTTACTTAAATTTGTTGTCATTTCTCGTTTTTTCACCAGCCGCATTTAACCTGTAGTCTAAACAAATTACTTTTCAACCTTATGAATATTCTAGTTAGTTTGACATTTAAAGCATTACATACAGACAGACCGACAGAAAAATGTCAAAATTCACCTCTCATCTGCTCATAATGACTCGTGGGAATTACTGATGTATTTAGTCTTTTTTATGTATGCATGAATGTAAGTATATTTTTTCTCGCCCCAGTAATTCGTTATAAAAAGAGAACTTTGCGTTTCATCTGTTCGTCAATATCCATTTAACTCGTATAAATCTCAATATCATGTACATTTTTCTTTTATAGAGCCAACCCTCCATAATTATAATTTTTACTTTCTTTTGTCATCTTTTTTATAACACAATTATTAAATCTGAGAGGAACTTAATATGCATTTTAAATGTAAATCTTTCTTTGTCCAACGTTTAGAGAATATTCATCTTTTGATGAACTGATTTCCATTTCAGTGATAGAGATTTAAGTCGACAGAAACACCCTCCATCCTTTTGTGCATTCCTTTCATTTCTGTTTAGTCAAGTCTTCAAGTCTTTCGCTGATCGAATCAGTGACACTTGAAGTAACAGGTTCGAGTGCGAGTCTTGCAATTAATATTGGCAACGTGAAACGAGTAATAATATTGTTCACAGAATTTTTAACGTGTCCTGGTCGTTGAACACTCATTATTCTGCATTCATTGACTTTGTAGTTTGACTCACGCCAAATTTCTTACCAATTTATAATGCACATTTCAAAGAATGTCGAAACTGGAAGTCTTGATAAACAAAACTGATTAAATTCTTATTCTTGCGACCAGGAGCAAGACGACCCAGGTTAGCGAAAGTTAAAAGTTCTGAAATCTCTGTTGAAACATAAGACACTCGGGGGAAAATATGCAGAAATTAAATCACCGTATTAGAAGACTAATTAAAGTTGTGTCATCTCCCTCGGAAGGTGGAATGAGAGATGAGTGGGAGAAGAATGTGATTAATGCAAATCTTTCTCAGCCACGGCTAACGGCGGGATAATTTCGAAAAACTGAGAAAAAGAGGAAAGGTTGAGAAAGAAGGAAAATTGCATAAGTCAGGAACAAAGTCATGGGGATCATCTTCAAGATGAGAAAAAAAACGACTCGGTCGTAATTGAAGACGTCGCCTCAAGATTAGAAAAAGGAAGTGAAGGATAAGGAAGTAATTCAGTTAAATAGAAGAGCTCTACCTACACGAATAGTGCCGTCAGTACACCTCATGGGGTGCACTGTAGGCATTGCTAAAGGTTGTTTGCAGCGTCCCTTCGGCCCCTAGACGCAATCTCTTCATTTTTTTTACTGTACCTCCATTCATATCTTTCTTTCAACTTGCTATCCACCCTCTCTAACGATTATTTCATAGTGTAACTATGAGGTTTTCCTCCGGCTACACTTTTCAGACTTACCTACTCTCAGTTCCCTTTCCAGCGCTGAATGACCTAATAGGCCCTAGTGCTTGGTCTTTGGCCTAAACTCTATATTCCACACAATATGTTCTTGCTGATCGGCTGTACCGAACAAGAGGATAGTTGATTATTTTATGCATTATAACTAAAGCGCATTAGTTTAAGCAATGTGTTGGCCTTAGGCTGTCCTAATTGAACAGAAAGAAAACTCTTGGTACAATTTTGAATCCGGTGTTATGGAATCTTCATATAAATACTAAAGTTTTCCATACTTCATACGTCAGATATTCTGAGATCGGCCACGTCCTGATCACCAAGATGCAGTGATAACATTAATACGGGGGAGAGAATTTTTTTTTTTTTTTAATTATTAGATGCAGAGTCTGCAGCATTTACCTCTTCATGACACCTGAATGTTCTTTGTCAATGCTTTTCCATAAGATGGCTGAAAGTAATCATAATAATGTATAAATTATATTGTCCTTTTGACATAAGTCTTCGTTATCTGCGGGTACACAACAGATTTTAGTACCTGTACCCTAGACTGACCTTTGGTGTCCTTACGTCATTTTAATATATGATGGTGTTTACAGACAACAAACAATGTTGTTTATTTTTTAGAAAGTGCATATTTACAAAAAAACCACATGCAAAATGCAGAGAAAAGGGCTGAAGAGAAAAAAAAAGAGAAACAGAAAATTTGGAAGGAAACGGGGGAGGGAAGATCCAAGCGAATGAGGCTGTCGGTTGAAATAAGATGACAGAAAGGTATTCCTACTTCATTCCTTCCTCCAGAAAATAGAATTTAGGTAAGTAAAGTGAACGTGGATGGCATAACAGGCTTTTGAAACACATATACGGTTTATTTATATCATATTATATATATATATATAATAATATTATGTATATAGATATAATATATAGAATATATATATATATATGTATATATGTATATATACATATATATATATTCTATATATGATATATATATATCTATATATATATATATATATATCTATGTTATATATGTATATATATACATATTATTATATATAATATATATATACACACATATATGTCCAATGTAGCACGAAGGAACATGTGCATGAGAATATCAGAAAATCCACGTAAGAAATATGAGTGAAAACCGGGACTATAACAAGAAATTTCGTAGTTTATTCTACATTTTCAAGTTCACACTGAAATCAAGAGAAATTAACAGAGCTTTACATACAAAAACAGAAGGGGGCAGGGTTACAGTTTGTTAACCTGGGCAGTTTGTTCTCTAAGCAAAAGCGGCAAGGTAAGAGGATCAAGGGACAATCCAAAGTGGGGATTTATATTACTTGTTGATGTGGCTTCAATGAAAATGGACTCCAACAGATTCCTTTTGCGGTGTTCAAGATCCAGGTTTTAACTAACCTTCTTACATGGATTTATTGTGATATATGTATATAATATCATATATATATATATATATATATATATATATATATCTATATATATATTATATATACGTATATATTGTTATATTATATATATTCTATTTATCATATATATATATATATATATATATATTATATATATATATATATATACACACACATACATACATGCATGCATACATACATACAAGCATATATACATATACCATTTGGAAATTCTTGACAAGTAAAGACTGTTGGTGGAGTTTTCTACGTTTTGGGAACCAATAAAGACTTATTGGTTGCTGATTGGAAGAATGCTCTCAAAATCAAACGTGGATGAAATTACGATGCAGAAACATATTTCTGAATTGCCTATAAATGGAAAGGGCAATGAACAATCTTCATAAGGTTTACGAAATATGAATAACATCATATAGATATCATATGGGATACCGTCAGTTTTACTACACTGAATGCCAACGTTCAAACTATCAAGAATTCCAACGGCTCAGCTGCCTGGAATATTTGCATTGTAACTAAAATGAATACCAGGGATCAAGCTGCAAAGAATACTAGTTTTTCAACAACAGTTTTTCCAGTTACAGCGAACATCTATATTCATGTTTCCAGCAAAAACAATATTCCGTCAACAAGGATCAGCTACATTCAGTTACCTGCATAGAATCCAAACGGTCGCCAGCAACTCCTAAATGTTAAGTGTACTAAAGAGATATTCCTTTCAACCAATTTCTTCCTATCGTCTTACTCCTCATCGCCTTTGAGGAAGATAGAAATGGATAAAAATTAAAGTTTTGAAACTCGTTTATCGATGATAAATACAAAAAGAGATATAATTTCTAAAGTAACTCGTGACAATGGAAAAAATCATTTTTACAAAGTTGTTCAATATGAAAAGTTTATTGAAATAAGGAAAATAAATATTACAAATATCATTGCGAAACGGAGAGCTGAACTAGATGTCGACATTCATAAAAAATAATACTACCTGAATATGAGAGAGAGAGAGAGAGAGAGGAGAGAGAGAGAGATGATTATGCCAGAGAGGGGATTATGTACCGCAGGAAGAACGAAGAGGATTTAGTCAAAGGATCGAGCGAGGGCAATCCTACGAGATGCGCGGATCTCCTGAATGAGCAATTCATTAAGTCTTTCGAGAAGGCTTTGTTCCTTCCCATTCTGAATATCCTTTCTTAAGGAAGCTGGATTAAGAAATATGATTGGATATTGTTTTGAACATTTCACGTTAGGAATTTTTGATTCAAAGGAAGTATTGGTTTCTGTTTTTAATGTATCTATAGGAAGTCTACTTACATCAAGACAATGAGAAGTATCTACGACTGTTATACGATGATAGTGAATCTCTTGGTATATGAGAGCAAAGAACAGAAAATCTAGAAATACATTTCTGCAAGTACATGGACGTACACAGATTCCATATTTGTACATTATCGAATATAATAAAAAAATATAATGGAAATGAGAACTATCTAATGCACATCAAATATGGCCAGCCTTAAGTGAAAGCAAATATCAAAAGTTCTTCAGAAACTCTTCACAGGAGGAAATACGAATCTAAAATCAAGGAAAAACCAAATCATTCCAGAACCTGCAGGGACAAACCACAAAGAATGAAAAAGGCACTACATCTACAGCACTTAATACTTAAAGATTAACCAGTTGATACTGAACCATAATACTTACATAAAGTGATAACGAAATTTAGTCTCAAAACTAATAAAATCTCATAAGCAATTTGTTGATGAGTTCACTTGCTAACAAGAAAGAATACTATTGATTCATTACGAAGAGCTCGGTTAAGCTTGATGAATATATACGTATGAACACACACACGCAGAAAGAGAGAGAGAGAGAGATACATATGAACACACGCACGCAGAGAGAGAGAGAGAGAGAGAGAAAGAGAGAGAGAGAGAGAGAGTATAAGCAGTGAGTACAGCATGCATTACGAGACAAAATTAATAATTAATTGCGGTGGGGCTCTAAGTAGTTCTAAGAGGAGGAGAATGAGTTTGGAAGAAAAACCCGTCTTATGATGGAGAGGAAGCGAAAGTTTGTCAGGAAGCTTTTAATGAGAGAGCGGAAGTTTGGTGTCGTTGCTGAAGGTCTGACGGTGAGGAGCACGCAGCCTCTCGCTCCATTTTGCGGCCGCGAAGGAATACAAACCCTAATTGATGGCAATTTACTTTTTCTAGGTGAGTCAGAGTGCACAAGTAACTCTTCGTTATATTCTTTCTGATTCCAGTACATTTGGAATTACTTCACCAGATCACACGAGAACTCCAACTCTTGTAATGGATGCCTTTATAACATAAACGCTATCTATCTATATGTTGTATGCCAATGTATTTATGTATTTCATTTCATAGGCTTTACCTAAAAGGTATATTTGTGAGTATTCATGTATATATATATATATATATATATATATATATATATTATATATATATATATCCACTTAAAGAGATATACATGTCGACAAAATTTTCTATCAGGTCTCGACAAAGTCACCGGCAAGTATACCTAATAGAAAATACTTATAACTTTAATAGAACAATTCCGTATCTTAAAGAAGATTGTCAGAGCATCGGAGATTGAGGCTGCGGTACAGCCCGCCAAACAATAATTCGTCCAGATGTAGGGAAGCGGTCTATTGATTGGCCTTTAACTGTGTGATTCTTAGCATACGTACAGAGCGTTTGTCTGCTGAAGTACTATTCTGTTATTCATTACAATGTTCAGGAACTCGAATGGTAACTTTTATATGTTTAATAATATACATACATATTGTATATGTACCATATATGTATATGTGTGTGTGTATAGATACAAACAAACACACACACTATTACACACACATATATATAGTGTATGTATAAAATATTGTATATATATATATATATATATATATATATATATATATATATATACATATACTTACACATACATATAACATAATATATATATATATATATATATATATATATATATATATATATCTTAAGTATAAAATGCCCATTAAAACACTGTGTTTTGTTTTAAAGCTATTTCGGTGGACTGACTTCCACCTTTATCAAGCAGTGATAAGGGTGGAAGTAAGGTCACCGAAATATAGTCCTTAGCTTTAAAACAGTGTTTTTATGGGTCTTGTATACTTGAGACGTATCCTGTTTTAACAGAAGAATTTATCTACACAGACACACACACACACACACACACACACACACACATATATATATATATATATATATATATATATATACATATAATTTGTAAATATACCGTCCTTATATCACTTATATTGCTCAGCAACTTTTCGTTATGACTGAGTGATAGCTAAACGGCCGTGAAATTACCCTCAGACTCTGTTCCATACAAAGAACTCATGACTTTATGGAGACAATAAATACTAGACTTTCTTCCTCACACATTTCCCGTCTTCTAGAAAACCATTGCAAAATGTTGGAAATAAAAAAGTTAATTATATTTTAGTTTGACCAGACTACTGTACTGATTAACAGCTCTCCTAGGGCTGGCCCGAAGGATTAGATATTTTTACGAGAGTAGGAACCAACCAATTGGTTACTTAGCAACGGGACCTCCACCTTATTGTGGGACCCGAACCACATCGAGAAATGAATTTCTATCACCAGAAATAAATTCCTCTGATCTCGCGTTGGCAGAGCGGGGAATCGAACCCAGACCCTGAGATCGGTAGTCGAGCACGTCACCAACTATACTCGTTTTTTTCCAATCTGTCCACCAGCCTTTGGTACTCTCGCATGGTAACACTGCATCCCGGGGTTCAAATAGTTACGTTATCTGTAAGTTTTAGGTAAATAAAAGGATATCTAGGTGCACATTTGCAACTGAAAAGTATTTTAATAATTTACTGTATGCGAATTACACCTTAATATTCTATTGAAACACTTTTCAGTTGCAAATGTACGCCCAGATTTTACCCAAAACTTACACATAACGTAACTATTTAAAGCCCGGGACACAGTGTTGCCATGCGCGAGCACCACAGGCGGGTGGACAGATGGAAAAAAACCGAGGAACTGGGAAAATGTTGGAAACCGTGGCGTGTCTTCCCTGAGAAACTTCAAAAGCCAGTGCTGTAAGGACACCAAAACAAAGTGGAAACTAATTTAAACGAGACGTAGTTTCCAAAAGTGCGAAGGAAGGCCAAGAAACTTGAGAATATGAAGACGATGCACTCCCCAACGTCGCTGCAGCAGATCTCAAGTGGTCGCCATTTCTTTTCGCCGAAGCATTCCAGGTTTCCTGGATTTACTCAATGAGGAAAAAACCTAAGCAAGAAAAATTACGGCTAAGATATTTCGGCGCAATCGAGTTTTCTGTACAGCATTTATTTCTGTTTGAAACTCTCAGCCGGCCGTGGTGGCCTGTGTTGTTACGATGTCAGCAGAAGCACGATCATGGATAATTTTAACTTTAAATAAATTACAAAAAAAACTACTGAGGCTAGAGGGCTGCAATTTAGTATGCTTGATGACTGGAGGGTGGATGATCAACATACCAATTTGCAGCCCTCTAGCCTCAGTAGTTTTTACGATGTGAAGGCGGACAGAAAATGTGCGGACGGACAGACAATAGCTATCTCAATAGTTTTCTTTTACAGAAAACAAAAATCACTTCCATATCTAGAATTTGAATCACAAAGAGACTGCGCGCCTCAGTGGCGTGGTTGGTTTGGTGTTTGCTTCTCACCTCGGTGGTCGCGGGTTCTATTCTCGGCCATTCCATTGAGGAGTGAGAGATGTGTATTTCTGGTGATAGAAGTTCACTCTCGATGAGGTTCGGAAGTCATGTAAAGCCGTTGGTCCCGTTGCTGAATAACCACTGGTTCCATGCAACGTAAAAACACCATACAAACAAACAAACAAAGAAACTGCATGGACCCTTTTACGAGAAATATTCCAAGATATCTATTTCATTTGACTTACAGGTCATTGTTGTTTATATTTAATTAACTATTTTTCTTCGAGGTGAATTATATTCTATAGATTCATACTGGCTGGCTCATGGAATTTGAAAAAGTTCATCATCACTATCAATAAAACTTACTAATAGGGTAACCTCCAGGTATGCGTGCATGCATCCATAGAAATATTTACACACACACACATACATACATACATACATACATACATATATATATATATATATATATATATATATATATATATATTTTTTATCTTTCCGAAGCCCCAGATAAACAGGGAGTGTTGGTGTAGGGAAGGCATCCGTCCGCAAATCAGCTGCCAAAACCATCTATGCAATGAGCCGTTCGATGAGTGTTCCAAACCCCTTTAATATTGTAAATATTAAAGAGATTGGCTGAGATTATATACTATATATATATATATATATATATATATATATATATATATATATATATACATATATATGTGTGTGTGTGTGTGTGTGTGTTATATGCACCCAAGATTTGTAAATGGATTTGGTTTTCTCTCTAGTCGGTGTCTAATAAAATAAAATGCGAGTATAGTGAAGATGTTGCTTTAAGAATGGATCTGAAAGCTACTTATTTATCACCGTAAAGGATTCCTAAGCTAAGCCCAGGGAACAAATGAAGTACATGGGTATTTATGAATATGGAAAATTTATGGAAAAATATCTCTATTCCCAGATCATACATTCTTCAACTTGGACACTTAATATAATATTTGACTTGAGCCAAAGTGACTGCAGTTAAATTCAATAAAGCAACCACCAAAAAACCTTCCGCACAGGAGAGAGAGAGAGAGAGAGAGAGAGAGAGAGATAGAGATAGAGAGAGAGAGAGAGAGAGAGAGAGAGATTACTAGTAGATTACTTATGCATCGATTCTGGCCCTCTGGAGGCGGAGGACTTCCTCGTCGAGGCTCTTCCCTTTGTGGACTCAGACATTATTTGTTGCAGTTATTTAGTAGCAATGATGTTCGACCTGACTTCGAAGGTGAATGCAACATGCCAGCTGGAGATGAAACTGCGCCCTGCATTAGGGTCGCTCAAATGACAGAAGGTATTGCATCTTGTCTGGTAGGATATTCGGAAATTTGTGCAACAAAATTGTGTTTAAATGTGTTAAGTGGGTGAACTGTGACAGTCAAGATGTCACATTGGGAAATAATTCCAGAGTCGAAATTATTTAACATATATGTCTTGAAGGCTGAGTACATGGTGTTTACTGTCGTTTTAATGACAATAATTAGCATTCGGTCACTTTGTCTCTCATCAGTTTGTCCTAAAACTTAAAAAAAAAAACGGGGACCAAAATAAAATACGGGAATAGCGAAGGACATTGTCTTTGTAAGGCTGCATTTTGTCATGATTATGGAGCACTGCCAATACGGGTCAGTCCGCCTTGTTTCCCTGCCGTAAACTAACGATATCTAGAAATGAAATATATCCATAATTCTCACAAAAATGGCGGACGTGAATCATTCGGAATGCGCAGTTTTCTGGTGCAAATGTCTCATTAGGATTATTGAAATGCTCCGGCGAAAAATTGGCACAGAGAGAGAGAGAGAGGAGAGAGAGAGAGAGAGAGAGAGAGAGAGAGAGAGAGAGAGAGGCGAGGGTAGGGGGACGGCTTCGAATGCAGATCAGATCTTTCACAAATTTAATTTCAAGCTCTGACGTGACATCAAAGACATTTTATTCAGCGGATGGGAACCGTCTGCTGATTTGATTAATAACATTAAAACTCGAAAATGAACGCTCAATCTATTCTGATGCGTTGGAAGTTATTTTCGGTAAGGTTTGGAATACTGGTGATAACGACAGTCAGTCGATGAGATAGCATAGCAATTAAGATAATCTCCAACCCCCCCCGCTCTCTCTCTCTCTCTCCTTTTTTTCCTTTCTCCTCTCTCTTCTCTCTCTTCTCTCTCCGTGTGTGTGTGTGTGTGTGAAATATATTCCTAAAAATATAGGAAATGAAACGATACTGAGCAAGCATGATTCTATTTAAGAAGTCATTCAAAATTAAGGCTGCTGACTCATGAACGACGCAGGTGATATAGTCATTACGCAGACCAACTGATAAGATTATATTAGCAGTTCTGATAGCGACAAACAGCCGTTAGTCACAGCTATTTCTTCTTATGTCACAATCATTTACGAAATATTTCAACGAGTTTATGCTTTAACCGAAACTCATGTGACTTAGTGATAAAAGCATATTTTCAGTTATCGAAATTTAATCCTGACTTCTAAGTCATGCTCAGACTGTAGCACAAAAGCGAAGAGATTGAATTAATTAAAAAGAAAACCGCGACGAAAGATAAGGAGGGAAAGAGGAGGGAGAAATTGGAGAGGAGAGAGGAGGGACAGAGGTGCGAACGCGCACTCTCCCCTCCCCCCCTCCCTCCCTCCCTCCCGGGGAGACTGAACGAGCAGTCACAGGGGAGACTTCGAGAGAGTTTGGAGTTGACTCCCACCCGCGACACAGTGCCGATGTGTTTCTCCAGCCCTTCCTCCTCTTCCTCTCGCTGTCCCGCACTCGCCGAGTTCCCTTCCCCTTTCCATTCCGCCGATTTGGTGTCTTTCTTTCGACAGTAAAAAGGACGGGAGAGTGATTATTTCATTTTTCGCAGTTCAAAGTGTCTTGGAGTCTGAGACTGTCGATTAGTGGTGACGAAGGTAAAAGTTTGTTATTAAAGTGTCCCGGGTACCGACGGTGATTAGCAGAGGTCTTCGAGGATAAGTTTTTTGTTGCTCCCAATTTGGAGTTTTCACGAAGGTGGAAAAAACGTGGTGGTGACCTTAGACGTGACTGGAACGACGGGCGTTAATTATTAGTTACCATGAAGGTAAGACATTAGACTTCTTATATTTCGATCTATCTTTTGGTGTCATAAAAGCCTTAGGCTTTGCTTCTATCCTTGTCGTGTTTTTCTATCTTCTGAAGAGGATTTTATACACGAAAATAAAACACCAAAGTCAAGAAAAAATCTACAAACTTTAATCACATTAATGGCACTTTTTTGAACGTCACGTGCTTCATTGAGACTAATGTTGCGCCGTTACACAACCCATTTATAGTCTTGGAAAGTCGTTCAAAAAGCCCTTTTCTTGCAATATCTTTTGTAAAAAAAAAAAAAAAATTAATGAATGCGTAAATCTCCTGGCGTCGTTTACCCACCTCTAATGAGAAATTCCTGCCGTTTTTATTTTCAACGAACGCATCCTTGAAATTAAGATTGCGTAAACAACATTACGGAAAATAAATAAAATTGCGTAAACAACATTACGGAAAATAAATAACATTGCGTAAACATCATTACGGAAAATAATTAAGATTGCGTAAACAACATTACGGAAAAGAAATAACATTGTGTAAACAACATTACGGAAAATAATTAAGCTTAGACAAGTCTTACAGCATCACAAGAAAAATAATTGTTCATATTTATTCTTTGAACCAACTTGATTCACTTTGCTACTTGTAAGCTGCATATGTATTAAACATCTTCATAAATATACGCAAAACAATAAGTCACATAAGTATAATTAAATAAACAACGAAGAGTTTACATTAATATTTAAGAATTTTTATTGAAGTTTGTTAATTCAAGTTCACCGGAAATGAAAAATGAAAGAATATTTCAGTTCCCCCTCCCGTAAGTCGCCCATGACCAGAAAACGGGACTGCGGTCGAAAAATGTTTAAAAGAAAAAGAACGAGAGTACGTGTGTTATGGAAAAACCAAATGGAAAAGAATGCGACCATAGTATCAATCATTATAGTCTCTCTCTCTCTCTCTCTCTACTCTCTCCTATCCCCCTCTCTCTTAAAGGTGACCTCATAGTATTCAATCATTTATAGTCCTCCTCTCTCTCGCTCTCTCTAATCTCTCCTTCTCTCTTCTTCTTAAAGGTGACCCGTCATTTATATCTCTTACCCGACA
>NC_087210.1:56579543-56617043 GCF_015104395.2 Macrobrachium nipponense
ATACAGAATCATTTCACATTATTTTTTCTATGTGTACATCAGTCGAGTTAGCAATTCTTTGAAGTTATCTAGTGATTAAAGACGTTTTTTCCGCTCTTCCAGCTATTTGGCAGTTGTAAACATTTATTGCAATATAATGCTTTGATATTCGATGCATTTCAAATTTTCTGTATTTTCAGTTATAACTTATAACGGTAACACAAGCTATAATACAGACCAAAGGAAACCCCATAAGAAGTGAAAAGACCTTTTTCTTCGTGTATTTGGCACTGAAGTGGGGGAATCCGGAAATCTGAACGCTTCCGGTTTTTTCGTGGCTGAAATATAACGAAACATGAGACTAACTAGATTTATGTCAAAATTATTATTGGACTACGGTGCTTTGTGTCCATGGATAATTAATCTTCTTATGAACGGACTGATGAAGTTAGTGTGAGTAAAGGGGACATAAGTGAACAGGATCTGACATAGGGCGACGAAAGGTGTCTGGAGTAATCATGCTTGGAAATAATGCTGATTGATTAGTACCAGTGCAGAGATTTGCAAAAACATAGAAACTTGAAAGGAAAGGATAGCAAGAGCAGGGACACAAGAGGTAAATAGAAAGTAGGTAGATGGAATACAGGTGACGGAGGAAGGGAAGTAGTTCATTTGTACAGTTGCTTTTGAGCCACTGCAATGGGTGACGGTAGGATGACAAAGGAGATACATCACGGAAGAAAAGGAAAACGAGAGACTAAAAGGGTCACTGCGGCGGTTTGGAGGAGACTTAAAAAGAATGGCTAAGAGAGATCGCGTGAGGTGTCGCAAATGAACAAATTTAGCACCTTAAAGATTTTAAGTTGCGTAGAAGATATTTTTCAATCGTTCAGAGAGAAACGTCAACGGAAAAATAGTAAATTATTTCCACAGGATGCTAGATTCAATCATTGTAAACGGGCGAGTTAGCTATCTTATCCACATTAATATACAAATATTGCAAGATAAAGCTAAAGCACTGGCCACAAAGCATTACACTGTTTGCATGGGTATTTGTATTTTAGTAAATTTGTAGATGGCAAAATCACACACACACACACACATATACAAATATTGCAAGATAAATCACTGGCCACAAAGCATTACACTGTTTGCATGGGTATTTGTATTTTAGTAAATTTGTAGATGGCAAAATCACACACACACACACACACACATACATATAGTGATCACACACACTCAAACACACACTCGCGCACACACACACACATATATATATGTATATATATATATATATATATATATGATATATATATATATATGCGTGTGTGTGCGTGTGCGCGATTGTGTGTGTTTGAGTGTGTATATACATACAAATATGTATATATATACATATATACATATAGTATGTGTGTGTCTGTCTGTGTCATTAAATTCTGTGGGTGCTCTCTCTATCCCATTCAAATATCCAACAACCTCAAATAATCTGCAACCATTCGAAAATTACGAATCATTGATAATTCTGACCACTTTACATATTTATTAAGCAGGATGATTCGGTCCGCCATTGAACTGATGGAATATAGCTCAAACAAACCCTTGTACGTGTATTCGTGGTGTCCAAAGCCGAGCCCCGTGTGGAATCAATTTCTATCCACTGAGAGGAAAAGGGGCTAATTTTTTTTACAGCACGAACTTCACAATATGACAGTTGCCGAGGCCAAAGATCAGAGTGAATATTTCGCAGAAAAATTCATGTGGGGCAAACAGCAAAGCTCAAAACAGGAAAAGGCTTCCATTCCCGAGATGGAATGGCCAACTTTAAACTTCCCATCACTCAACCCTTCGAAAGAAAAGGAGTAACGAGAATATTTTTTTATCGTCTCAATGCATATTGATTTTGGCAATTTGATGAATGCAGTTGGTGCATCCAAATCACCGTTTTTTCTATTTTGTTTTCCGAGTAGCAAGATTCTTTTTCATACAAGAAATTTCATCATGATTCTTATTATTATTTTTTTTTTATTCAGGTATATGAGGCACAAGTGGTTGTAATGAACCGAAGCACTGTTTCATAAGTATCATTTTTTTCCTCTAAGGCATACGCATATAGTTTCATTCTTGCCATCAGAATTAAACATGGGTGTTGACAAACTAAAATATACTCTTATGTGTCATTAGATTTCGATATTCTAACTTAAAAATAGCTATAAGTGGTAAACTACCAAATTTTAAAATATACCTACATTTTCGCAGTTCTCTAACCCCCCTTTTCACGAATCTCTGTGCTTACTATATTCACATCAGCCGTGCATTTGATGTCTAGGCCTGTCCCTTACGATGCTCTTGATTGGCTGTTGATAAAGCAATCACAGGGCTGGAAACTCTCAAATCTCTCTCGAGAATTCACATAGGTAGGATATATGTTCCACCTATTCTGAAAGACGTATCCTACCCATGTGAACTCTCGAAGCAGACGAGAGTTTCCAGCCCTGTGACTGGCTTATCAACAGCACAATTAGGAGCGTCGTAAGGGACTGGCCTAGACATCAAATGCACGGTTGATGTGAATCAACTGTAGCCTGATTTGTTCTGGTTTTGCTGCTGTTGCTGTTCTTGTTGTATTAGGTTTGGGCACGATTAGGGCATCAGGTCACCCTTCCCAGTGAATCGCTTACAAGAACTTGAAAAGTTTACCATTTTCACAGCTGGTTGCAGCTTCTGTCTAGATGCACATGACTTCTGAGTATCTACGTGTCAGTTATTTCACTTGTATAGTGTTAAGAGATGACCATATCCACAGTTGTTTGGGTGTTCGCTGCATAAAGAGTTTACTGTGGGAGAAATTTGCTGTTTAAAAATGCACTTTTTGTTTAGCTACGTATCTTATGTTTCAATGATTGTCTTTTATTTATTTCGAGATCAATTTGCTGGGCAATACATTGAGGCATATTGCAGTGATAATTCGTTTTAGTTTAATGCAGTTATCAGATTTTGTTGAATTGTTAAGCTTTCTTAATTACACTTTTCCCATCTGAAGCCTTCTCTAAAGTTGGTCCCTTAAATACAATACACGGTGAGTCAGTTCTGTTATTGGTTTTTCCATTTCTAATTTCATGTTTGTCAATAGAAGTTAATTGTAACGTTCTTATTTTGTGTAAAAGGTGGTTTTTCTCATACTATTTTATTTCTCTCTGTTTTTTACGTCTTTATCACAATCTGAACGACATTCCATTTAGAGAATCCAATCCACTTTTCACCTCAGCCTGCACTTCTCCCGGAATCGTCCAGTACAAAGGTCTCTCCATTTTATCAAAAGATACTCTTAGCATTGCTGCATAAATGAAAGAATAAAAGCCTATAAATAAAAAGCACCAGGGTGAATAATCAAGCCGGAGAATTACTGATAGACAGCAGCGGATATTAAACACTTCCTCGCTAAAACTCATTAACTATTTGGAGAGCGGCTAATTGCAATAAATTTCCAAACTCTGTCAATTACTTTACAGTTTGACAGAAACTCTTCGTTACGCGAAAATCTACTATATTGGGGCATTGGTGGTTTTGGAACTGAAACAAAACGCAAATAAGACCATTTAAACTTAATTTCCTTTTCTCTGTGTCGTCATTTTCATAAACGGATTTGGAGATCATTAGGATGAATCTTCATAATTATTCTTAACACTGTAAATAAAGATTTTTGAAGATAATGTCAAAAAGAACTAAAAATGCGAACCAATAATGAAAACATATTGAAGAATCGGAGACAAAAAAAAGAGAAAAAAACCTGGTTATCCTGCTCTTGGATAAAATTACATTATTATTATTGCCAGGGTAAAGAATGTGCTCTATCTTTAATTTTATCATACTGGAAATTAGTTAAATTTGTGAAGATTCTCTTGGAAATTAGTTAAATTCGTGAAGATTCTCCATTTAATCTGACATTGCCGCTTCCCTTCCAGCAGCCCCCTCCCTCCCCCCTTCCTCCGTCCAATTTCCAACCCGGCGTTGGCGGCTCCTTCGGGGTACAATCGTCCAATTACGTCTTATCCTTCGGGTCATCACAGTGATTTTCCCGCCTTCCTTTCCGTCTTTCCTGCTTTGAATTTGTCATTCTCCTTTTCGGAAATTTTCGTAGAGCTGACCTCCTCTGAGATAACATTTTATCATTTTATCCAAGCTTATCGTTGATAAGAAGTTAATAATGAAGATAAAAGAGAATTCGACCTCAATGAAACACCATTTGGCCTCCTTTTTCATGAGACTTTTTCGTTAAAAGCTGAAAGTTGGTTTCAGTTGGAACGACGGATGAATTTCATAAGGAAGAGACAAATGACGGATAAGCTATTCGTAAGACGTAGGTTAGAACGTTGGATGTGTACGTTGAGCATAAGCTACTCTCTTTAGTAAACAATATTCTTATCATTAACCAAGAAATAAACTTATATTTTCTTCTATCCATTCGTTGATTAATAGGAAACTGCTTCAACTAGACAGAAAAGATTATACATCCCTTAGATCCTACCACCCACAACAATTGACTTAGACAAAAAGGCCCATAGATAATAAGATTAAGCTGAAATGACTAAAAACCATTTTCTGAGCAACTGTGAGTTGCATTCCTCCCTCCCACCACCCCGCACCCCCCACCTACCCACTCTCTCTCTCTCTCTCTCACTGCAATGCATCTAATTTTTGCTTATGATAATCGGTATAAACGCGAAACTTTGTAGAAAAAACCTTCAGGTAGTCTTATCAATCACTGCTGGAGAATATGATTTTGTACTTTGATCTGAAAGGAGGCAGGGCGAACAGCCAAGTACCCATATCCATCTCAGGCCTAATGTGGTCATGTAAAAGGATGGGGGAGGCTGGAGGCTGAATGCAGACTACGAGATGAGATGCCTGTCCGTAGGGGGAAAGGTATGGGAGATTATAAACAAAATCGAAGGCAAATATCATATTCTGGTTAGTAAATCTTTCATCATAAATATTTTGTGTATGCAACATGGTACTAAAAACTTCCCATATTGCTACCAGAAATTGACAATCTTTACATAGATGTCTTTTACATGTGGCCCATTTCTGATTTGCTTCTTCCATATACGACTGTCTTGGGACATTACCGTTTCGAGAAAAGTAAATGGAGAGTTCCCTCAACAAACACAAATTTCAGACAACAAGCTATTGTTCTAAAATATTAGTATATAGTTAACAGAAGCAGTTAAGAAGGACAACATTGTTTTCTTTTCTAAACTAAGACAAGGGGGAAAGGGAGAACAAAAAAGACGGAAGACGGTAAAAAAGTTGTGTCTAATGTGAAGGGAACAAAATACGGATTGGCATGCGGATGATATTCAGTTTTAATAGCTTAATCTACATAGGAACAACAGAGAATAATTCAAAAAGGCTGAGCAACCGTTTCTATTTTGACCCATAAAGGATACGCACTGGTTATGGTTACTTAACTCAATCTCAAAATGAAATCAAAGTACTAAGAGAACAGTTATCAATACCAAAAACAAACAAATCACAGATGCCAGGAGTCAAGTCTCTTGTCGACAGTTACAGCCGAAGCTTAATCCACAGAATCCAATAGAGGCTGACGTGACTATGGACGCGGCGACCGCAGATAAAGAGGGACAGGAGTGAGGGTCAAGTTTATGTCCGTAGGAATTGACCCCACAGAGCAAAGTGAGAGGGTACCCTGAGAGAGGATGAGCGGATGGATGGAATGAAGCGCAGACGAACAAAGGAAAGGAAAGTCAATACTGTACTACTAAAGGAATGTGAACTCTGAATGCTTTTCATGTCATGAAAAGACAGAAAACTCAAGGCTGAAGTACAGATAGAACGAGACATGTTCTCTCTCCAGTTAACCTAAAGGTGTGCTGTAACGTGTCCTGAAATATGTACAGAACTACATAAATTCTTCAAGTAAAAATGTTGGTAAGCCTCGTCAGTGAAAGGCAAGTGATTTTACCAAACACTGCCGAGGGTGTAACACTGTAAGGAATGGCAATAACAATAAATTTAGCTCAGGCGAAAAAGAAAGGAAATGTCTGAGGTCAATATGAAAATCATGAAAGAATCTTGTAAAAAAATGGTATAATTGTTGGTAGATTATCCTGAATACCCGGGCAAACGACTAACATGGTTTTAGAATACTTATCGTGTACTGAAAGGGCGGTTCACTGTACTGATCCTGAACAAGCTTATCTATGTAAAAATTTTGCAGATTGTTTAAATCTCCAATAGATAATTCCACAGCATCCTTTTATTTATAAGAACCTCGATCCGCTGTCTATTCTGGAAAGCAAAACTGAAATTTCATCACTGAAATGCTTCATCGCGACTCTGTAATTTTCATAACATCCTCTAACTGTAAATAACTATTCAAACTCAACTGAATGAGAAAGGGGTAACCGGAACAGCGATATAAACAAAAGAAGAGGAAATATCGTCCTCCCAACAGAATAAAAGCTATACTAAAATTCGTGCGTCATTTTCTCCCTATATCGTAGTTAAACGGACTGCATTCCATTTCCTGATCGCTCCGGTCAATCTTTTTGTACATTCTGAGTTTCTAGAATCATCTTCAACCCGTTTCATTTCCCTTTCTACGACCAGTTAGCGAACGTTTGAAATCAACCTCAACGACTGTCTTTTTTTCGTTAACAATCTGGCTCTAATTAGCTATTAAAGCCAAGCAATGGTTATGAAATGCAATGATATTTTGAACAAAGGGTACCGCAGTGTTTTATTAATTTTTAAAGCGGGTTGAAAACTGGATTAAAAATGCCTAATAAACACGATCATTAGGGTACACATGTGTACCGTGTTTAAAACAGCCCTCCATGCTATTTGTCCAGCATCAGACCATTATCAAGGATCACCTCTATAAAAAGTTGAAAAAAGCATATTCAAACAAAAGTAGCCCATTGACATAACATCGTTCTGTACAGTAACGACACAGGTTTTGGCATTCAACTTTTGTAATAAGGTTTGCCTAATTTACATTTATAATGTAAAGTATAAATATTACCCGTTAGGCATTTGCATGAACAGAAATATGAATTAAATCATTGGTTTCATGACCTGATCTTCAGTGAACCCCGAAATCCATTGGTCATATTTTATAAATATTTTATAAACCATCCGAAGACCGCATCGCCTAACTCGGAAAACTCGGACTGCAAAAGGCGCCGCCTTCTCTCCTCAGTTAATGACCGCTAAAAGTAAAAACTTGCAGTCTCTTAACTCTTGCCTACTGGCTGCCGGCAGCGAAGCCCAAAGGCTGCTTTCCGACCGGAACTTTATTGATTTATAACTTCGAGTGCATGAGAGCGGGCGGATATTGAATGCAAGTGCATTATATGCAAATTCGGAGCCCAAACAAAAACGGAATGAACTGCGCGCTGAGGGACGGCCGGTTAATATTTGTTTATTTTTCAATATGTGACCAATTTTTTTTTCTTTTTTTTTACTTTTAAAATTACATTTATGAATAATAGTTAGGGACATTTTGGTAACGTTGCAAAAACTGCCATTCATAGGAGAGAGAGAGAGAGAGAGAGAGAGAGAGAGAGAGAGAGAGAGAGATAAATGGTGTATAAGAAAAAAAACTATCACTTTTGAAATAGCAAGAGGAAGTCCTTGAATGAAAAAGTAGTTCATTGCCTACAATCATGTAGTTTATCAGGCACAATAGTTTTTTCCCAACTAAAAACTACTGATATCTGACGTCAGGGATTAGCGAACGGGTGAGAAAGGATACAGAAAACTTGAGGGGAAACTCAAAAAAGAAAAAATTATGCTGGTGATATCGGTCAGGATAACATTGGTTGAAAATTGGTCTTAGGTGTTCATCCTTGCTGCCCGATCTCTTCATACGCAAATCTCCAGCTTTGCAATAGTCACCCCGCCCCCCTTGGTCCCCTTCTCTCTCTCTCTCTCTCTCTCTCTCTCTCTCTCTCTCTCTCTCTCTCTCTCTCGTAGGACCTAGTTTCACGCCAAGAAACCTGAGTAAGAGTTTCGTTGAAATAATGCTTGTCCGTGCTTATATATATATATACATATATATATATATATATATATATAATATAATACATACTATATAGATATATGTATATATATATATATATATATATATATATATATATATATATATATATATGCGTTTGTATGTGTTTCGGGCAGGGTTCCTCTTTCAAATGTTTTGTTGAAGGAGACCTCTTTCTGGCATTGACTTCTCTTATGAAGGCTTTCATATTTCCCAGGTTTTTTCAATACATACATTGTATATATAATAAAAGTAAATAAAATAATTTTTATGTATATATAATTATATATTATATATATAAATGTTGTGTGTGTGTGGTTGTGTGTGTGTGTATAAATAATACATATATGTGTGTGTAATTTAATAGCAGAATACTTTAAAACCCCTTACACACATAGATAAATAGAAAAATTAACTGGCAATTCCAATATATATGACGTTTATGGTTTATAAATGACTTTTATATATGGTCTATGTAACATTTACAACTGAATACAAATAAATGTATTGATTCATGAACGCGCCAAGTAATTAAATAAAATGAAGAGTAATATTGAATGGAAAATAAAATACACGAACAATATTTCATTAAATGATACCCAGACCTGCGACCAGTTATTGACAGAGTAGGGAACTACCAATGAAAAGCAGAACAGAAAAATGAACTGAGAAGTATTGACAAACAGGGTGGGTGAACAGACAGCTCCTGAAATGAAAGGAATTTGCCCCGTTATTTGGAGCAGCCGTAGAATAAAGCATTATTTCAGGCTTGTTTATAACCTTTCAATGTTGGGGCCATTTAGAATGCAGTGTCTAATTACTGCTATTCATGTTTTCGGTAACGTTTATAAGCTACCCTTTTATTCATGGTGCTATGAATTTATAGGTTCTCCATAATTCACTTTATGTTAAAAAAGTTTAGAAATATGAGTGAATTGAATTATAATATGTGGAACACGTAGACTTATAGTTTAATTTTACTTCACTGTTAGCAATGAATATTTGACATATGAGTAAACACGTATTAAATATACGACACAAAAAATGTATAAAATATTTATTTTACTTTTCGTAATAAATATTAGAAATACGAGTGAACGGACTGAAAATATACGAAATAAAAAGATTTATAGTCCATGTCTGCTTGACTTTTCGTAAAATATATTAGAAATATGAGAGAACAAAATGAAAATATACGGAACAAAAGTATGTAAAGCCTATATTTGCTTCACTTTTCGTAAAATATATTAGATATATGAAAGAACAGAGTGAAACTATACGGGACCAAAAAATTACAAAATATTTAGCTTACTTTTAGTAATAAAAGAATATATGAGAGTAAAAAAAAAAGAAGAAAATATGCCGAAAAAAAACAAGCAACAACAAAAGGTGTAGCAAATTCTAAAGAAATTTCGAGCAGTTCCATTCAAGCGAGAGTCTCTCTCTCTCTCTCTCTCTCTCTCTCTCTCAAATCTCCACCCAACCCAAAACCTCACGCTTAGGGTCTTCAGGTTACACTCGGCCACTTTCTTCCTCTCTTCGGGGCTATTTCCTCCTCCTAGACTTTCATCTCCCCCAGTTTCCAGGGGATATTCGTGAAACCTCAGATGGAAGTTTAAGGAACGTCTTCGCAATCTCGGAAAGAAATGGTTAAGCTTCCAAGTAAATATAAAAAACAAGAAACATTTATGCACAATTAGTTTCACAATCATTTGCATTGTCAAGACTTACTTAAGTAACCAAAGATAAAACTTAACAAGATATACGCGTATGTTTCACTAAAAAAGGAATTATTTAGAAATGTTTTCCATTTTTTTGTCATCGCATAAGATAAATTCGACCTTCAGCACTTTCAAACATTTTTTTTCTTAAGTATCTAAGTATGTACTATACTTCTTAGGGCAACGAAAACAAATGACCGGTATACTCATTTACTCTGCTCCCTGTGAGGGGAGAATCTTCATTTAGGCAGTCTAAAAAAATCAGACATAAACACAATAAGCTCTCCTGCCTTCCTCATTTGCATAATTAAAATGGATCGCTCCTCCCCAAAGACGCAAATTTCTTAATAAAACGGACAAAGAACGTAGTCATTTTATGACGTCCTCGAGGGGGCGTCATCTCTTCTCTTGGTTTTATCACTTTATTCTGTCATAAAAAGAACAAAGGGCAAAGGCAACGAGAATAACGCTTCAAAGTTCTGATGTACAGTGAAATCAAAGACGAGCAGGTCGTTTGTTCAGAGCCAAGAGGGTTTTAGTCATGAAGAAAGATAAGTTGTAGTTAAATGGCTCAATCCAAATAGGAGACTACTCTTTGCAGTCAAACGTTATCACTAGATTATTTGTTATTTGTGTTTAGGATACAAAAGACACAAAGGTACAAATAAAATGAGTTAGACAATATTATGATTACTTAGAAGACTGAATCAATAAAGTACTCTCTCTCTCTCTCTCTCTCTCTCTCTCTCTCTCTCTCTCTCTCTTCTCTCAAGATTAAAAAGCTATTTCAGCAATCGCAGACCGAATTATTCCCAGGGAATCCAGAGGCTTATGCTTTGAACCTCTCCATTAATCAACTGATGGAAGGTTAAGTCGAAACCTCTTTGCCATTATCTACGGAGCATCCTCGAGTTAATTTTTATTTATTTATTATTTTTTTAAAGCCGACAGACAAGGGCATTCAAATACCCTTATTCATCCAACACTTTAATATCAGAAAAAAAGACAGACACATGAAATACTCGTAGTTATTCAAGACCAAGTAACGATAACTTAAATAAGAATACCAGGAGGGCTTGATAAATTCTATTCGATGTTCATTCCATAACCTCAATTTTGAAAACACAATATAAAAGTAAATTTTTACTTTGTTCCTCTATATTCCTAAAACGGATTACGGAAACTAAACGTGAATGTTTTAGAGCGAATAAAAAAAATATGAATCAGCAAGAACTCACAGGCCAAATGTTAGACATGCAGAAATGCTCAGTTAGAAATGTAACAGTTTTTTTAGTTAACATACAAAAAAAAATATTCGTTTGCTTTCACAGAAAGAATTTTGGATTAAAAACAATATGCATTCATCCCTAGGTACTGTATATAAAAAGATTTGACAGCCGGAATTTTCATGAAACGAATCAAAGAAGGGAGCTATAGTTTTGGAGAGAAGGTATAAGACTAAGTGGCCTAGCACTTACACTTACAGCAAAAATTTCATAAATGATAATCAAATAAAACATCTTAACCCTGTGATTAGACTTCATGTATGATCACATCGCTATCTTTATCACGCGCAAATATGGTACATATCATGTCATTTTCTCTGATAAAATTAATGAATAGGACCCGTTTCCAAATCTAAATTACATCTCTAATTTGAATACGAATTGCACAAAATGAACTATAAAGCATTTTAAATTTAGATATATTTTTCTTGAGATATCCGAAGAAAAAAAAAGACCAAAATAATATAGGCTAATTTTATAGATTTGAAGACCTTGCCTCCTTCTCGATAAACCAACATCTAAATAGCACTGAATTAAGACATACCATGAAACCAATAACTCATTTCCATTTCAAAGTACCTTTTTTTTCTTTTTTTTATGCGAGAGATTTGATAAATCTTAAGAAAGGAGAAGCACTGTGAAGGTTCGCTCGGCTTCCTCAAGTAACGATGAAGTGGAATGAGGGTCACGTTTATGACCGGAGGAATGGGACCCATAGAATTCCCCAGGAACAAAGTTAGGAAAGAAAAGCGAGGAGGAGGAGGAGGAGGAGGAGAAGGTAGAAGGAGGAGGCGGAATTATTCAAGCGCGCAGTCGTGATGAAAAGAAGACTCTAAAATCTAATCGAAGCGAGAGAAATAACGTTCACATAACAAAAATAAAGACATATAAGACATTTGTACCTGTTTTTGTGAAGGCATATATTAAGCTAACCTCACTAGAAAAAGTTGTTGTCTCAGCTTAAGCTGGCCTTATGCCAGCACAGACTCTTGCACCTTGGCAGTCCGTCCCCATTAGAGCTAATGTTCTCGCTATGAAGAGTATGATAAATTTTTAATTGATAACCCAGTCGTGTCAAAAAACTTGTATAAAACAAGTTTCTTTACGTGAAGCAGCAACAGAACAGACTACCTGACTTTGGAAAGCGTTAAAAATTTTATCAGTAATTTTCGGAAGAGAAATTGAAATTTTAAACTTAGCCTAACTACGAAGCAATGATCGTAATATCCCTATATAGAAACAATTCCAAGCCATTTTTTCTGAAATCTTTTTCGAAGGAATTTTCAACAATTAGAGTTGAATACGTTTAATTTCACCTCTTAAAACCAGTTACATGATTTATGAAAACGATCTCCCTAACTATTGTCGTGTGTTTCCACTTTTCGCGACGTGGATATAATTACCTCTTAAAGCTGTGCAATGAATACCAAATGCGCGGTTATATGACACAGCAAGGATATTGATTCTCGCTTAAATCAGAGTTACAGGAAGTTGTTTTTGTCTTACACAAGTTTTGCTAGTTCTTTTAAACGGTCTTCAAACTTCTCGGTATATCGCCAACACCTGAAGTCATTCAGAGTTTAGGCGCAATCATAATATTCTGTAGTTTACCTTGGCGTTATTAATGGCAATAGGTAAACTGTATTTAAAAATATGATATATTTACACGCTCATTCTATATACATGCATATACGTGTACATATATCCACTACATACACAGACACGCGCTATTTATTTATTTATATTATATATATAGATATATATATCTATATATATATATATATATATATATATATATATATATATATACATATACATATCACATACGCACACACAGTATATTTATGGTTGTGTGTATATATTATAATATAATATTTATAATATATATATTATATATATGTATATGTATATGAATGTACCCATATACACACATATATGCAGGTAAGGAAAGGAAAGAAGTCAACGGAGGAAATTTATTACAGAAAAATATATCACTTTATGCTTTTTAGGCAAAATTGTTTGATATAGAACACTGTCAAGAGAACTAATATATCCTGTCACAATATAATTGATACTAATGATCCTGATGTAATTTCATTTTGAACGACGAAACACGAACTTCGATTAAATTCATTGTTTTTCATAGTATTGCGTTTTTTAAGGTTTCGACAGACTTGTTTATATGATGATACTCTGCAGTATCGTAATACTGATTTTTTCATAATAATAGGATTTATTTTGCTTTAACATCATTTACATTGTTATTAACTTTTCATGCTGGAACTAATTCTTCTATTGAGGTTATAATGCAGTAAATCAGTAAATGTGCCTCGCTGTCGAACTTCTCAGTTCCAGAGGTTCTTAATTCTTCACACCATTGGACTGTGGAACATCCTTACACAGGAAGTCGTGCAATTGGAACTTCGGAAGTTCAAGCAAAGAAGCGTTTAAATACATTTTTATCTGTTTGTTCATTTATTGATTTTTTTTTTTTTTTTTTTTTTTTTTTAGATAAGTGGGGTCCCTTCTTTCTGTCCTTCCCTTAACTTCGTCTTACTTCTTCCCATTGAATACCATATTCTTTTGAAGTATGAATTTCAAGTCAGTGGCCCCCGTGGGATTGTTCCAAATGCATAGGTTTCATCTTTCTGAATAATAATAATAATAATAATAATAATAATAATAAGCCTAAAATGAAGTTCACGTCGAAATTATAATGACCAAAAGTAAAGCCTGAGTCCTGCAAATGAATCCCATTGCCTGCCTGAGGCGAAGTCCGGCCGCCTTCCTCCCACAACTTTATTGATTTCTAACTTTGTGTGCAGAGGGCGTGCGAATTTTCAGTGTTAAATCTTCTGCATAAGACTGCGTAGATATTGCGACCTTACTGTATTTAAATTCTACGATGCGACAGGAGCGAAAGTTAATGAGCATTCAAAGTGAAAGAAGATAACTGTTTGTGTTTACCTTATCTAAGTATATTATGTGAACAGAATGAGCAATATATCTATTCTAATCATTCCTTTTAATACTTTCGGTTCAGACATAAAGGAATTTGTAATGTACTTTGATCAATATTTCTTAATCAAAAAGTTTAAGTCCCGGTTTTTTAAAATCCATATAACTAAAACGGAGTACTCTTAATGTTAAAAATGGCAGTAGTATAAGACAGAACTGAGATGGCAATTCCTGAGCTTAGGGACGTTCAATACCGTCCCAAAGGTCGAATTGAATATAAAATTTAGACTAAACGCCAAGCGCTGGGACATATGAGGTTGCACTATGAATCAATTGTTAGGAGAGGTAGGAAAATAAGCTGGAAGAAAGAAAGAGAATATGAAAGGAGGTACAGTAAAAGGAACGAAAGGGGGTGCAGCTAAGGCCGAAGGCAGGCTGCAAAGAACCTTCAGAAATACCTATAGTTCACCGCGTGGGGTGCACTGACGGCACTATCCCCTATGTGGGTCCAAAAGGTCGGAACAAGATACCACCATTCCGGGGGTAAGAGATTCTAGCCCCATGCTGGATGATAGCAGATTTAAATGGTGAGTTTATAACCTTAGACTATCGTTGTTAGAAACAGGATAGATACACAACGTGTTTTATAAAGTATGATTTTATATCGTTAGCAATGCAATGTTATGTTTGCTTTATAAGCAGACTCTAGAACTAAAGTACTAGATAGGGCTATGCATGATTAAAACACCGTAGAGTATCCAGTGCTAAATTGAACTTCCAGGATACCATAATGCATGTAGACCGTTATTTTATACAAGAGCTACAAGATACCTTCAGGGTCTGTGAAAACAAGCAACTGAACAACGCGATAAAGAAATGGAACAAGTGAGCAAACACATTAACAACCTGAATGTTAAATAACTACCCTTAATAGGCACGAATGGGGTCCCGTCGACCTGGCCATCACGTAGACAAAGATTTAGGTCTCTAAAAGCCTTCCCGAGTAAAAGGTCGCACGAGGAGGAGGCGGGATGTTTATATTGGCGGCAAGTCTCGATAGCTGTGGTGGCAGGAGAGCCTTGTTTATTACCCTTCTTCCATTAGATATACCATTTTTATACTTGCACTCTCCAATTCCCCCCCCCCCCCTCTCTCTCTCTCTCTCTCTCTCTCTCTCTCTCTCTCTTCGTGAGAGGAAGGAAACTTGATAACCATCCCGGCAAATGTTCCACCAGTTTCCTTCTTACAGTTTATTTCAGTGAAGAAAAAAAATGAAATAAAAAGCCTTAGCAGGAACTTTCCCCACAATTTAGTTTTTATTTTTGATGGATAAGAGGGGAAAGCAATATCAAGTTAAAAATTGCAGGATGGGTAGCATTTGTATTCATAGGTACTCACAAGTATTATATATATACATATATATATATATATATATATATATATATATATATATATATATATATATATATATACTATATATATATATATATATATATATATATATATATATATATATATATATATATTCTTGTGAGTACCTATGAATACAAATGCTACACATCCTGCATTATATATATATATATATATATATATATATATATATATATATATATATACATGCATCTTTTTTCCTTAGATGAGGTGAACCAATAGTTCTAACCTTCGGAGTCTCCGTAGTATCTGTGAAGACTTACTAGCATAATACTCTTCTCCTCCCAGACAGTGACCCTCTTCTGTCAGGTACCTAATTCACCAAATAAATGAACAGAAGTACAACGGGTTCTAATGGAACGTGCTCATATCCCTCCGTTAACGAGGAGTCAGCATCAGATTTCTTGATGGTGAGAACAGTTACATAGCTAATCGATAATTTGGTAGTATACACACACACACACACACACACACATCACAATACACACTACATATATATATATATAATACTTGTGAGTACCTATGAATACCAATACTACCCATCCTGCAATCTTTAACTTGATATTGCTTTCTTCTTTTATCCTTCAAAAATAAAAACTAAATTGAGGGTGAAGTTCCTGCTATTGTATTTTTCTATTAAGGTTTGAAGGCAATTTCTTTCTAATCTAATTAATATAGGAATCATTTTCATGAATAACCAGGAAAACAAAACTCAAACGACGAGGTACATAAGAGCCCCAAAAGTATGACAAATATGTGATGGAAGAGGAGACGTATTTTTCTTACTAGTGCTCCTGGACTTTTCTTCTGATTGGTCAAAGGAATTTAACCAATTCATCTCACAAGGGATTAAAGTCTGAGATAAAATGCTTAGAATGCTCAGTGCACGGAATGCCAAGAATTATTCCAGCACTGCGACCTGAGACGTGCCCCTTTCGGTCGAGAAGTTATTGCATTTTTCTTCTGGAGGGAGGAGGGGAAAAGCCTGCATTTTCCGAGCCAGTCTTTTTAAGTTTTACGGTCCGATATTGCTCCGATGCACACCCGCATTCGGTGGGATCTGAGGGATTGAGGAGCTATTTGCATGAGGGGGGAAACGGCTGGGATATTTATTCCAGGCAGAGATCGATTTATTCCTCTCGCTATTAAAAGGATCCACCTTTTGTCCCATGTGCATGCGTGTATCTGTTTGTTTTTTTTTTGTGGGGGTGGGGGGTGGGGGCAATTCACCGAGTTCTTGAATAATTTCCCTTTCCAGCCGCGTGTGTATCTACTCAGCTGACCCAATATAAAGGTAAAAACACGAATTCCCTCTTGACACACCGTAGTATGTATTCCTTCTCTACACAGCACCAGTGAAACCCTTATCATTCCTGAGTGCGTGGATCTCTTTATAATGTAGCCCGTTCCTATTTAGAACACAAAGGTTCCCGAATCCTTTCAGCTGGCATCGGGAAACGTACCAGTAAACACTGAAGAAACATAGTACTTCATCCTTTTCCTTCTCATGCTGCAAACTGTGCGCTCTAGAGATGAATCAAAATCACAACTCGTTTTCTTCATATCACAGCACACGCTCCATTTTTCATCTTGCACGTCTTTGTCGAACGTGGATCAGGTTATTGCCCAGAAATGTAATAAATTCGTCACATTTGCTTAATATCAGGTTATTAACGTCCTCTGCACCAGTTTCGATTACACGCGCCATTGCAAACAGTTAAACGAAGCATTAGCTTATAAACCGGTTTAATAGATCGTGCAATATGAAATCCATTATTCTCTTCACTCCAGCCTCATTTAACGGGGCAGGGTCCAGGCAGCTTTGGGGTTTTAATGATTTCGATAAATTTTTATATTAAATTCTTTTTCAGGCGCTTTATCCACATGAAGCGATTTTTGAATACTGGTTTTAGCCTACATGAAAGAATATATACCACATAGCATTTTCCACGGTGTGCAACAAAAAAAACACAGTTGAGCTACCTACAAGAGAGAGAGAGAGAGAGAGAGAGAGAGAGAGAGAGAGAGAGAGAGAGAGAGAGAGAGAGAATTCTTTTTATCAATGCTACAAAGATTCCATATACAGTTTATTAGTGAAGCAGTGTCTGAAATTGGCAGCTTCAGAAAGAATACGATTAGTGCATATCGCCATTCAAGAGAAAGAAATGAACAAGATATAAAATGCTGTGCACATAGGTTGACCGAACAATTAGATACGTCTAGTGAGAATATGTATAGTTAATATATAAGAGTGTCGTTATTCCGCGGGGAAAAAAGTAATCATAGATCGCTGATCAAGCAACCAATTAATTGCGGTTAAAATGTTATGGATGTCTATTGTTTGTTATCAAGAATAAAGTGAAGCGTTCACAAGAACTAGCTTTTTTTTCAGAATGCCATGTGAAAGGTACACAGTACTAACAAGGCTGACAAATTTGAGTGCTAAGGGATACAGTAGGGATACAGTAGGCAGAAAGTAGCGGATGTTTATTTTCAGTAAGAATCTATAAAGTTAACGTCAGCCTTTAAGCTATGAGGTAAATCATGAAATAAACAGAGAAGACTAAGACTAATAAAACAAAGTAAAGAATTCGAACACACACACACACACACACACACACACACACACATATATATATATATCATCTATATATATATATATATATATATATATATGTGTGTATGTGGGTGTGTGTGTGTGTGTGTGTGTGTGTATGAACGTGTGTACGCACACTTATGTGCATATCACTAAAATACATTGCTATATATATTTTCGACGAGTTTCAGTCTAATTATAAGTACTGTAATATTAAAATAAAAAGATATTAAGTTCCAGTTGTAAACATCAATATTTCAAAGATTTATTCTATGTCTACTCATATAACTACCTATGCAAAGGAAGTTCCCTTTAGGATAATGATCATACCATCCTGACGTTTTGTAGTTCAGTAAACAATATTCCTCTCTCCTCAGCCTACCCAAGTTGCAAGTTTCTTTCAACTCTATAAAATAAAAAAAAAAAATTCAGCTCAAAAGAGCTGCCAAAATATATTTTTTCGAAAATATTTTCGTTCATCAGATCTTTTTAAAGACTTGATAGATGTAATTATTTGAGACTTGATAGATATAATTATCTGAGTGCCAATACCAAGGACTATGTCTGTTAATTATGGAATTATACCTATGAGATCTTTAACGATTTAAACTGTTCGCAAGAATGTCTACGGAGTTTATACCCACATTTTACTTACTTCTTGATATTGAACTAAAATTTCAAAATCGAAATGGACTTCCCTCGGATTAGACATAACTCTTCAATTCATTAGATGAGCCTTGTCAGGAAACTAAGGCCTTTTGCAGACAGTGGATATTCAACATACGAAATATACATTGAAGTTAGAAAATAAAATGTCACTAGGTAGTCACTCCGCATTTAACTACTCGTGTGTGTGTCTGTGTAAACAAACACAAAGTGCGCGCACACACACACACGTACACCCACATATAATATATATATATATAATATATAGATATATATATATATATATATATATATATATATATATTCGTATATATGTGTGTATATATCATATGCGCGCACAAATACATGCATATATATATGTGTGTGTATTTCGATGATAACCAGAAATGGCTAAATTGCAAAAATATCTAGAAAATAAAAAACGAATTCGAAAGACGAATCATTAATCTTAAAATTCCATTTTTTAAATTGAGATGTGATCTATTCTTGGAGTCGGGCAAAGCCATCATTAATCTTCTTTCCGAAGGGTTCTTTTGGAATCTCTTTCCAGCGATCAACCAAATGATTTCACATCATTCTTTGCGCTCTTCCCTTCCTCAGTACTACTTTTTCTTTTTTCTTTCTTTTTTTTTTTTTGCTCAGGTTAAAGTATTTAAAGTAGTGATGTCGCTTTTAGAAATTACAAGCTTTTAACGTCTGACTCGATCGAGTCTAATTATCTCCCAAATCATAATCAGGAAGCAGGGCTATTTTTACTTAATTATGGCAAACTGCTAAACGAACACAAAATAACACTTCCCATTCAAATTAGCCAACCCTTTTAATCATTCCAGTCAAGGGCAAAGAAAAAACAAACAATTTATGAACAAAAATTAAATACTAAATATCATTTATGAAAAGGGACGTTTTGTAGAAAGCAGGTGATAGTAATCCTGCAGAAAATCAAACTTCGAAAAGGCTGACGCTAACGACATTTGGGTGAGACAAGGAAGTACTAGGTAGGTTTGGGTCGAGGGCGGGGGTTGGGGTAGGGGTAGAGGGTGGCAGGTGGTGGAGATCACTGTGTCAAGAGGAGGAGTGAGGGCAAAACATCAGCTGTAAGACGATCATGAGGTGAAGACCTTCTTCTCGCGTGTCTGCAGCAAAGGAAAGATAGTGGATGGCAGTAAAAGACATCTGTAGTGAAACTTAATGTTTTTGAAATTTGGTGGGGTCTTTATTTTCATGTTTTCGTTCCGTTGTCTTCATTTTTGCCTTCCCTTGATATAAATATAATCTTGGGTCTGCATTCAATAGACAATTCGTCTATCTCCTTTTTCATCATTATACATTAAGAAAAAATCCGTGGAACGTAGGATATTTTCTTTTTCTACTGTAACATCCTTTTTCTATTGGCAACCTAATATTGAAACTTTATTAGCTTTACTTAGATATTTATTATTTATTTAGAAGCATTGGGTGAAAAACCAAATATGAAAACCCAGTCTGTTCAACGTTTCTTTGGTAATTAACATAGGAGCAACAGAATCAATACTGTTTATTTGGATTAAGCTGCTTTTGTGTCTTTCATAAGCTACGTATTTTTTCGTAATATCAAACTAATATATCAATTATTTTCTTCATCCGTTTCAAATAAGCAACGGTGTGGACAAATAGGCCATACGCTTGGTAGGATAATATTCAAATAAAAAAATATAATCTAAAAATTATTCCAGCTCAGGCCTGTGGAAATATTTTCCACTGATACTGAATACCTTCCAATTCATTCAGTATTTAATGAAACTTCCTCTCAATTTCAGGTCTAAAACCTTTTATTCAATGAATTTAGATTTAACCACTAAACTGCCTATGTGTCAAAAATCCGGTATAAAAAAATGACATTTAGAGTCCCACAGTATTTTCCTAAATTAAAAGAACCTCAGGCAGACTTCTTTCGAAAAAAAAGAGAAAATAAACTGATAAAGATGTTGCTTCCCAAACAGACATAAACTTCAAGCCAAACTCATAACATAAATAATAGACATTGCTCGAATTACGTCTTACGCGAGTTCCTCGTTGGATGAGTCGATTACGTGCTCGACTACAGATCTCAGGGTCGAGTTCGATTCCCTGTTCTGGCAACAAGGAATCAGAGGAATTATTTCTGGTGATAGAGATTCATTTCGGATTCCACAATAAGCTGTAGGTCCCGTTGCTAAGTAACCAATTGGTTCCTAATCACTTTAAAATATCTATTCGGGCCAACCCTAGAAGAGCTGTTAATCAGCTCATTTGTCTGGTAGAACTAAGATATACTTAATTTACGTCTTACCCGTCGCTGACCTTTCCAAATGGATCGTGAACAAAAATGCGGGGACAGTGACAGGTAAAGTCCTAGTAGATGAAACGATCACCTAGTAATAATTATGAATATTTTTAAACATCTCGTATCAAGAAAACGGTTGGGAAATACGTCTGCCGAGGAAGAAATAAGCGTCAATGACAATACGCACATACTCGTATATATTCTTACAAGCGTACGTTTTGCTTATCACAGTAATCGTTTTTTGAAGCTGTAAACGTTTACTCTGGTGCGGTGACAAATTTTCTTTCCACGGCAATTGGCTTCTTCATTCGCAAAGCAATTCAAGACGGAGATCTGTTATGCAGCATACTAAGCAAACTAAAACACGTTAGTACGTCATGACGTTATAGCTCGGCGTAAAAAGATACATAAATTGAAACTGACAGTCAAAAGCCCGTCACCTCTGACAAATCTCCTGCAGAAATTGATAAGGGTGAATACCGGGCTAAGGTAACGGAGCTGACCCTCGCTCTAATAAAATGGAAGACAATACCAACAAAGAGGGACATGTCCGTCGACGAAACAAACTTAAATGGCTTCGTAGTTCCTTACATGAGCGCATTCTCTCTCTCTCTCTCTCCTCTCTCTCTCTCTCTCTCTCTCTCTCTCTCTCACAACAAATAATTGAGAAAGAAGTGACAATAAATACAAGGTTAACTGTCTCTTTGTCTCCATAATGGACCATTAAACTCGCCTCTTTCCCAACACAGCATGATGATTTGATCTCGCTCCTATCGAGGCAAACTACATCATTGTCTCTGTTCAAAAAAGAGGAAGTGAACTTTAATGTATTGTGGAATTACATCTGGGGATCACAATTAAGGCTGGACTCAGTTCTAACTGATAGAAATGAGCTTCTGCTGCATAGTCTTTTAAATCGTTATTCAACCCAGTTGTCATCCTGTTTCGGGGCAACAATGCTAAATGACCTTGCCCGACCTATCGTCCATTACCCCGGATTTGTGATGGCGTTCACACGCATCATCAACAAGTCCCTAAGTGCATAGTATATAATTTGCATAATATTGCATTTTGCCGCTGGGATGTGGAAATATGAAGAGGATGGGTGACACAACATGAATGTTAATTATGTACTCTGTTGTTCACGTACGCTATGCGATGCATTTGTTGTGGGCACCATTTTTCCTCACTGAAATCCTTTAATCAGAACTTCCTTCTGATGGAGGACAAGAGTCTAGTTTGAAGATGAAAAGCAGCGGGATGTCTATAGAATGTTCCCTAACAAATAACAAGAAGTGGAGAAAACAAAGCTATTATAAAAGATGGTCGTAAGTAACAGTACGTAACTGTGGTACTGATTTGTTCATTAAAAAAAATACACACATTTGCAGCATACAAATTCATGAATGACTTCCTCTCAGACCATTGAATGATACAGTCTCTTTTAATCGTTATTTTCATAAACAATGACATTTTCTATTGTAGGTTTTTTTATTTTTCTCTTTCGCTGGCAAAAATACTGGTGTTATCTTGCGCGTTTCAAAAAAATCTGTCAGTTTGAGGAGTCGAGTTTAATAACTGCGATGTGACTTATATATAAAGTTGAATGACGCTGCCATAAATCCTCCCACAACTGTTGATTTGAGGTCATTTTCAATGATCAACTGAGCATCCAGTATGATTCATTCTTTTGTTCTGCTGCAGAATGCTGCTTTCAACTGAACCTCAATGAAGTAGGACGGGTGATGCATTTTAATTGTAATTCCAACAAACGACAACGGTTTTTATAGAGCACAGCGCTATTAATTGACAGGAAGTTGTATATCAGAAGCAAAGAGTAAACTATACACACCTCCCACACGAATAAAACGAATAAATGAACAAAAGCTGCAAACAAAAGTAAAAAAATCAAACGAACTAACAACGTGACCATTATTAATAAACCCTTCCATGAAACATAAAAATCGGCATAATTAAAATATAAAATACCTCTCAAGTATATATAAAAAAGTTAATGTCTGAGGCCTCAGATCGGGCAAATCGAAGGAAAATAGACGACGGTTATCCCGGAGCAAATCAATCAACTTCAAAGTGGCACCGATTAATGACGGTAGAGGGAACGGACTGGGCAAGCTCGGGGTTCGAGGGTGGGGTGCATGGTTGTTGTGGGGCTGCTGGCGGGGGGAGGCGTTGGGAGGGGTTGCTCGTGAGGTGGGAGGTTGATGTTATAAAGAGGAAGAGAAAGAGTCAGAGCTCTGCCATGAGGTGCTACTGATGAGGTCATGACTTGACTCTGGCGCCTCTGCAGAAATGAACCGAAGCGGAGAAATCTAACGGAAGGTTTCTTTTCCTTTGGATGAACGGAGAAATTTTAATATTTTGTTCTTCTTGTATGGTTCTAATTCTGCTTCTCTACACCCTCTTACCGTGTCCATTATGACTGTATTATATTAATGTTATTACTGCCATGCTTTTCTTCAGTGTAGATACTAAATTTTAGAGAAGGGAGAACCACATTTTATTTATGTGAATATCGAACTGGGTGCGAGAGCATCTAGTGTGTGCATGCATAATTGCACAATTCATTTAGTAATATATATATATATATATATATATATATATATATATATATATATATATATATATATATATATATATATATCTAGTTCTACGCTGCAGTGGTAAGGTATTTAAGGGCTAGACTTCTAACGTAAAAATATTGTTTATCCATTCGTTGCTCAGGTGCCTTCTATTTTCCTATGCCATTTTCTTTTTCTTTTGAAACACAGGAAAAAAACCCCAGGGTACAACGTTTGGAGTTGGCCATTGCAATGGGGACATGAGGACGTGTGATTCTATAATTATTCCAGCTGTAAACGTAGCATTTTCAGCGTTACGTTGCCTCTTCAAATAACAAAATCATCCAGAACATTATGCTGTCGATGGTGTACAGGCCGTGAGTATGTATCCATCTACACATACACTCATAAAAGGACAGCACGTCGATATTGCGTTCCAAAATCCTTGTGCACAGCACTCGAAATTTGCCCCAAAATTTTCGAGAGGTCTGTTACATTCCCCCGTCGCACCGACAGACATCCACACAGCATTCAGGTCTTTATATTTCTGGAAACTCGAAACTGAAAACACAAATCCCCTCGGGAGGGAAAAATATAGTTTTGTGTCATTTCATTCTCTTAAAACATATCTTTTTTACTCTTTTTTTTTTGGGGGGGGCGGGGTGAGGGTTGGATGGGGGGGAGGGTCTCGACATATTTTAAAGGCGATGATAAAAAGTTGTCTTCTTTTTTCCAGGACTTTTTCCTGACGCTAACTGATAAAAGGCAGTAAAGAATTCGACCAGGACGGAAATAAAAAAAAATCTCCCATGGCCCTATACTGGGTAAGGGTAAATCCGAAATTGCTGATCCTATTTTTTATATAGACGTGGGAGGAAGAGGAAAAAGCGTTGCTACCAAACAAAATAAAACGGAGAGAATAAAATATAACAGAGAAACGGCTTCTGGCGATTCAGAATTTTCTGATGTGCAAGACTGACAGGCCGATTTCAGCCAGTGCAAATTCAATAAAAATTATACATTCAAAACTAATTTTATAATTAAAAAAACGTATCCTAAATAAGCCATAATCGTTAAATTTTCCTTAATGACGCTTTTCTATATTTAAAGAAAAGTTGCTCTTTCTTGCAGTGAAAGAAAAGGCGAGAATTCCAGTAACTTTATGAAGCCCAATATTTTTTCTTCTTCTATTTATTTTCTTCTCACGTTTCTCTCCACCTGGCCCACTCTCGTTCTGTCAACACTCGCCTGGAAGGGCTTTTCTGTATCTAAAATAGGAAAAAATAGATAGAAAATAGATTGGCACGATTTCTAAAGGGTTTTGCGATGCTATTTCTGCTTTGAATTCACAGCCATGAGATTCAAAAAAAAAAAAAAAAAAATTTCTGGTCTCTTCTGTGGACGAGGATGAGGAAGTTCACAGATAACGCTGTTATAGCTCTGGTGCTATGGTCACAACGAAGTTCATACTAGCCTGAAGTTTCTATTTTCAGACTTTAGCTTGTGATATTAATTGTTGGCATGAATACTATGTTTCATTCAGGACCTTGGTCTTGTTTTAGGTGATTTTTAAATCTTGTTTGACGTTTAAATTAAAATCGTAAGTTAGTTCCTGTTAATATTTCTGTAAATAATCCTTATGTTCATCAAGTTAATACTTATTTTAAGAGAGCAAACTTCAAGGAAAATCACACACACACACACACACACACACACACAGAGAGAGAGGAGAGAGAGAGAGAGAGAGAGAGAGAGAGAGAGAATTTGCAGTTTTAGCATACATTTGCTTATTCACATTATTTGGTTAGAAAGGACAACTATTTTGGAACAACATTTTCTGATTTGGCGTAATCTCCTGGGTAATGGCTATCGTCTAATTTCCGCTTTTCCCCATTAGCTATTCCATTAGATATAATGGACTTGGCTTCAACTGATGAAAAAACTAATTTTTTTTTTTAGCTCCTATCGCTATTACTGGCGAGAATGAACGCGAGAAAGTTTTTAATTTCTTGCTTTACTCACAATCATTTACTACAACAAGAATTTGAAGTTGATATTCTCCTTGAAATAAATAGAATCACTGACGCATTGGGGGTAACAAGGGCACAAGTACGCAAAGCGATTTTGGAAAGCCAAAGCTAAGATGCTTTGGCTTATCAGACATTAACAACGCACGTTCTTAATGAAAACTGCCCGAAGCACGCAAGGATTGCGTGTGAAAGCATGAAGAGGGATATCCCCCCCTACCAAAAATTTGCTTATTGTCCCTCTCAGACCCGTTTACGTGTGCATAAAAAGTTTTATTATTATAATTACTATTATTATTACTATTCAGAAGATGAAGCATTTACATGGAACAATCCTACAGGGGCCATTGACTTGATATTCAAGCTTCCAAAGAATATGGTGTTCATTAAGAAATTAAAAGAAGTAAAGGGAAATACAGAACGAAAAGACCCCACTTATTAGAAAAGTAAACAATTTGCAAAAAAAAGGTTGCAAATTATTCACGAAAGTGGCTTTCAGTTTTACGATCCAACAGTCCATTAATTATTTTGCGTTAAGATTTAACTTGTTTACATCAAAGATTGAATTTATCAGATTAGATTTTAAATAGTATATGAAGCTTAGCGTTTTAAATTATATATATATATATATATATATATATATATATATATATATATATATATATATATATATACATACATACATACATAAGAAGTGAGAGCTTTAGCATTGCTAGCATTTTATAATATTTAGCTCAAATTATTTCTCTTGTGAACGGGTCGGTTACTATTTATTTCTGATTATTAAAAAAGTGACAATTTTTTTTATAGATAATAGAATCAACAGGATATTCCCACTCATGTCTCTCTCTCTCTCTCCTCTCTCTCTCTCTCTCTCTCTCTCATTATCACTGTTAATAGTGTATCACTGTTATTTATTAGTCGATCAGCATATTTGTCGTAAAGCTTTAGTCAACATCCCTTACTTGGGTTCCACTCTTTCTCCTTTTCATCTGTCACCACCGATTCAATTTCAAATTTCCTTTTTCCCCTTTTGCAGTTTTACTCTACCTCTATTTTGCAGCCTCATGGAATTTTTAATTCCAAGATTCGTTTCTCATTAACTCTTTAACCATTTTGCACCCACTCCAGTCATTTCTCTCTCAAGATGTTTCTTTTCCAAGATTTATTCATTTTCATTCCATTCTTCGACGGGGTTAAGGAGACTTTTTTCTATATCTTTCTCTTTCTAACGTACGCTATTTTCGGAATACATTAAACCTTTTCTGTTTGTCTGTCTATCTGTTTCTTATTTTGATGGTCACCAGCCATGATATAGATTTTATGATTTTTTTTTTCTGTTACATGATGTGTAAGAATTTTCTTTTCTGTCACAAGATAAATAAGCTGTTTTTTCTCTCACATGATGTATAAGTTTCTTTTTCTGTCACGCGATGTGTAAGAATTTTCTTTTTTGTCACATGATGTATAAGAAGGATCTCTCTAAGGATATTACATCCCTCTCTTCCCACCCCTTTTCTCCTTACTCCCCAACTCTCTCCCCAACCCAACCCTAAATCGGCTACCCGGCTCGCCCCCCGCCCCCCCCCCTCTCTCTCTCTCTCCAACTTTCGGCCTTTCTTCGTGCCTTCTTTCATTCTACTCTCTTCCCTGTTTATCTTTTGCTTCCGTCTCAGCCCCGAGAGCCGAGGAGGGCGTTGAGGAACCGGGTCCATCATTTTCCCGGATGTAATTTTCCGTCTCCGAAATCCAAAGGCGATGTCACATGAACGTTTCTTCCACTCTCGGACGAAAAATCTTTTTTGCGGCCTCCTCTTTATATTCTCAGAAGATGGAATGAAACGATAATGTTCCCATGAAGGAACAAATGTCAATGAAGTATTGGGACTTTCAAAGCCTTATTATCTTTATATGTGAGTTTATTCTATTTTTGACACTTTCAATCGCTCTCGGGAGTTTCTCTTCTACATATTATCCCATCAACATACTTCATCAGTTTTATCACAAGCCGTTTTTCTATAACTATGTAAGCCACCTAGAACTTTTCCTTTCACTTTCAAACTCTTAATAAAATTGTTTTATTGCAGACTCTTGATCCTCACGTCCTCTGCCATGACTAAATCTACAATGTTATTCTCCTATCAGGTCATCTGTCATCTCTCTCGCTTTCTCTATACGAACCCGACCAACCACCTTATGTGTTATACTAAGTAACGTTACGCGTCTGTACGTCTTACAGACTGCTCCGTCATCTTTCCGCTGAAACAAAGGAACAATTATTCTTGTCATTCCTCTCGTTAGAAGATTTCCTTTATTCAAACTTACATTACGTATAATGGTCAACTACTTAATCATGCTTTCACCAATGAACTGCAGCAGTCTTCCTTGTAGTCCTATTCACAAGCAACTGCATCTCAAACAAACCTCTTATTGCCTCATCCAATAACTTACTATATCCCTTCCCTCTGCTTTCCCGTATAACCACAAACACTATGAGCATAGCCTACAATACTGCATATGCATTCATATATACATAAACAAAGGAAATCTTTATTAGACTGGCAAACTATTACTTATTTTTTAGTCTTTACCGCATTATTTTCTGTTCGTTGAGGTGTGTTGACTTCAAAAAATAATTTCGAGTCTGCAAACATTAAGTTGTCTCTTGGGACAAAAGAGCTGGCGAGTAGCGTAAATCTCCAAAAACATTCTTACCTATTTATCTTCATTCCAGTTTTGTTTGTTCTTATTCCACCTACCATTTGTTTCAGTATTAAACACTACACTCCCCTCTCTTAACAGCCCCCACCCCCGCCGCTCCCCAGGTGCTCATTTGTTTACTCTCCAACGGAGATTATTCTGGCAATGTCTAAATGAATAAAGCAGTACTTACAATAAAATTGTAGAACCGTTACCTTGTTCTTTATTTCAACAGTCTTCGGTGGAATGCTTCTCGATTTCGAAGAATATTTCACAGCAGAGAATGACTCGGAACTAAAACTTTTCCCGTTACCGTGATTCAAAGATTTTATGAATAATCAAAGTTGCTGGTTTTAATGCTATTTGTGACTTTAGTTGAAATAATAAATCTCTTAACAGTGAAATATATAAAATGAAGCCAAACCAAATTATGATTTCATAAAGAAACCATTAATTAATCACTTGTGATCCCGTTTTTAAAATACTTATGATTGAACGAGAGCGATAATGTTTCAGATCTTTTATTTCAAGAACACCGTCTTTGTTACAGGTTTTTGCATCAAGATTCTTACAAAAAAATTATACATCTTTAAATTTTAATGAACGTGGCTAAATCTTCCCCTCCCATTCAGTGGGAAATTTTATTTCATTTGAACCTTATTTTAATATGAATTATCTTGACCCAGGACGGCTCGATATATCTCAGACATCTGTCATAAGAAATAAAAGTTTCTATTCAGAACAGATGTCATATTGAGTGGTAGTTCCATTTTTCCCAATCGTATATGGTAGATATTTATTTTTAAGTCCTTTTACTTGTCATTTGCTGTGTCTTGAATTCTCACAACGTTCTCTGTTTTTCTCTTAAATAGTCAGGTACGGATTCTCATCACCTTGCTGATTCTTGAATCTTCTAATTCGTTTGTGCGCTATCATACAGATAAATAATAGAACAGTAAAACCATGTGACTCTAACGTTAGATTAAATTCGTTTTTAAGTTCCTCTGCTTAAGAAATTATATTCCTAAGATATTGACACTAAAGAGCTACCAGAATTAATTTTACAGTACCACAGTCTTATGGCAATTTGCAAAATATTGTGAAAAGAGTTTACACCTATTCACGTTCTAGGAAATTTCTTATCTATTGGGTGCCATACATGGTTACTATGTAAAGACAAATCGTCTATTATAACATAGTGACGCTCTCTCTCTCTCTCTCTCTCTCTCTCTCTCTCTCTTCTCTCTCTTACACACACACACACAGCTTCATAAAATGTATTTCGAAGAAAATTCGAGTAAATCTATTCGCTGAGATGAGCAGTTAAATGTCCAGAAGGGCGGAATCGCAATTCGTAATCTGTAAATTCGCCATTTGATCGTAAAAGGGCATTACTTTTCAAAAGCATTAAAAATTCAATATATCTGGCTGGAGTCGGGAATGAAATTCCTCATGCGGAAAATTGCAGCTGAACAAAATAAATATTCATGCACAGTGGAAACCTCTTTTCGTATGAATAGATGAGGCTGTCTGCTCGTGCTCACACTCTTCCATTAGAACTCCGAGGAGCATCTTGCTTTTGGGCAAATGAGCTCGAATAATCCCACTCCATTTTCTGTATTTCTTGTGTACGTGTACTTGCTGGTTATGCAGCACAGGTGAACGTGTATTAGTTATATTCATCGGTGTGTTAGTTGTATATGTCTAGCTTTGTGTAACGGCTTCACGGAAGAAATAATATTATAAGTTATGGCGTATGAATGCGTTCCTATTAGACTTGTGGACAAATTTACAACTTATGAAGGTGCTGTTAACCACGCATTGCAATTCTCAAGTGTAGGAGAATGCCCAAATTACTTGTGAGCAAAAGCACACGCGAATCCTCGTAACTGAGAGACATAAGCTTACATACCCGTTGCCTGATTGTACCTGTTTATGCTTAAAAGCAAACATTAGCATCATCCCGTCGCGTGAATGCGCAATTACCATCACAAAACCTTTGACGAGTCGTCGTATTTCGAGCAGAAGAACGTCATAAAACTCTTGATGCGACGAATTACAGAGAATGGATATAAAAATGCGCTTCGCTTTCAAATTCACCCGTCCAATTACGTCCAGTTGAGCAGTAGTTGGGGGGAGTGGTTGTTTGGTATAAAGTTTTATAACATTAACTCTTCTTTTTTATTGCTTTTCGTGAATTCTCTCTCGTGCATTTGGAGATTTGAATTGAAAAGCGAGCACAAAGGTACGTTTTATCTTCAGGTACAAGCAAAATGCATTTTATTCCACAGGGTATATTACGAGGAATAATGATGAAGGGAATGGCAATTATGGAAGATATTACGAAAGTATTAAAAACGCTATATGGAAAAAACTTTTCCTCAACAACGCCCAGATTCAGATTATGAGTACAGTCGCCAGCCAACCTTGTATACAAAGACACACACACATACACAACATAATATATATATATTATATATCATATATATATATATATATATATAGTATATATCATTTCAGTAGATGAAACCTAGCTGGTTTCAACCTTCAACCGCAGACCCCACGCTGCAATCGTAGCTGATCATGATATAGACAGTGATTTTTCATCGCCCTTTGGGGAACGCGAACCCGCAACATCTGATCGGCATACAACGACACTATATATAAATATTATATATATATATATATATATATATATATCTATATATATATATATATATATATATATATGTGTGTGTGTGTGTATAGTACACGTATATATGCATAGCATATGATTATATATTATATATATATATATATATATATATATATATATATATATATATATATATATATTAATGTTAATAATGAATTATATATGAATAATAATGTATGTCAGAACTGACTGCTGTAATTAAAGATGACGGAGTAGTAACTGCAGAGGACGCAGGAAAAGGAGAGAAACGGCCTGAAAACTAAGTAAAATAATAGACTATTGATGCATGATGTAGCTAAGCTAACGTATTTTTAAGAGAATGGAAGATGCCTTAGGAAAGAACGAAGACGGTAGATCTTCCTTTACGAAGGATGATAGCAATTAAGGAAAAGATATAAACTGTTTGGCAGACTCGTTCGGAGGAAAATAACCTCCACTGTTGCTGATGTTTTAGCAAAATGGTGATATAAAGATCAGGGATGAAAGACGCTTCGTAACGTAAAGCATTTCAACTTTCTGAAAATTAGATTAGACTTTGTCTTTTTCCATTCGCGCATAGTATGTCAGACAGAATTTAATTTTTCTTATTTTTCTTTCAGGAGAAGTATATTGTAAATGGTGCCATTAAATGCACAATGACCTGGAATATACGTGTGCCATTCACGTCCAAATGCATCTCAATAGATGTTACACAAATTACGAAATCTATTAAGTGGTTCTATATCGGAAAAAGGTATCAAGACTTACTACGAATATAACTGAAATTACATCTAGCCAAATCTTACGTCTCATCTGAGATCCAAAATTGAGCTAACCAATTAAATATAATAAAACATTTAAGTAAGAAAGATAAGAGAAAAATAGAAGTGTGTAGCTGACGTTTTATCCGGAAGGAATTCACCAAAGTAAATCTCGCAGATTAAGGGGAAGTTTATCATCTGGGGTCAGTCACATGATCTAGGTCCCTGTAAATCTTGACGTAATCTGAGCTGTCGGCAGGGAAAGGAAAGGCGCCGGGTGACACGTTTTCTTTTCTCTTTACTACTCTTTCGTTTTTCCTCTTCAGGTTTAATGTAAACAGATTTGGACTGTAATAATCCTTCTAGAAAATTTATACAAGGTACAAGGTAAAGAAAAAGCAAGTGAAAACTTAAATGTGACAAGGGTATTTAGTAGGAGTAAATAAAAAAAACATTAATAATAATAAAAACAAGTAAAAAATGCGCAAGACGCAAGATCATGGCTAACTTTAACCTTAAATAAAAATAAAAACTACTGAGGCTACAAAGCTACAATTTGGTGTTTGGTGATTGGAGGGTGGATGATCAACAGGCCAATTTGCAGTCTTCTAGCCTCACCAGTTTTCAAGATCTGAGGACGGAGAGAAGAAGTGTGGAAGAACAGACAAAGCCATCTTTTCCATAACACTAAAAATTGTACCACATATTCTTGTTCAAGAATCTATTATCGTTATCCATAAAATTCCTTTGTTATTTAGGGAATAAGCAAGCAGCCACAGGATTAGATGTTCATAGGCGTTAACAGAAAAAGGAAGTAAAACAAAATAAAACTGAATATAGTCATACTAAATCAACACACTTGTGTTCGGTTGCTATAATCATCGATTATCGCAAAACATAAATAACAGAAATAAAGACAAGGGTGCTGAGTGCATTTCATGGGACCTCAATATCAAATATGTTAAAATGAATGTAGTGAGGTATAAAATAGTAACTTAGATAAGCCAATTAAAGAGCCGTAATCAAATGGCATCTTTTATAGTGACTACTACGGTCGATAACCCTGATTTCTTTAGAGTTAATAAGACTGAAATACAATCAAGGAACTTTATGCGTTATTGACTGTTCCTGCACCATCGTCTCTCCCCACCCATTTATTTCAATTCTCTCCGATGTTCTTTATTTTCCATTCGCCTTCCCTTGTTCTACTCCTAAATTATTCCGGATTTTTATCCTTATAACGGTGGATTTTAGAGTGATATCCTCCATAAACTTAATTCAACGGGGGATAAAAACCGCCACTGCAGTTCTGATATGGATTTCCATGCATACATTTCCTATCAAATTTAACTTTCAGTTTAACCCCTTTTTTCATGGCTGTGATTTAGCCCTTATTGTTTATTTTATTCTTTTAATGAAAATTAAAATTATTAAGATGTAAACAAACAAACAAATAAACAAAATGGGGCCAAAGCGGTACTTACCTACGATTATTTACGTACGAGAAAATAAGATAAAATAGAAAGCATCTTTTTTATTAAGGTTTTGGCAAGCATACAGAAATATGGAACTGAAGCTTGTGAAACTTGTTTACCTAACGATATTTTTAAACATAAATCAGAAAACTAATCATGATATATTAATTTCTTTATCAGAGAGAGAGAGAGAGAGAGACACTATCCACTGCAACCTTGTCAGGAAAATAATTTGTTATGTTTAATTCACCCGTTGACACTAGATTTCGTATATTTCTCTTTTTTACGTTTTTCACTAAAATAAAACACACACACCCATATATATAATATATCATCTAGTATATATATATATATGAATTATAACGTGGTATATATATAATATATATAATATATATATATATAATATATATCTATTCAAGTGGGGAAAAAGGGTGATCTAACGCGTCCTTCCATATCCTACCTCACATAACTAATCAGGCAAAGCGCATTCAAGGTAAAAAGTTGACATCTTGGCTGAACGCTTTTGAGAATTCAGCGGGCAGACCAGTGGCCACGTTACCGAAGGCAGTAAATTTCAAGCGATAAGGTTAAATTAAAGAAGCGAGAATGTAACCCCAGGCGAAGTTTAAAGGGATGATTTCGGAGAATGGATGGTTATTCGTATAGATTGGAACGGACGGGGAATTCTAACAGATGGGCGCGCTGCTAAAGCATTTTACTGATATTCCTTTAACTTGGTCTATAATAAATGATGAGTTCATATTTTGTCTGTCTGTCTATCTGTCTGTCTGTCTATTAATATATTTATTAATATATTTATTTGTACGTAGGCTCGGCTGCTCACCATATTATGATAAGATTAGTCTTTGATATTAGACATGAATACTTTATTTCATACACAGATATAAAAACATGGCCCCCATACACACACAAACATACACGTACACACACAAAAACGCAAACACACATATATATGTATATATAATATAGTATATGTTTGTGCGTGTGTGTTTGTGCTTCAGATAACTGGAATGTACCTTTCAGTAAAGTTTGACAGTTTACGGTCAGGTCAGAGATAAATTCAAGTTTTGCTTTTTCCCTTTTTGTATTTCGTTTAAGAAAACACAAAATTATCCTCTCATTTGTTAGAAAGTACTGGACCTTTGACCGTGATCATTCTTCTCTTCTGATATCTGAGGATGTATGCTTCCTTGCGTGGAATAAGTACTATAGTTACTATCTGAACATTTCCTGTTGCAAGCTCACTTAGTTAAGCATTTATGATGAGTGCAAATTGAAATTGTTATTTACTGTAAATTTCCTGGTAAAGTAAAAGAAATTGTTAAAGTATCTCGTTTTTTTATGATTACATAAATAAACGTGAGTCTTTCAACTGTTTACGAAAATGGTAAACAAAGATTTCCTGATTTTTAAATGGAAAAGACTGCCAGGCGAGCAAACAGAGCTAGTAAATAATTACACAACCATTACAACCCAGAACTTTCATAATAATCCTAATAATATTAGTATTCATACTTCCATTTTCCTTAACGTTCACAACAACCCGACATCCTGCAAGTCTCACGGCTGAGAATGGCGTCAAGTAAAGCCATCAGGCTTTCCCACCAACACTAACACCAACAAGGAAATCCGGAGACAGATGCTCATCCCTGGGCACGTTAGCTTACGGGGCTGCAGCATCATTTAATTGCCTTTCCGTCTTATTACGCCTTTGTTGACACTCGCATTCAAATGAATCCCACCAGATGATAAACAACATTAAAACCCGCTTCTTGTACCAGAACAATGTCAGATTTAAGGGTCCGTCTCTTGAATTGAATTGAATAACGGAAAATTTTTTGGGGGGGGGGGGGGGGGGGGATTTTTTCCCCCCAAAAAAAAAAAAAAAAAAAAAAAAAAAGGCAAAGGCCAAGCTGGGGGACCTGTGAGGTCATTCAGCTCTGAAACGGAAATTGACATTAAAAGGTTTGAAAGGTGTAACAGGAGGAAAACCTCTTGTTAGGAGAGGGTGGAAGTGAGATGGAAGAAGGGGAATATGAAAGGAGGTAAATTAACAGTAGCGAAATTGGTAGCAGCTAGGCATGTTGCACCGAACCTTGAGTAATACTACAGTGCACCGCATGAGGTGCACTGATGGCACTACCCACCTACGGGGTCATCTCTTGAAGGAAGTATTGTATTTCATTAATTATGGATCCCTGCCTAAGAATTGAAGTTTGATTCTATTAAAATTCCGTGTGACAAATGTTACTTTCCTCTGGTGTAAAAAGCTGTTTGATAAAATGACAAATTTTAAATAAGAGAATGTTGTTTACTGTATCTTCTTAATTCTATTTACATTACTATTTTTATTCGTTTTACAACTTGTATTTTTATCTTCACTATTATATAATTTTTATTTTTCAATCATGTTGGTTTTAATTTTTATTTTTATTATTTTAATATATGGTTATATTTTTTATGTTCGTATCAATTTTACTCATTCTATTTATCTTCTCCCTTTCATTATTCATATCTTTTTATTTTATATTAATAAGTTTTAATTTTCAATTTTATTTTTAAAACTTTATTTTTCTTTTTTTTACTTCCTTTTACTTATTTATCTTTTATCTAAATTCTGAAGTTCTCAAATTTTGTTATCTGTTGTCTTTATTCTGAATTTATTTTAGGTTTTGTCTTTTTTAGGAATTTTCATTTTAACTAATTAATTTTTTATGATCATCTTTGAAGTTTATTTTTAATATATTTTTTATGATGTCATTGTTGTTCTTTTTATTTTTATCATGTTTTAATTTATCCATCTTTACTCACTTTTATTTCGTTTTTAATTTTATTATTTAAATGTTTTAACTTTCATTATTTTTATTTTTACTATTTTCATATATCATATAGGTGATATCTATATATATATATGTATATATATATATATATACATATATATATATATATGTATATACTATATGTCATATACTATATGTATATATACATATATATATATACATGGTATCTATATATATATATCGTATGATATATATATATATATATGTCATTTATATATATATATATATATTATATATATATATATATATATATAGTATATATATATATATAGTGTATCATATATATGTATATATATGTATCTATATATGTATATATATAGATGTTATATATATATGTATATATCGTATATATATATAGCTATAGTATTATATGTATATATATATATATATATGTAGATATATATATATTATTGAATATATATTTGTATAGTATATATATATATATGTATATATATACATATATATATATATATATATATATAAATATATATATGTATTAATATATATATACATGGTTTACATATATATATATTATATGTATATTGATATATATCTATATATCTATATAATATATTATATATAACATGTTTATATATATATATAATATCTATATATATATATTATATATATATATTATATACGTATATATTATTAATTTATAATATATATATATTCATATTTTTTACCGTTTCTAATATTCATAGCCATTTATTTTTATTCTTTTTATTTTGAATTCATTATTATTATTTTTTTACATTTTTTTCATTTCTATAAGCAGTATTAACTCTATTATTATATTACTTAAATTTATCAACAGATGTCGTTTGAATTTAATTACGTTTTATTTTCATGATTTAATTTCTAGTTAATTTTACAATACGAAACTCTGTTATTTATTTTTTAACAACATTTTACTTAATTAGCGTATTTCTGTTTAATAAATGAATTGCAAAAATAGTCATCATTAAAGCCGATGATGGGATTGTATGAAATTAATCACCATCACTTAAATCACATAATGAAATAGAAACAATAACTGCTCATGAGATATTGTAGAACAAATAATGACATTGTTCAATAGCAGAATATCGCAATCATTTGAAAAATAATCATATTAGTCATAAGTTTCATATGCGAATTAAAATCTGGAAAACTTCCTACATCCGTCGATTCCGTGAACTCATTACAGAGTTTATTTTTATAAAACATTTACTTCGCCTTATTGTAATTGTATCACCAGAGGATACAATCACAAAATTACTGAGGATCGAATGCACGATGAAGTTTTAATGGGAATAATTTATTCATATCCGATAAAAAGCCAAATTTACCGGACAGCTTAATTATATGACTGTTGAAAAGCAAGCAAGCGAAGAAGATGGTGCGCGCAACGCTAAGCCCGATCCCGTACCTACCCAG
>NC_087210.1:56622043-56639543 GCF_015104395.2 Macrobrachium nipponense
CCGAGTTCCCTGCAATTGAAACCAGAAACCGGAACGGTTTGTTTCAGAGCGCAAAAGAAGAGACGGTCGGAGAGAAAAGCATCATTCTTCTCGCTTTGTTCGACATCGTTCATGCACAAGTAACCTTTATTGTGAGATTGTCGGGTCTTTCTCCTCAACGTGTTTCACGGGGAAGTGAGCCCTGTTGTCGTTGCATTCTCTGCGACATTTTTCACGCAACAGTTATCCTTGAAGTCGTTAGGTCCCAGGCTGTCTCCTCCATGTGAGGGAAAACGTTGCAGTGTGGCAGAGAAAATGACTCGAGGGATGAAATGTTTCTACAGGAGCGTTTCAGACTCTGATTATACCTTTATGATTCACATTATGAGAGGACATTGTGGAGACATTCGGCGTTTGTCTCATTCTTTTTTCGTGGTTGATTTTGACTGGGAAACTCCATTATAAAATCCGTTTTTGGATGCTTTTTGTATATTAATCTAATAGAATAAGGTTGTACTGCTTATTTCCACAATGCATGCCATTAAAAGACATGGGAAAAGTTCTAATGATACCATTAAATTCACTATTGGATGCAGAAGCGCGAAATTAAAAAACTGTAAAATCCACTTGTTAATGTCCGTTTATTAGAAAAAAGAGACAGATGCTCTCTTATGCTTTCCATTTTTGGAGGGCAATATCGAATACAAAATAAAAAAAAACCGATTCCTGCATTTTTATAAATCTCGTTTGAAATTTACTTTGATGTAAGAATAAATTCTATCACGTCTAAATCATAATAGTCTTTTCCCGGAATATTTTACTTCAGATTCAGGAAGCCTTTGCTGTCATCACATCATAAGCATCCTTTCTTCGTAGTTCGTAAAAGGACCCTACCAAATGAAACGGTGAAAAAACCATTAGTGATAACTTATGATCCACTGAAAGTTCACAGTCACCTGGAGGAATTTCAAAATTCAAGAAAATCATATCATGAATAGGTTTATTTGTCGGTTTAAACGACATTTATAAAAGTAACAATTATTTGTCGTTAGTATCTCTTGTATGTCTATTTGGTTATTGGATTAACTTCCTTTTCATCTCCCTAAAGTTACCATTAATATTAAAAAAAAATCAAAACTTGTTTGAAAAACAGCCTAAAACACCTTGACTCGGAGAGCAACTTCCAGATTTCAGAATACCAGTAGGTTAAAAGAATAAATTAAAAAAAGAGGTTTTGTTTAGCGCGTCACATAGTGTTTACCTGTTCGTTCATTTGGCAGAATCCCGGAAGAATTACACTAATATTTTCACGAGGAAAACACCATACATGATTGTGTGTTGGTTATAGGAGTGGCCTACCACCTCGTCATTTCCCTTCCCAATACGACTTTCTAAATCACCTCTCTTCTCACTTCGCTAGTCTGCTGCGGCACATGTGGTATTATAATTTTACCACACCTGATGAATCGTGAATGACGCAGTTGTTGAGGAAGAACATATGTATATACGATATATGTTTGAATATGTAAGCACGCACACACATACAAGTAAACACACATACACACACACACACACACACACACACACACACACACATATATATATATATATATATATATATCTATATGCATATTATATATATTATATGTATATATATACATATATTTATATATAATATATCCAGTTTAAAAACCCTATTCAGAGAAGAGAATATCGCGTTCAGTTGCGTTATGGATCATATCTATCACCTGAATGAGTCTATGAAATGAATTCGTATGCAATAAAGGCATAACCGATGTATACGAATAGCTTCAGTAATATTAACTCCACATTGTTAATTAATGTACATTCTATAAATACGGATTGTGAATGTTGCGAGTATCCCATCTGCAATGCATGTTGGGTGTGTGAATGAAATAACACAAGAAAACGCAATATTTTTCCGAAGCATTTCGGTTCCCGATTATTTTAACAGATTGTTTCCTGCTTTTTATGCGATTCCAGTTAAGCCTATAAAAGTCAGGTAAAGTGTTCAGCATTTTTACAGCTCCAGGGAGGGAAACAGCAGTGCAAACACACGAGGATTGCGCACAGCTGCTGCCGTTATGAACGAAATTTAAAGATTTATTATAATTTTTCATATATCAGCATTTTATTTTGGGTGAGTAGGAATCCTGACCTCTGTCCTTTGGCATATGTTGACCTGTTCTATTTTTAATAGCTAATACTCATTATCTTATTTATTGCATTTATTTTTTTATTTGATTAATTTTGTTTACATACGAGGTTATTATGGATTCGCTATTTGTTATTTCAAGATTCACTTTTGTTATAATGTACAATATGATAACTATTATCTCTCTCTCTCTCTCTCTCTCTCTCTCTCTCTCTCTCTCTCTCTCTCTCTCCATCCTATTATTTCCATGATTACATGGGAAGAATATAAAAGAATTTCAGTATATTCATTTATGTAATTAAAATTAGAACATAAGAATACCTGCCTTGGCTTAAGCTATAATGTCTGCCAGATATCAATTGGAATATAAATTAGTAATATAAATATGTTATCGCTAGTCATAAAAGTGAGTTAATTACTATTGGAAAACGGTCACTAAAGGGAAATTTATTCTATTTGGATGAATTTGCTGAGTAACTGCATTTATTTCAAGTATAATTAAAGGAGCTATTCAGGTACAAGGGACGAAAAATGTGAATTATGATAATGAGATCAGTGGTGAGATGGAAAAGATAAAAAGAAAGTCACAGCACAAAAGATTTAATTGAAATGAAATGAGCCTGTCAATTTAGTAAAATTTTGTTGTGATCTATAGTATTAAAAAACAAACATTTACCTGCATATATATATATATATATATATATATATATATATATACACATATATATATACATATGTATTATATATAATATATATAATAATATATATATATATATTTATACTAGCGGACCAACTCAGCTCTGCCCGAGAAAAAATTTTCCTTCACTTCCATGTACTGACTGTCCCATTTATCCCTGAATGACCGAGCTAACTGTCCCTTTTGTCCAAACATTACTGTTCTAACTGCCCCATTTATCAAGGTATTACTGTGGTGGCTGTTACTTTTATCCAGAAATTACTCTGATGCCTGTCCCAGTTGGCCAGAGATTACTGTGATGACTGTTCCATTTATCCTTGTATTAATGTGATGACTGTCCCTTTTATCCATGTATAACTGTGCTAACTGTCCCATTTATACAGGTATTATTGTTGTGACTGCCCCTCTTATCCAGATATTACTGTGGTGACTATCCATATTCTCTAAGTTGGATCAAATGATGGCCACAAGCCACATTTTGTCTAGATTAGTCAAGCGGTTCGGATTGCTATAGCACACTAACATACAAACAAAGAAATATTCACTTTTATATATCAGACATACATATACTATACACACACACACACACACACACACACATATATATATATATATATATATATATATATATATATATATATATATATATATATATATATATATATACACACACACACAGACATAGACATACATACCTATACAGACATGCATCTAGATGGGATTCTGGAAAACACAATGAATCAGCAACAAAATTTGTTGCTAGACTGACAGGCTCATGTCATTGCAATTAAATGTTATATGCTTTGACTTTCCTTTTACCTTTGATCTCATTGGTCAAGTAACCGCTGTTCGATTGTTTCTGTTGGTGAAACATTCACATTTTTTGTCTCTCGTACCTAAGTAACTCCTTTGATTATACTTAAAATAAATGCAATGACTCGTCAAATTCATCCAAATAGAGTAGATTTCCCTTTAGTTAGCATTTTTCAATAGTAATGAACTCATTTTATGACTAGCGATACCATATTGATATAAAAAATTCATAATTCAATTAATATATGTCAGAGGTGAGAGCTTAAACCAAGACATGTTGTATATATCTTCGAATTTTCTTTGTATAAACGAATATACTGAAATTACTCTATATTCTTTCCTTACAATCATAAAAATGACAGAAAGAGAGAGAGAGAGAGAGAGAGAGAGAGAGAGAGAGAGAGAGAGATAATAGTTATCACAATGTATGCCATGTATTGTACATACTACTATTATATATATACACACGCACATATATGTTATATATATATATATATATATATATATATATATATATATATGTGTGTGTGTGTGTGTATGTATGTATGTATGAATGTATGTATTCAATTTATGCTTATTGTGCATTAATTATAAACTGCACGGTCCGTTCTCCCCTTCTCTAACTATAAAACCTTGACTTTTATCTCTTTCCCTCATCGCTTTCTCCGGATACAAAATAGCACCCAAACATTCTGCAGGATTCCTTTATAAAATAAACACTGGCTTTGTTATTTGAAAGGTTCTCGAGCGCTAATCTTCAGAGATACACGAACAATTCTCGTATCCAGTTAATGTTTAAAGATTACTGAAGATCTAAACCATATCCAGTTTATTGTCGACGGACTTATAAAACTTCATAATCTGTATGATATCTTTTCAGTTTTACTGTGACTGCTCGCCTATGTTTCAAAGGACAATATAACACATTTATTAAAGGGGCCTTGCCTCTGTCTCCCGAAACAAGAGCATTCTAAATACAGTACATAAGATAAGCAATAAGAGATACGTTGCTCTCAGTTTTGAGAAATATCAGTCAAAATCTTTGTAAGAATCGCCCAACAATATCTCTTATTTCGGAAATCACCAAAATAATAAAAGAAATGAAAATCTTTCGACCGCTATCCTGGGATTTTATTCCATTCAATAACAAAGGGAATACTCCCGAAGGCATCAGCCTAAGAGTTCGACCATTTCTTCCACTGAAATGCAACTTAAACGAGAGGAGAACTCCCTAAGGTCTATTTCAGGAAGTGGAATCCATTTCTGAAGGGGTATAAATCCCGGATTTTGATTCAAATATTTCAAGTCTGAGAGTGAGAGCGTGAAAGATAGTTTCTTTTTTGTAAAACCTAAACATTTTTGTTTCACGAAAGTCGTTTTAGTCAGACAAAACATTGACAGCCTATCAAGAGAAGGATAAGTCATGGACAGAGAGAGAGAGAGAGAGAGAGAGAGAGAGAGAGAGAGAGAGAGAGAGAGAGAGGAGCTCACCAGTAGTATTCAAATTAAGTCATACGTCTTCCCTAACATTTAAATCCGTGCACACACACACACACCCACACACATAACAACACACACACATATATATATATATATAATATAATATATATATATATATATATATATAATATATATACATATATATATATATATATATATATATATATATATATTATATATTTATATGTTTTTGGCCCCTAAAACAACATGGTATTGTCGTTTGATGCCTCTGTTGGTACCACGAGAGTTGGAAGAACAAAACCTACTACCTACGGGGTCTAGTGTCTATCTAGTTTTCTGAAACCTTTTTCCGAGCTCAGCTTAAGAAGAGCATAAGAAGATTGGCAATGCTGAAGTAAGGTCTAAAACTCGGGGTGATTTCAGATCGCAAGCACGATGATAAATTCCTGTTTATTTATCTATATATTTGGTTATTTAGAGTATAATCTTCTGCTAAAAAGTCAGTGTAGCTTTGGTCAGTAGTCATGTTATAAAATCTAGTTATCAATTATTCAATTTGATTCAGACTTTTTTGGTTGTAAAAATAAAGATTTCATACGTATTACTTCAACCGCAGAAACCAAAGTCTCCCACAGCCGATTAACTAATGGAAATAAAATGGCTTAAGCTCCAATTCCTCTGTGGAATGAGATCAGAAACTCTTTTCTTTTTATTTTTTATTCAGGCCTGGAACGACTTAGCTCAAGAGAATATTCGCACATTGAGTAATTTATAGTTTACACACATAAAGGTGTCTAACCCTGAATACATGCATGCATGCATGCGTTCGTCTTGATTTTTATAAATTAGATTCCATTACGCAAAAACATTTAGTACCATTCAGAACAATACTTAATGATGCATATTATTGGTGGCATCAATAGATGAATCCCTTTACCGGAGGAGCAGAGAGTGAAAAGGTGGGGCTGACGTGTCCTCTCCATCTCTGTGCTGTCAGTTACAACGATAAGATAAAGAGACAAGATACTGAGATAAGACTGTTCTACTCATAGCCAGGGTGTTGTCTGTCTTGTGTGTCTTTCTAATCTCTTCGAGTAAAACATATCATGGGATTATTGATGTCTATATGTAATCTTGTGCATATCGGAAGTCCGTATTTAAAGAAAACTAAGCAGTATCAAAGCTCTGTATATGGATATTGCATCGTATGAAAAGAGGACCACTATTTGTTGTGCATGACAAAGCCCTATATTCTCATTTTATGTGCAGGAGAACAGAAAACGCGATGTCTATAAAGAATTATTAGGTTTTTCATGCAATGATCTACTACTGCACATTTCTTAAAAGCCTTATTCCCCCTTCGTTTTTTTTTATGTCTACGTACGCAATTGCCAGCTCCATATGTTTCACTGAAGATAAAGACAAGGAATAATGATCATCAAATGTCATTCCATTTCATAATTACACGTCTTTCCCTGTTACTGAAAAACCTGTCATCACTACCATGAAACGAAAATCAAGGTAATAGAGAGTCTGACAATATATTTTTATTCATAAACCGCTTTGAGTCTACATACAATTGCTATGGGAGCAAATTACTCTCATTTCCAACGCAAGCTTGGCGGAACGATAATGCTGATAGATAATAATCAAATTCTTAATAAACAGGCACCTAAACAATTTATCACAGGAATGGGAAAAACAAGCATGTGGAAAATGTTGATGCATAATTTATTTTTGTGTTGTGGAGGGAGGGTTGTGGGAGTGGGGACAGGTTGTTCCGTTCTGCTTTAAAAGAACTACAGGCTAAAAGGTAATGAGGTGTTGTAGGCATGACTCTGATATATTAAATCTGAGAAAATAAACAGGTAAATTAGATAAAGAAATTCGAACCTTCATCAGTACAATTTCTGAGACAAAATTTATCAGAAAGGTTTGTCGTTTGCTGTTAACCAAGCCATAACTTGATTTCATTATTCTTTATTCCTGTTATCACGAACTGCATGAATTTTATGAGGATCTGCGCTTCAAGCAAATGACATTTTGGCCTTCTACATGAAAACGTGAGGGCCGTATTCCCAATGAGTAGTTCATATTTCGAATTAAATTTGGAATTTCATTTGCCCCATTTCTCCGGTCTTAATTCATGACTACGCTTTCAGGGCAATTACAAATGCAACACTCTTGCAACATATTTTTCTGTGTGATTCAATTACAAATGTTTTGGTCATGAATATCAAATAGGTGGCCCTCTTTTCATAGGATACAAACTCCATATTTACGTAATATTGTTATATATGACTAGGTTTTCTTTCAATCTGGAGTTTCAATGCATGCAACATTATTACCTTTTTTTATAATATACTGTGAAGGCATACTTCACTTACTAGGAATCAGAGTTTCATAAATTCATGGTGTATTACTTCGGCTATAATCTAAATTAGTAAAGAGAAAGTATTCCAGATACAACCATTTTTAAATAACTGACAGGCTGTAATTGCGGGATTCTAAAAATGAAACGGATGCTCCACTAAGACTTTTGACAGTCACAATGATGAGCTAAAGACATCCCATTATTGCCACAAATCCTCACTCTTTTGATTGGGCCATCACAGAGAATGGTGATTTCGTAATTGGACTAGGAACGCATAGTAACCCAAACGTAATTGTATAAAAGCAATAATGTACACACAATATTTGTCACGGACAAAGAACGCTTAGTCCAATATATGGCCTTGGAAAGAAATGAAGCAGCATTAATTACACCATTCAAATTCAAATTACTTGCACGTAGTAGAAAACTTCCCTGGGGTACCCCTTTACAATAATCTTCCTTTTCTACATAAATTGGTACTTTTAATGACCAAAGTCTTTTCCTGCAGACACTCACCCCATATTTTATATATATCTCTTGTCTCTAGATAGCAAGAGTCCTGCGCCCATAATGCCAAAACATTTTCCTCACTTTTGTTTTAGTCTGCATCTGTTCACCAACAAACGACAGTCTAACAAGAACCTCTCCTCCTTTCAGAGGTTTATATTTCATCGAAATCTTTCGTAGGCAACCCCTTATATTGCTTTGAGAAAATGGGGTTCTGCGAACGAAACAGAGGACATCCAAGGCAAGAGGGTTTAAACTCCTTTTGGAAGGAATGATTACTCATTAAATAGGGTTAATTCGCCTCTGAAACGAAATTCTGTTCAGAGGAATATGTCTGCGATTCCTATTATATCTAACAAGATTCAATTCCCTTCTGAAAGGATTAATATGTTGAACGGGGACTAATCCCTTTTTGGTAAGGCTCTGATCTACTGTGGAATTATCTTTTGCACTTAATGAGGTTTCCAATTCTTTATGAAGTCAATATTTGTTCGTGATAAATTCAATTCTCTGCGGAATTAAATATTATTAATTATTCTAATAACATTTAGACTTTGCTTTCACTTACGAAGGTTTTAATGTCATTGGTAACGAATGTTAAATTTTACTCGTTAAAGAGCTGACGATTCTCTTTAGAATAAGTTCTGACTTTTGGAAAGAGTTTGTATCCTGTCTACCATTTGTTCTTAGGAACAATTTCGGTAATATACAGAATGGCTTTCACTTTTAGAAAGGTTTGAGTTTTCCGACAAGTAAATTTCCATTGTGGAAGGATTTTCAAACCTGCAGGTGGGTTTCTAAGTACACGAGAAGACTAAAAGAGAAGTTTCGCTTAAAAGTATTTTGTTTCTTATTTGTCATTATTCATTATTAGTGTTCGTTCATAAAGGCATGAAATACAGCATGAGATGAGGCATGAAGTCAAAGTCATTAATGAATAAAGACCTATGAAGATGAATCATTTTTTCTTATGAAGGTACGACTTATTTGCTGGCGAAAATTTACAGTAGAGAATATCTTTTCTGCAATTTTAATGGGTGAAAATATCTATTGTTTTCAAATATGAAATGAAAATCAAACTTTCGATAATATTTACCTTTTTAAAATCCATAATAAATTAAACATCAAAGAAAAATATTCTCGTGACGAAAGCATTTCATTTTACTACAACATTTGGAGATCACAGACAAAGGTACGAAACATCCCAGCATTCATCTCTCGTGCTGCTTCTCGTAAAAATGGAAATGAATTACAAAGCCTCTTGCATCTTGTTTTACGGTTGCCACAGGAGCTCAAGAACACATAATGCTTGCTAATCTCTCTCTCTCTCTCTCTCAGAGTTTTGCTGGTTACTATCGTAGTAAACAGATTACTGGCATAAAGGATGCCTCCATTCCTGCGTATGAGAGAAATAGAGGTTTTCTTCCTTCATGCCTCTGATTATCGATAGTTGGAAGCCCAGCAACAACTTCTAGCTAGGACTCTAAATATACAAAACTGCGGCAATAAAAAGTTCAAGAAGAGAGACGTTGGTCTGACTTAAGAGGAGACCTAGAAGGCATTAAGAGGACACTTGAGAGGAATGAAGAGGAAGTTCCAGACAAATGCTCCTCTTCTTCCAGGAATTATCCCGGACGTTATGTGACTGTTCTGCGGCGTAATTCGATTACCTCTCCATCCTGAGACGGGACGAGGTTCCATTATGTGATCCCTTGGCAAGACGACCGGGAAATTCCTTGAAGCAAAATGGTATCATTCTCCAGAATTACTCTTCGGAGCCACATGAGAAGATTTCCTCCCGATTTTAGACCGGAGTCATGGGCTGATAACCACATACTTTCTGTTGTCTGCAAGTTTTCGAATTCATTCTTTTTTTCTATCCACGAAACTTTCTTCCCATAATTTTTTCACATTAAATATCCGAAGAGCTTATGAGGTTATGCATGAGAGTTCCTATCAATGATTAATTATCTTCTTCCATTCTGAGATTCAGTACAGTTTGTATAAATAAATGCACAACTAGGAGGAGGGCATCCTAATTGGTCGTTTTACCACTTTAGTGAAAGTGGTATACTCAAGAATCAGGATTACTTTCACCTGTCTCATATGAGAAGTCTCACAGTCAAATAACATCTCAAAGATGTTCCTGGTGGAGACCACATACAGAAATCCAATTTATGAACATTCGGATAACAGCTAATAAGAGGGACCTCAATACGCGATTTTTATGATATCTAAAGTTAATCCTTGTGATAATACTTGGGATTTACAATCATAATCCCATGAAGTTATTTTTGAAATGATAACAGAAACAACGCAAGAGCTGATTCACGTATACTGAGCGACTGATAAGATAAACTTGATAAGAGAATACTCTTCCGGAATTCTAATTCTATTGTATTCTGTTACCTCGAACTGAGTTAGAGGGCGTTATTATCACACACAGACCCTCCATCTATATTCGCGATTGCAGAATTCGTTCAGCAAGTCTGTCAAGCCTTGACATACTTTGAAGGAATCAAAACAAAAAATAAATGGCAGGATTTTGATGAGTAACACACATTTCTAGTCAATTATTACTCTCATCCTAACGTTCCAGTTACAAAGTTAAAAGCTGCTGAAAGCTTTGATGAAGCGCTAGTTATATACTTCAAAGGTTTCGTATCTGATGGATCTTGTGTAAATCATGATTTTTTAATGCAAACACTCTTTGAAAGTAACTGATGTAAAATATAAAAGATAAGAAATATGTGACAAAGCCAGAATGGAAAAACATCTATAGAAAAATGTGCTTGATAACATAAGCGAAGCATTTGCATAAAGCTTATACTTTCCTATTTGTAACTGTCATTATTTTGAATTTATTTTCCTTGAGTCAACTGGCAGGTCTATATCCCCTTAATTAGTCGCCAGAAAAGTTTTAGATTTTATTTCAATCTCACTGGAAGTTAAAATTGAACTGGCTATCCTCCTGTCCATCACTTATGGAAAATAATGGATCAAATATTACATATTTCAACTGTAACGAACACGTGGAAATGACTCACTCGTTTCGTAATGGAAACTGAACTTAAAAAAGGGAGGGCGGGGGTGATGGTACTGCATGACATATAGATTACTCTTTTTAGTATGCATTCTGTTATCAGACGTTTTCTAAGTCCTGTAGCTCAGGAAATGCTAAATGCAATCCACCGACACTTACTTGTCAAGACTTTTGGAGATCGCTTATTTGGACAAGAAGTATTTCCGAACATGCACAGGATTTTTTTTTTTCTTTACAAAAAGTATTCCAAATGCATACCGGGTCTACTTAAATAAGGGTGTTGCATTCTACCGGTTAAAAAAAGAAAAAAAAATTCAGGAGACATCATATGGAATTAATATTTTGGGTATCATTTTTCTGTCAGCGAATAATTTCAACAATGCTCATAATTAGAGCGTCCTAGGGCTGGAATTGATCCCTAAAATGAACATTAATTTTGTCCGACATTTGCCGCTGAATTTACGGTTTAGGGTTAATGCCAGATGAAATTATATTTAATTGACCATTCAGTGACATCTAACATTACATTACCACTTCAGTGAATAATTGACGTAAAATATAGATATATTACCGTGTTGTTCGGACGCTGTTACTCTCGTCTGTTTGTTTGTAATTATGTTATTAATGAATCCAAGTGCAAATAACGGTGAGGTAAAAGAATGTTTCCTAAGCGCTTACCTTGGTATCCACCTTTGTAAATGAATGCAGTTGGGTAAACGTTCTACCACTACATATTTTCTGATATATTACATTAAACACTCGTTTTCAGATATAATACAGCTTGTGATTGTAGATCTGAGACGGTCTTCGTCATTCTTATAAAAGGGCCGTGATTAAGGGCAGCATAAGTCTAGTGATGCTTTGTTGTTATATATTGGAGAAATATTTTAAATTATGTTTCTTCTCCTAAACCTGTTTACTTATGGCACAACTCTTGGTTGATGTCCGCTAGGACCGTGGTTGGCTCTCTGCCTAACGGTTACAAGTCCGCCCGGCTGTAAAATAGTTCTAAGGACTGCTACGGGCAAGAAAAAGGGGGAAGGACCAGTACTCTTGACGTACGCATTGTCGATAGGTGGTGGTTGCACAGACTACACGAAAATTCTTTCGGAATATATATATATATATATATATATATATATATCTATATATATATACATAATAGTATTACTATATAATATATCACATACATACATACATATGTTTTTGCTTTTTCCCCCTCTGGAGGGCGGCACCAAAAAGTGACATCCTTTCTAATACTCATCACAGTTAGATATACACATAAATACATATATATATATATATATATATATATATATATATATATATATATATATATATATATATATATCCGAAAGAATACGTGTAGCCTGTACAACCAGACCTATCGACAATACGTACGTCAAGAGTACTGGACGTACAAAACGTGTATAAGAATAGATCGAAAGCACAAGGTGGCCCTCCACCGCGAGCGGCGTAGGTGAACACTGATGACTAATACGTCGGCAGAACTTTACCAATTAAGAGCAGACACCAAAGTTAAAGTCGAGTTATGGCGGCCATTGAAATGAAATGGGTTCCTGGGGAACGACTGACGAACGTAAAGGACTGGGAGCTGGAAGGAGCTCCGGAGCGGAGGGTCATTATGTCCTACACGGAAACTATAAATGGTTTGGGAGGATTCCAATTTGAAGCATATATCTCATAGTTCCTCTGCCTCCGAATAATTCGGTGACTGAATTTTTGGTGAAGACTGAAAACTGTCTTAGATGGCAGGTATCAAGAGAAATTTTTCACCCAATGTGGGTACAAAAAGTGCAATTATAAGTAGCATCCTTTGCAATTGAATATCATCTAGTAATAACATAATAAAGAACTATCGTAATGTTTAGCAAATAAAACATGTTTGGGTAATAAAAGATGACCAACAGCGAGAACGAGGATATAAATTGAATGTAAAATGACACAGAGAGAGAGAGAGAGAGAGAGAGAGAGAGAGAGAGAGAGAGAGAGAGAGATGTTTCCTCGTTTAAAACAATAGCTTAACTAAATACATTATAGCTGCAAACGATATGATACTTTTTCAAAAACACTCCGATTCATGATCCACCGCTTTAGAATTACAAGAGAAGAAAAAAAATGGTGTAACATTGAATAGCAAAAGCTACTACAATTACGATAAATACATCGAGGTGTCTAGATTCGCTACCATCAATGTGTAATTAACCAAAAGGGACAGGCAGTCTTCAGAAACTAAAGAGGGACGATCTTGAGTCCAGGATAAAATGATAATTTTACATGCCTAAACGAACGCTTAATCTCTGGGCCTATTGAAAAGAAACTTTAACGTGAATCATTCTTATTTCTGAGTTCCAATGGAACATGGTGTTTGACTATTATTAGCACAATTTACTTTATACCTTCGTTTCTCTTAATTCTAAGAAATCGGTGAGTAGTGGGATGCAAGCTTTCAGTGCATTATGCGTCCAACTGAATTTCTTTTATATTAGCATTTCAGTCGGTCCTGGAAACCGAAAATATTTTTCTACTTCCTCAGTGTTTAACGTTTATAACGGTTAGACAGTAATGCACATCAGGGCCTCGTCTGCTTGCTATAGAAATCCCACTCACCTTCTTACGTGGATTTTGTGATATTCTCAAGCACTTGTTCCTTCGTGCTATATTGGAGAGGGTGTATAATATATCATTTTATGATAAAGCATGAGATTATCTTTTCTATCCATTCATTTATGGATTTTTTGTATGTTCTTATCGGTAAGATTTGTTTTGAAATGCTTGCAATTTCCACAGAAATACTCATACGCTCATGAATATTATAATGGCAACCTGTATGCCCAAAACTAACGTATTCCTTGCTGTTAATATCATTTTAAGTCTCAGATATTTGTACATTAATATGATGCTCTGCCAATCAACAGAGTGGAGCCTACGGCACGAGGGTTTAAATTTCGTTTGCTTTTTTGTAAAGAGTTTATTCGCCACTTATATGAATTTTTTTTTATCAGAAAGATTCTAAACCCGTCATGATTACTTTTATTGTTAAGCAAAAGTCTAGTCTCTTTAGAAAGAACTGACTTTTTGAAAAGGCTCTAACCCTTACTGAAATAACAAACGTTTTACCATGTACTAGTTCGCCGAAAAAAGATATTTCTTAAATGAACCTTTTCCATGCAAAGCCTTCCTGGAGAATGCTTTGAGCATTTCATTCTTTTCTTTGTGTTTATCGTAATAACGCAATTTCTTTGTTTGCACGGTAGAACCGAATAAGTCAGGAATGTGATCAGGAATATGACATTAACGTGGTATGATTATGTGATCATGAATGTCTTACGTATCAGTGAACTGTTTATTACCGAACATCAATCCTGTCATGATTTCGATAAAATCAAATGATAATATAAAAAAACTGTTTCATGTGACTGTGTTGTAAAATAGCAGCGCCTAAAGTAATTGAAAGCAGTTTTTGATCAGGAAATGAAGCCAAACCTGTCATAAACAAGGTAATACAGGTACTGTACAGCACGTCAACTCCTCCCTCTCCGGCATCCAAAGAGAGCGTTCATTTTTTTTCGACATCATATGCCCCTGCATTTCCGAGTTAGGGTTAATGGCTGCCTAAATTATAGTGAATGACCCTTCCGTTGCGATGTAACTTAGTGCCGTATTACCATTCCAATGAATAATCGATGCCAACGGTAAACACAAACGAGTGTGCCTTTGCATGCATGCATGCAGCTGTTTCGAATTTATGCGAATGTAGGTCGCTCACCTCTACGCCAGGGCTTATTGTTACTCATTAGGGTCAAACAAGCAACAACATATAATGACTTCAGTCAATTACCGAAATTACTAATTACCAGATTCGTTTAAGAGAACTCAAGACCCTTTCTCTACATAAAGAATTCATTGCGTTGTGTTACAGACATGAAAGGACATATATACTATATTCTATTGTGTTTTGCCCCCGAATTATTACTTACTAGTTTAACATGAAGTTGTTGCCGAGTTCGGATTACAATAGGCACGGGTAAACCACGATACCACTAATATATATTCAATTTTACCCAGTCACGGAATCCCACGCACAGATATGCATATCCCTAGCGATTTATCCCAGTCAAGTCAAATTAAATAATCTATCATATAATACTCATCCAAACTTCGGTTGATTAATCCATCCACTTCAATAAATGCTGGGAAGGAACGACATCGTTAATCGAAGTGAAATCCTTTTCACTCTGATTAAGTTCTCCTGTTACCAACCCCCCACTCCTACCAGTACCAATGTTGAGAAGCGACTGACTTCATACCCTTTGCTCACTTCTGTGCGAAAATAATATAGTTCTCTCTCACCCAAACACACGACTTCGGCCTCGTTCGCTCACGACAAAATTAACAACAAAACGAACGAAGCCACCAAACCAACACGAACCGAACGAAACTATCAAACAACTTACATCGCATTGTTAACCAATTATACAAACCATTCACAAGACAATATTCCTTGGTAACAACGCTTATTACAATTAAATATAAATAAAACATTCATTTGTACACAACCTGCACCTTTCCACTTAACGCTATGTAATATAAAGGAACATTTTCCATATACAGCATGAACATAGATATTCAATAAAAATTGATTTTCCATGTCGTTATGTAAGTAACGACATATTCCCCGCCACCAAAAGTCTAATATACTAATATTTACAACAGTCCCTTTTGAATCAAATCTTTTCTAGTTTTGTTTCTGCAGCCACCCGAGCAGCCTTCCTGGAGGGTCGGTCGGGTACTCACTTCAGGAATTTTGGCAGGATCAGGAGTCTCAACTTCTTGCCACAACTCTAACGGGTTACAATTTCACAATGGGACGCATGATCTGACCATGGGAGGTTTTGAGGGTAGCTACTCTAACTACATTGTCAGACCCCACATGCACCTGAATCACCTGACCCAACTTCCATTTGTTTCTTGGCCCTTCATCATGTACGAGGACGACATCTCCTATTTTGGGCCAAGAATTATGTTGGTGACCTCCAATTCGATGAGTCTCTCTTAAAGAAAATCAAATATTCATGTTCCCATCTTTTCCATAATTGATCACACAATTTAGATATGTAAAGGAATCTCTTTTCTACATTTTCTGTTTTACTATACAATGGATCTTCAGATACCTCCTCCCAATTAATTGTTTCCTTGGGAAAGGATCTTAATTTCTACCCAAGATCAGATGATTAGGTGTTAAAATCTCCTTCTGATCAAGGTCCCCCCGATGTGTAGCTTAGTGGCCTGTCATTTATGATAGATTCCAATTCCACCAAAATGCAGGATAATTCATCATAACTGAGAAGAGCTCGACCGACTACCTTCTTCATACAGTTCTTCAATAATCCGATCAATCTCTCCCAGATTGCACCAAACCAAGGTGCTCTTGCTGGTATAAATTTCCACTTACACTCGATGTTCTCCAGATGGTTTTGAAAAAGGGGGCTATCTGCCATCGTTTTCAGATATTCAGATGCTGCTACGAAAGTAGTGCGTTGTCACTCAACATTTAGTGAAGAAAGCCTTTACGGCTGCTAAACTTCCGGAAGGCCATGAGGAATGAGTCAGCGGACTGATTTCTGACTACTTCCAGATGTATACCCCCTAGTGATCGGGCATGTGAATAGTATTGATATAAACCCTTCTCCGGATTTTGCTTCCCTTCTTTTATCCATAAAGCACCGGTGTAATCCACCCCCGTAACGCTGAAAGGTTGTTTCCGTTGTACCCGGAATTCCGGCAATGGGGGTACTATATTAGTTCTATATGGTTTTCCTTGAACTTTCTTACAGATCACACAATGATGTAACACGCTCTTGACTAGTTGTCGCAGCTGTGGAATCCAGAACTCCTGTCTTACACTAGCTACAGTAGCGTTCACCCCCATGTGTGCTTGCATCACATTATGTCGTCTTATTATCAAGTTACTCAGAACACAACCCTTTGGCAGTAAAGTAGGAAATTTGACTTCTTCAGGCAGTGTCGCGTGTTCCAACCTGCCCTCTACATCTCATTACATTATTATCCAAAAACAAATTCAACTGGCGAATTAATGTCAATTTTGGGTTTGTTTCCTCCCTCTTTAGGGCTTTATATTCTTCTGGAAAGTACTCTCTCTGCACGAGAACAATTGTTTTGATCTTTCCTTCCTGCAACTCTTCCAGAGTCAAACCACCAGTTTTTCTGTCATTGGTTGATAGTTTGCAATTCTTTATAAATCGCATTATCCAAGCTATGTCTTAAAGACCTTGTCAGCTCTGCTGAATCTTTCCCAATCCAGCAGGCGTGTTGCATCTATGTCCCCTACACATTGACCACAATGCCTCCGTTCACCCTGCATGTGTGTACACCCCACCCATGACCTATCAATTGGCAGTGTGTGAT
>NC_087210.1:56644543-56679543 GCF_015104395.2 Macrobrachium nipponense
TTAGGCTAAGCACTGGGGTACTTTCAGCCAACTAAAGAGCCAGAATATAAAGGAAAGGATCCAAAAAATGTGGAAATGGGAGAAAATCCCACAGTTGCACTAAGAGTCAATCGTTAAAGAAGTTGGACTGCCAGATTGAAGAAAGGCAGCGGGAATGGATGTAAAGTAAAATCTAAAAAAATAAAGTGAGTGCAGCCGGGAACAGAAAGGGACACTGCAAACACTCTTTAGTAATGCCTGCAGTGCACCATTTCGGGTGAACTGTCGGTACTAGCTCTTTAAGGTTCATTCTATTTCAAACATGGCTGAAAGAACTTGCAAAGAGTTAGCAGTTTATCTCTCAGTCCCCACTTATCTGTATCTTCTCTTAAGTCTCATTTATTCTTGTATTTCGTTCCCTTTACGTGGTCGCCACAAAAAGACTTGAAACCCGCATTCCCACTTTCTTTCAGGTTTTATTTTCGTTTAGTTGTTTCTACTGGTATAAGCTAACCTATTATTTCCAATTGATAATCAAGAAAAAGTTAATCATTCAATGATAATTCACCCCGAACTGCACTGAACGCTACGCAAATGAAGAGTGAAGAGTAATTGACGGTTAAAGAAAATTAAAATTCTAAGGTAGACCTCTAGACTTTGACAACAAAACATGGCTGTTCTTATTATCGTAAATCAAATATGTTCAACGAGGTTCAGAAATTAGACTGAATCTCATGAACGTTGATGATTCGGACCTAATCTCACTGAACCTGGAGACTTAATTATAATTTTTGTCCACCTCATGATTGGTTGCAGAGATAATAGAAACAGTTAAACAATTATTTCGCCTCCCTACCTCCTACCTACCTCAAATAAGAGAGAGAGAGAGAGAGAGAGAGAGAGAGAGAGAGAGAGAGAGAGAGAGAGAGAGAGAGAGAGAGTTAGTTCCGTCTGTCAATACTAAATGATTCCTTATACAGTTTAATGCCGAAAGATGAAAACAAGTGGAACATTTGCCCATAATGATCATGTTACCTTTCTCCCTTACGGAGAGAGAGAGAGAGAGAGAGAGAGAGAGAGAGAGAGAGAGAGAGAGAGAGAGAGAGAGAGAGACCTACATAATAGCAAAGACCAGAGAAACATAGCTATTTACTAAAGGATCCAAAAGGCAAAAAGGAAAACCGCAAAAAGATTATCCGATGGAGGTGACTGAGTTATGTTCCGAAGGAGAGTCTTGCGAAGTTCCAGACGGTTTCTGGAACACGTTAGGAGGTGGCTAGGATCTGAACACAGCAAGCAGCGAACAACGACCTAGTGCAGAAATGAAATCAGTGGTTCAGGAACGTCGTGACACATTTCAAGAAGCATGGAAGACTTGTTCATCCCAATATTTTCTTTTTCAAAATCGAGTAGCCTTCACTGTTTCATGTTTCTTCGGGTTAAGTAGATTTGCTTTCATTGTACTAGGTGAGTAAATCTTGTTTGTAAAGAGAAGATTTTTTATTTCTTCAATAAAAAAACTTTTGTTTGATATATATGACAAAAGAATAGCCCAAAGAGTAATCTTCTTTTATGAAATTAAAGAGAAAAGAAAAAGAGAAAATGCTATAAATAAATATAGATATGGATTAACAAGCTAATAATGAATCCTTCTTAGTTTTGCAAAAAATCTCTAATACAATTACGCCTTAATGGCAATGTTTTCCATAATGTTTTGTTGAACTCCAGATTAACGCCGCATCTTGGAATATCTTAATTATTACGTATGGAAAAGAATCATTCGCGTGTTTCAAGAAATATGAGTCTTCTATCGAGCAGTATAAAATTCAAAAGGGCTTCTGCCTTTTGGGTTACACGACCAGCGTACCATCGACTTTAACTAAGGATAGCCCATTAAACATACCATACAGCAAGGAATTTAATCAGTTTCATTTCAAAATTTGGGGAATCACAACGCCCTAATACCACTGGTAATAACATAATTGAGAAATCACAAATTACCTGATTAACCATCATTAATACTTTACCCTTTGCAGAAACAGTCTTATGAACAAGACCAAGTTTTTTATCAGTCTCAGCAATTGGTATTAGGGATTTTGGAAAAGGACACTTGTAGTCGATAGCAACAAACAATGTGTATGGAAAATAGATCAAGGAGAGGGAACACCGGACAAGATTACCTAATATATATATATATATATATATATAATATATATATATATATATATATATATTCATTTATTGAAGTATATTGTCATACCCCACTGACTACACAGCTAACTGAGCAATATCTGCTTTCCGTTAAGGCTGGATGCAACTTAATTTTGCAGCCTCTACTGCATACTGGTTTTTTTTTTATCCCAGCACTAGCAATCATGTCAGTAGAATGCACAAAAATAATAATAGTTCCAGAAAGCAAATCTGTAAACCTCCAGAAAACCACACAGATGTAAATCCAGTAAAATCACAAATGATCTGTCCCAAGTGTGTAAAAATAAAAAATAAAAAAAAGTCTGGGCTTAAGAAAGTTGCATAGCTTTAACGCCTACTTTACAAAATGTTAATTGCGGAGATTTGTTGCCAACCAGTTCAAAGGCAGAGCAATGAATGATTTGAACAATTCTGTACAATAAAGCATTGTCCAGATTGTCTTGGATTTAACTAACAGATACGAAAAGTTATCACAAACACTTAAAAATCTAGCTGTATTCTGACTTTCAGGAAGCAATTAGCTACATTGTAGTTACATAATAGAAAGCTTAGGAATACCCTCTCCAGTAACCGTAGACAGAACTGCTAAGACATACGTTAAATTTTGATTGTTACATTCATCTCTAACACAATCTTTTAAAGCTATTATCATCCGTAACTTCAGCTCATCTGGAAAATTGTATGGAGGGACGATAAAATGCATCAGGTATGTGGCAAAAAACTGACATCCTTTTACAAATCAATGGGAAAGCTCTGTCAAGCTCTTTCCACCCAACCTACAGAGATAAACTACAAAATTCATTTCACTTGCACTAAAGCCATCCGGTGATATGTGGCTCAAGATGAAAAGTCTCAAGAAGAGGGCATCAACCGAAAATTGCTTATCCTCAATTACCCTAGTAGTAGTAGTAGTAGTAGAAGTAGTAGTAACATATGGATCTGGCATAACACCTGCAGAGGGTCTTGCTCCTGGAGCATCCCATAAGAGAGAATGATGACTCTTAATAGCTGAAAAAGCCTGTTGCAGACCCTCAGAGTTAGTCGGGCTACCGGGCACAAATATTGTATCTTTAGATAGTCCAGCCCCTAAAAACACAAGAACTACGAAGTGAAAAGCTTTGGCCCAAAATTGTTTGCTGGTTCCCACCCTTGACATAGAACTCATGTATAATAAAGATACAGAATCCAAATAGAGACTTAAGTTGGTTCATCCAAGATGTAATTAAACTATTCCATGTATTTGGGTTTCTAAATTATTTCTTAGCTAAATTATGACAACTGCTCATAGCAGACTTTCAGTAAAGTTCTGTAAACTTAAGTGGAACTCATCATATAGGAGCACAATTATATGCTATTTCTTCCTTCCTCCTACTATCGTTTATCTCGCAGGTTTTCATTCATCTCACAGGAAATAAATGATTTAAGAGAGATATCAGTGCCTGAAGCACAAAGTCTAAGGATGCCAATGAACAAAGACATGGCCTGAGCTATGGCTCAAACGCTTTCAAACTAGATCCAGTACATTACCAGAAATATAAGAAGACTCCACTGTCACCAGAAGGCAGTTAGAAGATACAAAATCACAAGTAGCAAGTCATTCTCTGTGTATTGTATAAAAGTATTTAGAAATGAAAGATGCCTTGAGGTCAAGAATTGCAACAAGCATCATTTTCTCTACTGAATAATCAAAATCACGTAGAAGACAAGCAGAAAAGACAAGAATTGTACAGTGGTATTATACACAAATACACCAAAAACAGAATTTGACAGAAAAGTATGCCAACAAAAGAGTTAAGAACTGCAAGGAACTACAAAGACCTTATCAAACGACATGGGACGTTCGAAGTTATACAAGTCGACATAGTGGAATCGACGAACCACGGAAAGAAAACGGAATCTTCACATGACTATCACGACAAGTTGGGAATATTAACATCAAGGGACTCGAAAAGTAAAAAAAGATGAATAAATAAAAGCTGAAAAAATAATCATGAATAAAAAGATCTGATTATTCAACTGGCAAATTTTCTTTACAGATTGACCTGTATGAGATCTTTTGAAAACAAAGGAATTGCTAAAGGAAGGGAAACATAAATGTATCAACAAACAAGGAAGGCCAGAAAATTAAGATTATTATACAACTCTACTTTCCAAAACATGGTTATATTATCACTAACTGGTGTAAGGCATCTACAGTAAATATGGCATTAAGAATTATATAGATATTACAAAACTGAAAGGGCAGGTTGCTGGGTAACCTCGAAAAACGATGACCATGTAAACTATAAAGATAGTATGTATCTTTATACTGTCTTTAAAGTACATATTAGTAATAAAATTAGCACTGACCTGTGATGAAAGGAAAAATGAAAACTGCATGAAAAAACGTAAAGGAAAAAACGAAAGAATGGACCTTAAAGTATTCATACATCAACAACCATTTCTTGCGTCTGAGTGCAAGGAAAACTCCACACACACATTCTCATGAAGTTAAATGACGCGTGAATAACTTAGTGTGGTCGAAAATAACATTTTACACAGCATTTACAGCCTAACTTTCTGGAGGTCTGCATCGTTATGCTCACGTTATTCATCAGTTACCGGATGTGACGTCAGCCATGCGAAAACCTCCGTTAATGTCTGAAGTTGCATTTTGGTAACAGCCTCTATTAAGACCAGACGAGGCGCAGTTAAGAAATTTCTCAGAATTACAGGAAAAGGGCTTTTAGGCTGAGATATGCTGTTGTTTACGTGTATGCCGAATTTAACATTCAAATGTGCTTATAACCTGATTATATAACTCTCAAAAAACACCATACGCATACTTTTCATGTGTGTACGACAAATCCTTTTCAATCGTCATGCTCTCTCTCTCTCTCTCTCTCTCTCTCTCTCTCTCTCTCTCTCTCTATATATATATATATATATATATATATATATATATATATATATATATATATATATATATATACACACATATATACATACATATATATATGTATATATATGATGCCATATGTATACATATATATATACATATATCTTTGTGTGTGTATAAAATCTTCAATTATGTAAATTCCCCATATTAGTATGAGATGAAAAGAAGAATGAATATATAACCTTTAAAACAAAACAAGAAAACATATCCAAACTAAAATGTGAAGTATTGCGAAGCTCTTACGTTACGAATGATGCAGGGAGCCCAGGTGTATTTGGACTTCTTGTCCTGTGTATACATGTTCCAGTTCCCATAGAAAAATAACGGAAAAATAATAAAGACCTTTTCTCAAAAAAGAACTTTCACTGCATGTCAATGGTTGAGGAACCCGTGTATCATGTATGATGAGAGAGAGAGAGAGAGAGAGAGAGAGAGAATAAAAACAGCTAAACGAACGTTAAGATTGCTACCGTGGAGAGAGAGAGAGAGAGAGAGAGAGAGAGAGAGAGAGAAGAGAGAGAATAAAACAGCTACACATAATTAAAGATAACTCGTATGGAGAAACAAAAGAGAGAGAGAGAGAGAGAGAGAGAGAGAGAGAGAGAGAGTAAAAATAGCTAAACGAACGTTAAGGTTGCTACCATGAAGAGAGAGAGAGAGAGAGAGAGAGAGAGAGAAAATGAAACAGCTACACAGAAGTAAAGATAACTCGCATGGAGAAACAAAAATAAAGAGAAAGAGAGAGAGAGAGAGAGAGACAGACAGACAGAACAAAACAGCTACACAGAAGTGAAGATAACTCGCATGAAGAAACAAAAGAGAGAGAGAGAGAGAGAGAGAGAGAGAGAGAGAGAGAGAGAGAGAGAGGGACGGAGAGGGATGGATTACACTCACTTTTTCTTCAAACACTGCTTTCTTTTTGTGTCTTTCCCGGGGAATGGCTGCGTTTTCACTCACTTTGATAGGAGGCCCGTAAAGGAAATGACTCTGCCTGGCCAACTTTTGGAACGTTTCCTCCTATCTTTCTGTTTTCGAATTATTTGCAGTTTCTGTCTTATCTCCTTTACAAGGCGGAGTAACAATTTAAATTTATTTTGCTTTGATAATGTTCAAAGATTGGATTACTCTTTACACTATATGCAAAACATATTGAAATATAACATATACCATTGTTTCATCAGAATCGTTTCTGAAAGAACGTTGATGTCAACACTTGATTGTTGACGCTAAACAAATTGGCTATCTACGATCAGCACAATACAGTCATACCTAACTCCGAAGAATCTTGAAAGATTTAGAAATGACTACCAGTATCAGAAACTGGATAACTAATATGATTCCTTAATAAGCCTTGAATAACTTCCTGTAATACTCTATGCCTCTAATAATGTCTCACTGTACGAGATAGTTTACTGAACCTTGGGATAAATCTACGAGTACTTTGATGCGTGACCGAATTAGATTTAGGTTTATCTTCTCCACCTGGTCTCCTTTGATGAAACCCCAATCTTGTCCTGGAAAAGTTTATTTGGTTAACAAGAAGTCCCTTTGCAGGATAAGTGTTATTATCACTTTGCAGAATTTTAACAAAACATTTGGAATAGCCATTTCTAAAGTCCATCATCAAGCAGGAATACAGCAGTGAATAATGTACGCATTAATGGCATTGACACATGATTACTAGTTATATACTTTGTAAAAAAAAAAAAACAGTTGTACTTGAACTAAGACCGTATTCATTTACTCATATGCATTGTTGTAATTCTAATGAACCATGTCTGAAGTCCTGATCCCTAAAGAGTAAAGTAAATCTTTGTAAGAGCGAATTTTGGTTTGGTTGCATATGACTTTATTTCTCATTACAATTGCTAAATAACACAAGCAACTAAGATTTTCTCAGCAACTATTGGAATTTCAGTTTTCTTCGTTTAAATGTGCTGGTTGGGGCTCATTCTTTGAACTGGTGTATCTTCATCTCACAGGAAGATAAACCCTTCTGATAATTTCACCATTTGATTACAGTGTTAGCTGCACAGTTAAATCCTAATTAGTGTACATTTCTTAAAAGGAACTGCATTGCAAGCTGTCTTTTATTAGTCCAAATATTTTGTGAAGACAGCATTCTGAGAGTGTAAGACGAAATAACGAAATGAACGGCATCTATTGCTAAAGCTTGAAAGCCTAACATATTTTGTGTGATATCTGGATATCTGAAAAGCATCGAAGTGATACTGCTGTACGAAGTAAAATACTTTAGCATATTTTAATTCCACGTGCATTACTCTCGAAATTACGAAATCATAAAATAGATAACTACATCTGTCAAAAGACATTATATAAAGTGGTGCAAGATCCAGCAGCGACAACAGCAGAAAACAAAAATATATATAAATCAACAATGACATTTGAAGATCTCCCAGGAAACTTTTAGTTTCGTGGGTTAAAATTCTGAAGTGTTTGTCAACGCCTCGTCTTCGCCTTTTATTTTCGTACGCTTTACATTGTGAACTGCATTACCATTTTTATTGCTTTGTTGTTATAAGGGTCGATGGGGCGGGGGTCCTGAGATTTTAAAAGCTCTCTCCCATCAGTGTCCAAAAACATAAACACTTCAATGTGCATAAATTTTGTACATGAATTTCCTTTAAACACTAGGGTCAGCATGAATATGAATAAAACAAAATATAATCTACATCAGGAAATCGAGCGCTTCACGACTTTGATCTCACGTTATATTTTACAGAATGATGCTCTGGATTTCACTGACCCCTCGAAATTTCCTGAAAGAGGAGAAATGTTGATTTTCGCTCTGTATAGCTGAATATATTCTCGACCCGTTTTCTTTTTTTTTCGTTTTTTTTTTTTTTTTTTTTTTAGTTTTTTTTTTTTTTTGTCGTTTGAAATATGCAAAGAATATTACTCTCCCGGTTTTCAGTATATATTCACAGATTAGCATAATTAATTGGGTTTTAAAAATTGTATTTTTGCGTTTAAAATTAATCCTCCATAAAAGTTCTTTCATTCTGTTAATTTTTTTATCCGACATCTGAGTTGTTTCAAAGACTTTAAACGTTTTTCACCTTTATAATATTTTATCTCATTTTAACCTCTATGGCAAACACACATCTTACTGACAATCTTTCATCGCGCAGCGTTTGATAAAATAAATGTTTGTCGTTATACCAGAAATATTACTAACTCAATTATTCAATATATATTCGCTGGCAACCCACACATAATGCATAAATAATATACTTTAGCCGTTCATATATAAATCCATACATACATACGTATATATACTCGTGTGTATATATATAATGTATGTAGGCGTATGTATATATATATATATAATATACATATAAAAATAAATATATATAGTATGTATACACACACACACACACACACACACACACATATATATTATATATATATCTATATATATATATATATATATATATATATATATATATATATATATATGAATTTTTATCACATCACCGTGATTAATATACATGCATTAAGCTACAAATGTTCTTTAACATCCAATTAGCTCTACTTCAGAATTAATTAATATTTATTTCCATATATGTTAACCGAAGGGGAACTGTTTAGGTGGTAATTAATTTCGTCCTCCGTGGATTCGAACCACCGCGCAGAGGAAAAAATCAGGACTTCAGTGACGTCTATATGTATATATATATATATATATTATATATAATATATATATATAATATAATATATATACATATATAAATATTATATATAACATACATCATACACATTATTTATTATTATATCTATATATATTATACTATATAAATATGTTATATGTATATAACTGGTAAAAGCATCTTTTAACTCTGCAGTGCATCTAATCATCTGGAATTATTACTTCTAATGCTCCAATGATAATAGGTATTATTTCCACTTCAACTTACCATACTCTCCTTATTTCCATCGTTAGACCCTCTCTCTCTCTCTAATCTCCTCTCATCTATCAAAAAGCAGCGAGGCAGTCAGTAACGAAACAGACAGATACTCTACACTGTAAGTTTTGCAGAACCAGACAGCATCTCTCAAAATACTTTTCAAATAAAGCACAGTTTTAAATATCAGTTACTATGTAAGCCAATTAGAGCTTCACACAACTTTAAAAATTCACTTATGAGGCCAGGAAATCTCCACTAACACGTTATGCATAAACCCCTTACTGTGGGCCATTTTGTTTAAGAATATTGATGATTGTACATCAATCTGAAGGCTTTATGTCGACAAAATTTCCACTAAAGATTTTCATCCCTTTTCATCCCACAATCTATTTATTCAGTTCTATTTATCTGAGACATACATACAGCAGCCGAAAAGTAACTTACATATACAAACCGAACACTCATACCAAGACTGGGGCTTCCAAAACCGTTCGGAGTTTCCATATTTCACTTAGTTCCCAATATTTTTACCACCACCCACCTCACTCTCTCTCTCTCTCTCTCTCTCTCTCTCTATCGATCGATCGAAGGCGACTTCCTATCTAAGATGTTCTGAGTTTGCACAAAGGTGAAAATTTCGATCTGTTGATTACTTGAATGATTGGTCTAAATTCATAATATTTAAGCAGCATTGGCATGCACAAAAACATACACAAACACACACACACACACACACGCACACACACATATATATATATATATATTATATATATATATATATATATATTATATATATATATATATATATATCGTAGTAAATATGTATAGTAAAACGAAAATGTATTTTCGGTTTGACACAGATGTGACAAGAGCTATTCCACTAACCTAATATGGCAGATCTTGACAGATTAATGGGATAATTCCCTTTCGTCTCTGTATCGAACCCAAAAGGCATAGCTTCGTACCCTAGCGGGATCAAGTGCACTTTGGGTTCAAGTTTTATTCTCAAATAAAATATATTTGGTAATATGTGTAATTTATTATGGTAATATTTGAAAGCAATAGATATCACGTGCGTATTAATGACAGAAATATATATATACATACATATATATATATATATATATATTATATATATATATATATATATATATATATGTGTGTGTGTTTGTGTGTGTGTGTGTGTGTGTGTGTGTGTGTGTTTGCACATATGCATCTATATAAAGGCTCTCCCTTGAAAGACCGGGATTCGGTCTCGATGTGAGTCAGAAATTTATTTCTGTGAAACACATTTCTATGTGTTCATTTCCAATATACTTATATATATATATATATATATATATATATATAATATATATATATATATGTGTGTGTGTGTGTGTGTGTGTGTGTGTGTGTGTGTGTGTGTATCCCCTGGAATAATCTTTCTGCAACTTCAATGCAACGCTACAATTTCTTGTACATCTTTTCAAGGCTGAAGTTTTGAAGTATCAGAAGTTGCTGCTCTACTGCTCCTTTTCTCTACTCTTAAACTGTCATGTTTCAGCCATTAACCTAAAACATATATCAGGGCTATCTTTGACTTACAATGGAACTACATGCTTGTATACAATTAGTTAGCAAAACTTTTTTTTATTAAGAACGAAGATTCCGAAAAAAATAAAAATTGACATTTAAATTACATAGACTGGATAAAGGGTGAAGATTACTAAATGTCAGACTATGATACATCTTCAGGCTTCCGTAGACTGCAGGCCGCAGCTTCTTTTTAGTTAATGTAGCTTATACCTAGAGGTTTTTCCGCCTTCTTGGAATGAGAAGTACAAAAACTCGCAGAACTGTTACTTACAGGAAAAAGAGCTCACATATTTTTCAGCTATTTTAAAAAGAGAAAAAACATATTTGTTTTTGAGTGCGAAATCATTTGCGTGTCTTGTTATGTTTTTAAATATCATAAGAAAAGAATAGAACGAAAAAATCTGTACTTTGTTTTGTGCTGAACTTGATGCAAAATATCTGTAGTGAAAAGGGAGCTATTTTATGAAGAAAGAAGAGTAAAGATACCGTTTTATTAGGACCATAAACATCCACGATGTTTCATAAAAAAATCTTAACGATCGTTATCGTACTTTATCAAATGGTCCTGAAAGTATTTATTAGCAGGAACACAATTAATTTTATGGTCAATAAATCGCTCTGTTAGCCTTGGCGAAACATTTTTACCTTTTTTTCTTCTTGTCTGCCTGGGCACCAATTTCACTTTTATGTGAGAGAGATCTATACTTTTTCCACTGTTTCTGTAACTATGAAGAAAGGCTTTTATTCTTTATAACAGATAAGGTTCCACAATCCAGCGTCTTGATAATACGATTCCCTCGGCGGTAACAGGTTAGGTGAAGTGGGATCAGCCTCGCGGAAAGTCGTGGAATTAGGCGCGGAAGAAATGTGGGGCTCATCCACGCATTGTGCCCTTTGTGATTCAAATAACATGCCTGGCATAAATTCATTCCTCGGTTAGATTTACAGGAATGTTCTCATTCCGCTGACCTCAGCTGATATTGGATTTACGCCTCCCCCGAATTCTCGGCCGGGAATGAGATGAACCTCCGGACTCCAGTCTCCAGGTCTCGACTTCTCCAAATTCATGGAATCAACCCGATTCCCACCCATCACTCCATCTCACTATCTCATCCCCCCCCCCCCCCCCCCTCCCTTTCCCTTTCCTCTTTTCTGCCTGTAATGCTTCTCTTTCTCGTCCTTCCTTTCTCCTCCCGTTCTTTTTTTTTATCATTTCTCATGTTCAGTCTCTGGCCCTCTGCCTCCTATTCCTTCTTTACTTTCTTTTCCCTCTTATTCGTCCTTTTCCTCCCTCTTTCTCTCCCATCCCGCTCTTCCTCCTCCTCCTCCTCCGACAGTTCCCAAGAAGATTATGCTCCCAGGAATGGTTGCAACACGTAGCGACATTCACCCAACTGTCACGGGAAGCAATGAGCTCGATCTTGATGGTGCTTTCTCATCTGGCGATAGGCCTTCATGGAAGTCTCATCTCATCGGAATTTCATTTCAGTCTTCCTGCTGAATTTGTTGCTCGCAACGTCCCGTCAATCGTGCGGGTTTCTTAAATGACCATCACACTGTACTGTGCATACTTTTCGTTCAAAATAGAAGCGAGGTGAACACGTCTAGAAACCAGAAGCCATTAGCTTCTCTTCTCGTTTCGTATTATCGGGCAACGAAAAATTTTCAAATGAAAACAGCCATCTAAACGAGCGATCATAAACCTTCTATTGACTGTGTAGATTTAAATTATCTTCACTATTTAGAAAAGAGGTTACTTCCGCTGATATATCAGTTAGTGCTACTTGTGCTACTCATTGTGCAGTAGAATGTAAAGCAGAGGAAATGATTATGAAGATTTTCTTCGAAAACTCGCTTAGTTAAAAGCTTTCCTAGGTCTGACCCGAAAGATTAGATATTTTTACGTGGCTAGGAACCAATTGGTTACTTAGCAATGGGACCTACAGCTTATTGTGGGATCCGAACCACATTATATCGAGAATTTAATTTTTAATCACCGAAAATAAATTCCTCTGATTCCACGTTGACAGAGTGGGGCAAGAATTTATTTTAATTTAAGGAAATTATTACACAGTAACGCATATTAGTGTAATTTTTGACAATATAGGTATGCTATGCATATACTGAATATAAGGTTCGCCAATCCAACTGGTAACTTTAAGGTATGATGCCAAATAAAAAAAATCACCACTTATGCTTTTACCCAATTGTTTTACAAACACTAATTAACATTCAGGAAACACTAGAATTTAACAAAACAATGCATCCATACTTGCATTTTGTACTATATATATTGTACGTTTGATGCAGTTGCGAAATTATATAAATTTTTGAAGGTACCGAAACACGTAAGTAAACTTTACTTAGTATATGAGCCTATAAATATTTTATCCTACGTTTATAGTGCTATTGTACTTGTCATTCCCGTTCTCTCTCTCTCTCTACATACATGCATACATACATACATACACCCACACACACACCCACACACACACACATATATATATTATACTGTATATAATATATATATATTAATTATATGTATATATAATATACACATATATAGTATGTGTATGTATGCGCATATATATATTATATATATATAATATCTATAATATATATATATATACATACGTATATATATACTACGTATATATATGCATACATACTCATACACATATATATATATATATATATATATATATATATATATATTATATATATATATATATATATATATATATATAATATATATATATATATATATATATATATATATATATATATATAAATATGCCAAGAATTACTCACATGACCACAAATAAAATCTAAAAAACTATCAAAAGGGTTGTTTCTTTAGGATCCCAAAAGTTTACAGTGTTTCCTCCCACAGCCTGCTGGGTTTGCACTTGCCAAATGGACGAGCATATACACCTACAAAAAACTAGCAATTCCTTCCCACTCTCCTTTTTTTTCCTTTTTTTGTGGGGGGTGTGGGGGCAGATATTCTGTTGTTCCCGCAAATGGTTCTACTTCTATTACCGTATCCGATGCAAAAGGGGATATGAAGCGAGCATTCCACTCCACTATTTTTGCAATAGTTTGGAAATCAACGAAGCTGGAAATGTTTAGGATCTTGTATAAACAAGTAAAAAAATCGCCGACGAGTTTTCTGTACAGCATATGATGCTGTATGAAACTCTCAGCCACGGCCCGCTGTCAGGCTGTGTTGTTGGCAAACATAGCGGTGCCAGACTTAAACCTCAAATAGAATAACATCCACTGCGGCTAGAGATCTGCAATTTGGTATATTTGCTGATTGGAAGGTTGATGATCACCATGCCAATTTGCAGCCCTCTAGCCTCAGTAGTTTTTAAGATCTGAGGGGGGATGGAGACAGAAAAAGTGCGGACGGACAGACAAAGCCGTCACAATAGTTGTCTTTTACAGAAAACTAAAACCTTTTCGGAGTAAAGGCTGTGTTAGATAATTCTATTTTCAGACAAAAACACCCGTTTTGTGGAGTGGGGATTTGGCAAGGGGGTCGAGGATGGGAAGAGATTGGCAATTCAGAAAATAGGAACAACATTCCCTGACACAGATTAGATAAAGTGGTCGGGCCATCACAAGGAATTTTCCTGATTAGAATTCCAATCTTCCCTCAGGATACCTGCTCATTATAGAAGTACATCCTGAGGCAGAATGCTGTTCCTCTCCCTTTTACATATATGTTCCAGACATATGGCACATGTTTATCTATTTTTACATTATATATAACCATCACTTGTATACGCTACTTTCTATTGTCTGCTTTTATTCTTTCATTTCGTCTAACATCTTTTTAACAATAATATTTTATGTTTGCAACATTATCATATTACAAAAAAATATTGCAACATATTGTAATTTTACATTTGTATTCCCTGTAGCCCCTTATAATGCATTATATCCACCTTCCAGGATAGTATCATTCTGGATATAATTTTGAGAACAGAATATTTCACTTAATTAATTTCTGTTATATTTGTTGGCTTCAGTCGCGAATTCATGGTTTGTTTCTACAATAACAACTCCTATATTTGTTACTTCTTTGATTCCATGGCTTATGCTTCATCATCAATTCTGCATTTGTCTGGGTTTTTTTTTAACCTCTGATAAGAAAATGATGTACCATCGAAGTGAGCACTTCAATTTACTTGGAAATATTTTTAGAAACTAGACTGTTTCTAGAATTTCCATCCTTCTTTTATTCGCTGTCCCCAAAGGAATTCCATTTATATCAGCAAAATTAAGATGGGCTTACCTATTCAGTTCTTGGAGTTGTATATTCAGAGGTCGTTTGCAGTAAAATGAAAATGAAAGAGAGAATATTTGTCCACAGAGTCAGACGATCAAAAGAAAGTAACTGAATGCGTTCTCCGAAAATATACTTTAAGTGAACGCTGTTTAATGCTTTGTGTGGAATACCAGTACATATGCAGTTGTCACTGCAGTGAAGGTTTTCATGTTTAAGAAGCAAATGGTTTTCAGTTATTGAATGGAATATTGAACGGCGAATAGCAATATTCTCCCGAAGAATTCCCCAGACCGAAAACATTTTTGAACTCGCGCTAATCGTCAGGAATATATTAATTTACATAGCCGACGAGTGAATGCATGAGCTGATACAAAAGAAAAAGATCCTAAATTAAACATTGCAGTTTTATGAAAGTCTACTGTATTTCGTTACAAACGGTTTCAGTTATAGTGGAAAAAGTCAGTTTTCCTTTAAAGCTGTATTGAACTTCCACGACAAGGAACTCTTTTGCTTCGGAGAGAATCATAGGTAATAAAGGCGAAACAATTTCAACAAAGAATTTTTTTAGGACCAGGACAAAAAAGACATTGTAATCGCACGCGGAAACGTAAAGGAAATGAGTCTGCTTATATCCTCCCACATCATAAGAAAACCAGCAGCAGACCATGATAGGATATTCGCAGAATATCCCCTTTTCTGATGAAGATGAAAGTGACCCTCGATCTTCAATATGTCACTCACTCTCTTCAAGGCCCTTTCCATTTTGGCAATGTGAGTCTATGGATCATCACTTTCATTATGCATGAAAGTTATAATGACACTTTTTCTTTTCTCTTCTTGCAATTGCTCTACTTCCTGGAATAGGCAAGAATCTCTGCTGGGCTTTTAGACTAACGTCCTAATTAAATGAGACCAGAATGTATAACAGTAAAAATACTTCTTATTAGAAACATATTCTTCTCGATTTCCAAATAATGACACGTGTCTCATGAAGTGTCACCTTACACAGTAATGTATCTTTTTATTAAAAGCAATGCCCGTCAGACATATACCCACACACCAATTTAGGAAAAGTAACTACTTTGCAACATAGCACTATTCAAGATAGCCCGGATTGTAAGGGTGGATGTGGTATAAATGACCATCTAATTTGTGCAATAACTTGTAACGTTGACAAACGAACGAAAGGTCGTACATTATCTCAGTGTAAATGAATTCACTGAACTGTTCCTGTGGCGCTCTTGAGGCCTACAGAGTGATAGGAGGCAGATGGGATCTTTCGTAGGTAGTGATCCCCCCAAGTGTCGTTATCTGGGACTAATATTTCTTAGAGGTCATTATCTTTATGATATTTAGTCTTTTGTTTTTGGTTTTTACGGTATTCCCCAACGGGCTTGTACCAAAGCACGCCTCAAAGATGGATACATACCGGGTTAAAACCCGTGGGGGTCCCTTTTGTAGAAAAGATACGGTAGAGGTTACAAATCCCCGTTGTTCCACGTATGAGGAAATCAAGCAAACTCATCCCCCTTCCCATCTCAGAAGACACGTACCCTGTGGTTTTCCAAAGGAACTTCGGTGTCTGGACTTCTACCACGCGATTCGTCCTCAAGATTGACGTAGCCTTCACGCTTCTTCGCACATGTCACTCATGAAGAGTCACCTTATTATACATCCCAAGCCTTTTGTGGATACCGGCAGCAATACATACTCTTATGTGAAAGAAACAAAGACTGCTCTTTGTTTCTTCTCCATATCCTGAAGATAGAGAAACGAAATCTTCCTTGCACCAAGAATTACTCTTTGATGGTGTCAACTGTAAAGGCATCACAATTCGTTTAACAGTTTAAAAGGAAAGGACAAGAAGATGCTTGTTGCAGATTGTCGTTCTCAATCTTTTGACCAATTCATCCATACCTGTTCATTCTCTATAACTACATTTCCATGGCGATGCCAATCGGATTTCTTTGTTTAATACTCGAAAATGTTAGTTTTTATCTGTCCGTGAAATCATTCTTTGCCGAAACATTTAAGGATACACTCTATTTTTCATTATTTACCTAATTATGTAGCTTAAACATTCCCCGCAATATAAAATAAAATAAACCTCCCTTAACCAAGAGTAAATAGCAATTAGAACGAAGGAATGTAACAAGCAATATGATTTATGACTATAAGTAACTTGCGAGAACGAACTCCTTTAAAATACTGTTGTAGGAAATTTTAATAAGCTCGCACACTTTCTCATTTTATAGGACCAGAATTTACCGAGTTATTTTTACACTTGCTTACATATTCCCGTATATCTACTATTTGCTCGATGGATAAAAACTAGTTTCCAGCTCCACATAAAAGCTTGGTAAAACACGACACGCAAATTATGGAAAAATAACAAACTATGGAACAATAATAACACTTAATAATGAAACCAGAATTTTCTTAGTTTTGACATAACGTTTCTTTTCATATATTTTCAATTTCTGCCAGTATCTCTAAAAATGAAGTGCCTGCCCATGAATACATATGTAGTGTCAAACAAAATTATTGCATGCTTTTCTGACTCCACTTAAAATTTCATCCTACATTAGCGTTACAGAATGAGTTCCATTGCTAGAGCATTTCCATGTGGAGAGGCTAATGCCAACCCATGGCAACGCGCCATGAATATTACGACGCGATAATCTCTTTACAGCATTAGATAAGCATCTCTTAACAGCAAATGGGGCAAAGTCCAAAGGCGATAACGCACGCTTCAACGATGTGGTCGATACAAGCACTAATATCTAATGGGCAAATGTATGGCGGCAAGAGATAGGCGAAGGAGAGTGAGGCAAGCATACGTGGTTTTGGATGACAAACTTCTCTGTGAAACAAATAACCCATCTCATAAGTAATGCTCAGTCAACGGTATTTGAGAGATGGCAACCATGCGTGTTGACACTAGAATCGAAGCGGACCCTGTGAGGGAACCTCCTTTTGATTTTGATTCCATTCTGATCCAAACAATTTCTACGGAAGGTTAGCGATTCTTGATGAAGTTTTTGGTTTTTAAGTGTTATCTTAATACTGAGTGTTTCTACGCTTACCCCTTCGGAATGTCTAAACTTTCTTAGGGAATATTTTGCATCGGGATTTCTAGAGGTAAAAATCAATCAAGATGAGAAAAAGATACGTTGTCATAGGGCGTGCAGTGACACAGAGACAATGTCCTTAGCAACATAGTACAGGTGGTAGGGACTTGAGCAGCTAGCTGAGGCATTAAATTGGTCCCTTATGTTTTTTAATCATTGGACTTGAAATACAAATACCTGCCTTCTGCCTGTTTCTTAAGACTCATATTCAAAGATCCGGGTCAACACTATAGGAACAATAACAAATTAATCTAAACTATTGAGGAGTATTTGGAATCGAAGGATGCGAACCCACTCCAGGACAGGATAACGATACATAAATATCCGCGGACCATTACACTGGATCTGGATTTATGGAATACTATATCTAGAAACATAAAAAAACAGTTACTTTATGGATAACAGTAACTTCTTGAATACGCCTTCAAAATTTAACAGTTTCTATTTATTCTTTCACCAACTGCTTCGATTGTTTGATAGACATTAATTACGTCCTGATTCCAATCGACATTTCCAAAATTCCATTGTCTTCAAACTTATTTCCGAAATATAACAAAGCTTTGAAAATGAAACTTAATTGTAGGTTTGCGAGCTTCAAGCTCGTTTCTTCATCTGAGAAACTAAACCTTTTATTGCTCTTAATTGTCCCAGTCTGAATTACTTTCTCATAATTTGAATCTCTTTCTCTATTTTCATTCTAGACTAAACTTATTCAAAAGCAATTTCTGCGATCTACAGCCACTCTAAGTACATCACCTGTAAATCCTCCTTGTCTCAAGAGCCAGGTGGAAACGCTGACTCCTTTAATATACCCCCTAGAGGGCAGAAGGGATATTTAATTATCGCAAAGGCATAAAACTTATAAGGTCTTTTTTTATGTATTGTTCTCCAAAAGGATAGATGTCAACAAGCCCCATCTCCTAGGTTGATTATCATGAACTAAAATGGTTTCATTTGCCCTTAGTGATTAAAACGGGATTAGAATACACGCTCTCAATTAACACTTGGTCAAAAGATATTATCAAAACCATAACGAAGTGTCTAGTGGTTTCGTAATGAGAGCAAGAGATTTGTCTCACGAGGTAATATGATTATTATCATGACAAAATATCCTCTTAATCTAAACAGGGAGATAGAGCATCCCCGTCCCACTAAGTAATATAATTAAGTGGCATTAGAATGAAAAGCTTCTTGTAAACAGTAAGAGTTGGAAGCCTCGTCTGGCTTTCCAGTCAATAATTATTAAGTTAGTAAACTTTAGTTGGGTAATTGGTGGTACTTTCTTGCCCTAATTATATCATTTTTTCTCTCGAGTACATATACTTAGATGATATTACCATACATCACATGTTCTTTCCGATACTACATTTTCGCTTACTCGGGGAGTGAGCCTACAAACTACTTTGTTGTTGTTGTTGTTGTTGTTGTTGGAGGGTTGGGGTAGGAAAGGTGTAAGGAGCAGCCTAAAAGGTTTGAAAGAGGTGTTTCGCGTTGAGTCAAGGATACAGGAATTTCAAGATAGCATATTTATGATTTATTTATTAGAATGAAAATGTAAAAAAATATATGTGCATAATGAATAGTACAGAAAAATTAATTCTAATAAAATATAGCGTATTTATTTTAATTTTCGTTGGTCAAACGAGGCTCTATTTGACTGTAGATTTTTAGCAAGTTTTAGTTCAGGTTAAGAGTTAGGAATATAATGTTTACAACTTATGCGTGAAGGTTAAACCTAAATCACGTCTCAAACAAGCTGGAGGTCGGATCACGCCTTGTTATTACCGTATAACCGTTGTTAATTCCAACTGGGCAACACTTCCCACTTTCCTGCTGAGATAGTCAGAATTATGTAACTGTTCACTTGAGATAAGCTTTCACTATTGCTAGTTTCGAAATTTTCTGTCTTTTTCCAGATTTATTATCATTTTTCCCATTGAAGAAGTTCATCTATTGATTCGTTTTAAAGCATCTATCCCAATGTTTCCGTCTCAATCCTATTTTTCTTTCTATCCACTGAGACTGGGATGTACATTTGTCTACACATCTAAATGAATTATTCAATATCAATCGAAAATTTACCTAAATCTCTTATTATTATATAGATTTGACTGATATAGATTTTTGGCATTATGCTAATTACTGGTGCAACTAAGGACATTCAGCGCTGAAACGGAAATTGACAATAAAAGGTTTGAAAGGTGTTACAAGAGGAAAACGTCGCAGTTGCACCATGAAATAATTGTTAGGAGAGGGTGGGCAGTAGGATGGAAGAAAGAGAATATGAACGGAGGCACAGCAAAAGGAATAAAAGTAGTTGCAGCTAGTGGCTGGATGGACGCTGCAAATCACCTAAAATAATGCCTACATTGCACTGAATGAGGTGCACTGACGGCACTAGCCCCCTACGGTGTAAAATCTCACTGGTAATATTCCCTTAAGCATTATCATCCGGAAGCAAGGCAACCCTCATACAATATGACGATTAATTATTAGAGGTTTTATGCGACGAAAGTATATCAGAAAATCCGGAAAGAACGAGAATGTCCAAAGGTACGAGCATTCTAATTAAAGCCAGCATTATTCATCACTGCTTTTTAATTACTAGCAAGTGTAGCATTTGCTGCTATCCGGAGGCTCTCTCTCTCTCTCTCTCTCTCACACACGTTACTTTTTATATATCTATCTATCTATGCGAGTATACGTCCATTCATACAGCCTTTTCATCTTAGTCCCCGTGCATACTCTCTCTCTCTCTCTCGCTCCTAATTCTCTCATACAGAGATTTTATCGCAGTTACCCTTCCCAATCAACCTGTAACTAACTGAATGTTTTCTCGTATATCTGTCGAGTTCCCAGGAGACTTACGAGCCGATAGCTTCCTTGTGTTTGGTTTTTCTTCTCTTTTCCGGAACGTACTGGGAGCTTTCTCACTCCGCTGCCTGCTCGCGTGCTTGCCTTAATTAAAGCACTGGTATCTGTTATTCCACGTTTTTTATTGGAATGTTACTTGAATGTTAAATGACATATTTAGTATTGGACTTTTTATTGAAAGACGTACTTGAATGATATCAGAGAGGGAAATGACTTAGGACACATATACCATTTTAGAGATGGTTTAAGTAACTCTGGACACTGGGGAACGGTTAGGGCAATTTATAAGTTTTCCCATGTATTGCCCGTAACTAACACACCTTCGTCTAGTTCCAGACTAAATAAAGCTGACGGTCACAGTCACATTCATAATTTAACAGCTGAACCGACGATGAAACCACCGATCAGAAAACTTCCAGAACATTGACTGTTCCATGCATCTAAACGAGCCTCCCATCAGCAGTTTCAAAGCACTCCTGCAAATGCTGCTTCATTCTGCTCTCTCTTGTAAACACGCAGTCTCTCGCCTTCTGGATGCTGAGGCCATTCCGTCCCATTAGCTCTTATACTCCATCTATCCACGATTTTGTGGGCCTTCCTCTCCTCCTTCCTCATAACAAAGCTTCCAAATTATGCTGACTTTTTCTCCAACTTATCGTCCGCAATACTCTTCATGCAGGTGACCACGTTCCTCAGACCACACTAATCCATCTCTTCCCATTTTTTTTAACGAGTTTCGTGTGTTTCCACACCTCGCACCCTTTAACCTAAGTTCTTCTTTATTCACCTACATGACGCAGACTGTTCATCGCTAAAACAGTGACCATTTTTTCTGTTAATTGCATTCATTCCTCTTAAACAAGATTTACCTCAATAGTTCCACTATGCTTTCGAATATTGGCACCCATAGACAGTTAGACACTCGAGCACTCTTGACAATCTTTTACACACGCATTGAAACCCTCCTTGTTTTACCAGCTATGTGACGTAACTTTCCCTTATTCGACCCATTGTCCACTAAATTGCTCCCGAATACCTTTGCGAATGAACTGCTTCTATTATTTGACCATCGATGTTAATACCACAGTACTATAGTGTGTTACCTGTAATCTCAGTCACTCCTGATGCCTTTCCAGAATCCAGTCTGCTATTTACAATCAGCCCCTTTTCAGTCCTAAACTGTTGTTTCCATAAACACTGCCAAATTTACATGCAACCCGTCCAAACCCTTTTTTTTATTACAAAAATTCCTTTTCCATTGTTATATGAATGTACACATATTTATATTTATAAAATATAGCTTAAAACTAACAAAAGGTACTGAACCACCGAATATATGCTGCAAATACATACATTTACAGTAAATCATTCATATTCATAGCCAAGAAATTTTTACAAAATAAACCTGTACACTTTCTTCCATGTTTAAGTAATTATGTTTCTCTCTGCCATTAGTTTACCAATCAATTTTTCCTTCAGTTGGTATAATTCACCTCTGCCTCTTTTTCTATCCCCTACATTCAACATAACCAGATAATGTTTTATTACGGGACCCACATTCATATGAATTGAATTGAATATAGAATTTAGGCCGAAGGCCAATCACTGGGACCTATGAGGTCATTCTGCGTGGGAACGGAAATTGATGGTATAAGGTTACAAAGGTGTAACAGGAAGAAAACCTCGCATTTGCTCCATGAATCAATTGTTAGGAGAGGACGGACAGTAAGACAGAAGAAAGAAAATATGAAAGGAGACACAGGAAAGGGGACGAAAGTGGCTGCAGCTAGGGGCCGAAGGGACGCTGCAAAGAACCTCAAGTAATGCCTACAGTGCACAGCACAGGGTGCACTGACGGTCCTACCACCCACCCCCCTACGGGCCCACATTCATATGAATCTTTCTTTCTGCACTCATTTGCCCACAGAACTTTTTTTTTTCCTTCAAGTATTTGCTGAGATTCACCAATATTTACTCTCCATTCTCTCTCTCTCTCCAGTAGATCTGCAAAAAACTTTTCTATCATCTAACTACACATGAATATCTTCATCCCCTCTGCCGACCTTTAATGGTCACAAACGCGCCGTGCTGACTCCTTAGCCATCCTAGAATTTGGCACGCTTATATATTTCTTTATTGTCACTTTTACACTCATCTTCTTTCTATGAGTCTTCTCTCTCTCTCTCTCTCTCTCTCTCTCTCTCTCTCCTGAAACTTGCTTTATTCATATTCATGATCGTGTAAGTTCTCTTTTTAATGTGTCGGTGTTTCTATATAATTCACATTATAGAAGACTTAGATCATTTACATTTGTTTCATTAGCATCCTCTTTCCCGATTGCTCCTGCTCAAAGTAATGATCTTCAAAGCAATTCATTTTTACCTCGTAAACAGCGAAAAGAAGACATTGCTTAGATCAGTGTCTATTTCACACGCAAACGTAACAGCAATTTCTTAATATATAATCCTTGCGGGGAACTATTTTAAATAAATCAGTTCTATGGTTGGTTACAAAAACTTATTAGTTGTTACTGGAAATACTCGAAATTGCTAGAGACGTTACAAACAAAAAGCACTATTTGAACTATGGCCACAACATAGGAGTAGTGGCTAGAATACTCCTAAGCACTTGAAATCGGCACACTCCGCTTTCTTATCATGGTGTTAACTTTGATGACTGCCTGATTGGATGTTATTTTGATTTTCTTTGTGCTTCACTGATCGACTCAGACTTTCGTAGGTTAGAAACATTTGCTCTGAAGAAGACTGGAATTGAGGCAACAAAAGATTTAATTTCTTAATCAAAACTTCGCTGAGATGACGAAAGGTTTCTTGGCTACGTCTCAAAAGGACAGTCTTCCCCCCAACAGGTATCCCCCCCCCCACATATCTCTCTCTCTCTCTCTCTCTCTCTCTCTCTCTCTTTCTGTGTGTGTGTGTGGGCATGCATTACTGTGTTTTGCTTCTCTTTCCATCTCCGTCTCTTTGTGTTCATATGTCATGTGTTCTTTTCTCTCTCCCCGTTCCCTTTCTCCATTTAGCCCTTTGGTTATGTATCTCTCTCTCTCTCTCTCTCTCTCTCTCTCTCTCTCTCTGTCTCTGATGAGATCTCTCTGTGACAGCACGCTGGCCTAACATGCAGGTAGGTCCTGATTTGATCTGATAAGAAAGGAACTATCTCTATATATTCCCTTAACCGAAATAGTGATATTTCATTATACTTCGAGATATATATATATATATTATATCTATATAATATATATATATATATATAATTATATAATATATATCAATGATGTTTTCACCATGATTTCTCCAGATGAAACCATTTATTAGATATTCTCTCTCTGTGTTCATGCATTATCTATCTCTCTCTCTCTCTCTCTCTCTCTCTCTCTCTCTCTCTCTCTCTCTCTCTCTGTCGTCCACAAGACCACCAAGCCGTCAGACTATTGGTTTTCCATTTCCTGTTGCATTCAAAGCCCAAAAGCTTAATCAGGAAATCCGGTAAGATTTGCTCTGGGCAACAATAATTCTCCCGCTATTTATTTCCTAAATCACCATCTTAACGAATGGCGCAGCGAAGAAGGATCACGAGGAAAATAAGCGTGGAAGGAGAGATCTCCGTCTCTTCACCATCCTCTTCGAAATGCAGCTGGAATCTTTACCTCATTTATCGTAAATAACTTGGAAAGCTAATTCGTCCATTCTTGGACAATTTTGTGCGTCTCCGGTTTTATTCGAAAATTGTCTTCAATTTATATTTCACCGAGACATAATTGCAGGTTCTGCTGAATATAGAGAATTAAATCCTCTCTCTCTCTCTCTCTCTCTCTCTCTCTCTCTCTCTCTCTCTCTCTCTCTCTCTCAACACAACTGGTGGAAAGACAGATTGCCTCATCTTGAACTTGTTCCAAAACGTCCGCGGGTGATAAAAGTGACTTTTTCACTTGTAGACTTATCATGAAAAAATACTCTTTTAAGAACAAAATGAATTTAAGAACTTTCCTGATCAGTCATAACATTACTACATACTAGTACATAGCACTATCTTTCCTTCAATTAAACGGCATTTTACAATGGTTTAAAAATAATGTGATCAATCTCAGGAAGTTCTCAATGTAATCTGTTTTCAGGCTTCCCATTGATTCCAGCTATGCAACGCAACGAGTATAAGGACTTACAAGTTAATAACTACAACAAACAAGAAATAAGTTAACTTGTGATACTGCTATGACAACTTGTGATACTGCTATGACCTGGGTTCAAGCATTTCTATTCCACGAGAACCAAATAAAAAGAAAAAAAAAACTCGGAGGACCAATACAACCCTTTGTTTGGGCACAAAAAACTTCAGAAAAAAAATCGCCAACGACCCTATGTGAAACAGTTAACGTCCACAAACCGTTGCTCCCTCGAGAGAGGGTTTTATTCCCAACCATTCTCCTTTATGCAGAACCAAAGCGACGCACTTTTAATGAAAAACGTTACAGAAAGAAAACGTTTCCCCCAAAGACTTTCCTCCAGGGATTCTGGAACTGGAAGAAAAATTTTCGCTCGCGAAACTTGCTGCAAAGTCGGTCAGGCGTCTGACATTCCATAAAGATATTCGCTTTTCGTTGATCGACTCGTCATTCTTTTGTTGTTGTTTGTTTTTTTAATGTGTTTGGTTAAAGATGTTAAAAAAATATTATGTTTGTTTTAAAAAAATCTGCAATCACATCATGCTCTATGTTAGCTAACATTTTTGTTAAGTCCCGAATGAATGAAGATTAATAACATCTCTAAATGAAATAAGAGGAATGAATCCTTTTTTTTTGTTGTTTATTTTTTTAATGTGTTTACTTACAGATGTTAAAAAAATACAATATTGGGTTTCAAAAATCCATAATCAAATCATGCTATATGTAAACTAACATTTTTGTTAAGTCCCAAATGAATGTAGAGTAATAACATCTCTAAATGAAATAGAGGAGAATGAATTATAATACATCTGCAAGTATGTTTTGCTCTTTCCTAAACTCAAAACCTCTATAGACCATCATCACTTTCAGCATCATCATCAACACCATCATCATCATCATCACTTCATCATCATAAATACCATAACCGTTATCTGTGCGTGGATCTTTATTGCCCTCTTCATTCACCAGAAAAGCGATGAAACGATATTTCGTCGTTAGCAAACGTCCGGACTCTGGTAACTTCTCCCCCTAAGTAATTACGATCGTCTTCAACGTCTCCTTCAGCAGGATGACAATCATTTTAACGCCTTTCCCTGAGTGTACTGAGCGAAATTACTACAACGTTTATGGTATTTGGGTAACAGGATTTTGATTCCGTAATCATGTGGGAGCTAGTATCTTGTAGCATCCACAATATATTCATATGTATATATATATATATATATATATATATATATATCTATATATATATATATATATATATATATTATATATATTACGTTATATATATATATACGTATAATATATAGGCTGTATAAATAAGGTAATGAGGGACACTTTACAGTTAACTTACACAAAAGTTCTTTTTTATCTTCAAGAATTTGTTTGTTTTTTATTACTTAGTAAAGGGTCTGAACAGGACCGAAAGTACTCGGCTATCTCGCTTTTTCATTTTTTCCTTCGTGGCAAAAAACCTTATTTATACACAGCATCACGTTTTATATACTTCGTGATCAAGTTATTCATACATACATATATATACATATACTTATGCATAGCATATACGTACTTGTTGATTTGGACCCCCTTTCACATCTCAAATAAATGGTCACTATATATATATATATATATATATATATATATATATATATATATATATATATATATATTAATATATATATAATGTATATAAATTTGCTTGAAAATTCTTTGGCGTGAAGTTATTTTTACATTTAATCGTGGCTATATGTTCTGCTTATATTCCAGATTAACTTTTAAGTTGATTGATAAAATAATATGTATATATACATATAGTATTTGTATATATATATATATATATATATATATATATATATATATATATATATATATATATATATATGTGTGTGTGTGTGTGTGTGTATATATATATACACAATATATACATACTGTATATATATATATATATATATATATATATATATATATATATATATATATATATATATATTATATATATATATATATATATATATATATATATATATATAAAGTTTATACATACACATGTCTGTGTGTATATATACACACATGAATGCATATATATACATACGCTATACAAGAATTTGATATGTAAATATATGTATATATGTTATGAATAAATAGCTATAAACATGCAAATATGTGTTTGTACAACTGCATATATGCAAATCTCTCCAGTTAACAACAAGATTCATCCAAAATCGGAGCTGATTAGATGAATATGATTTTGATATGCTAATGTCCAAGTGCTTTAATTATTACTAAAATGTAACTAATCCCTGTTTTCTATCCTCCAGGTGAGTGGACTGACCGACAACAAAGTTCTTTGGGGAAGATAAGTATATTGCTATTTTTCTTTCTACCGCTGATTTAGTTAGAGAGAGATACAATGATTTCATCTATTATCTGACGAGAGGAGATGAGAAATGGGATAGTGAAAATTTAAGTATATCTTAGTTTTACCAGACCACTGAGCTGATTAACAGCTCTCCTAGGGCTGGTCCGAAGGATTAGATATTTTTACTTGGCTAGGAACCAATTGGTCACCTAGCAACGGGACCTACAGCTTATTGTGGGATCCGAGCCACATCATATCGAGAAATAAATTTCTATCACCAGAAATACATTCCTCTGATTCCACGTTGGCCGCGCCAAGAATCGAACTTCGGACCACCGGATTAGTAGCCGAGCGCAAAAACCACTTGTCCAACGAGGAACTAAGGGATAGTGAAAAACAATATGCAACAGAAGAATTAGAGAGAAAAAGAAAGAGGGGAATGAAAAACTTTAATAAATGTTTGGCTTGAGTGGAAAAAAACCAAGGAGAGTGGAATTGAGAAATGCAAAATATGAATACGTAACTGGAAAGAGGAAAGGAGGGAAAGATTTAGCATCGAATAATTGTTGAGTGAAGGGGCTGGAAAAATTGGGGCAATAACTTGCTAATTGGACAGAGATAAGAGGGAATGAGAAATAAATAGAAATATAACATATATATATATATATATATATATATATATATATATATATATATAATATATATATATATATATGTATATATATATATATATATATATATGTATATATATATATATGTAATGCCATGGCATTACCTTTATTTATACATAGCATCACGTTTTATATATTTCGTGATAAAGTTATTCATGTATATATATATATAATATATATATATATATATATATATATACATATATATATATATATATATATATAATATATTATGTATATTTATATATATATATATGTGTGTGTATATATATATATATATATATCATATTATATATATATGATATATATATCATATATATATATACAGTTCAAAGGAATTATATTATTCTTCATAAAAAATTGAAAGCAGCTACAATAAAGTCTTCAAGAAAATGGGTGCACAATGTGGAGTCTTGCATAGGAGGGTAAAAACAGGGGTTAAAATTATGCAGTAGATGAAACCCGATTGTCAGAACGAATGCCAAATGAATCTCTTACGCAGTCAGTGTCACCTTCCAATTTTTCTAAGAAGGATATTGAATATACCCTTTTCTTTAAGGAACTGGTCTTGACTTAAGCAGCTATGCACAGGACAGTTTCTAAAGACAGACAACTATAATGAAATTATAATATGTACAAAACAAAATCACATATAATCACTCAACAATTCACAAACATTTACGTTTGTTGTCTTCCAAGTCTTCTCTATCATTCTGGAATAATTTTTTTTCATTTGTGCTTCATGCCTGTAGGTCAGTGGTTTTCAAAAGAGAAAACTCTACTAATCAACCAGCTTCTCATTTCATACCTATATTATATTTTGGGTTCTTTCCATGCAGTACATTTTAGTTGGGTCGATCTATAATATCCTGAGATAGTCTCCAGAACTTTATTTGCATAAATGACCATCTCTAATTTCATAAAATGTTGGCGAGAGTATTTTCCTTTGTCTCTCTTTATTTTGTGCCCTCTAGGCTTAGGCTAAATCAGGGCATTAGGATGGCAGTCCCACCGTCCGCTCTATTAAAAGAATAATGCTGAAATTTTCACCAAACGTGCAAACTCTCCAGTGCCGTATAACATGGCTTAATTAGTTTTGTAAATCACATTCCTTTTCATTTGAATCTTTAATGGAACGATTAAGATTCTCTCTCTCCCTTTCTCTCTCTCTCTCTCTCTCTCTCTCTCTCTCTCTCTCTCTCTCTCTGAAGAGTGTGTGGGAAGTGAGAGGAGGAGGGAATATATCCATACATTTTCTCGCATCCTTCTCGTCTTTATACTAAATTCGTATCTAAATTCACCTATATCACTGTAGCTTCAGCACCTTAACATCAACATATTCTGATTTTATTTCTGATTAAATTATGAGTTCATTAAAAAAAAAATCACAACAGAACATCATGTACGCTTGTCACTTCCCTACACAATTGAAGTACGTAATTAGGATTCTGAATGAAAATTAACTTTTTTTTATTGTTTTAAGTTTTTATCTTCAACGTGTGAGCAAAAGAGTATCGTTGGACACAGCCATATCCCTTATAATCTTTTTGTCAGAAAAAACAAAATCAAAATTACCTGACTTTTTATGCATTTTTTCAGCCAGATACATCACAGCTTGTTCGTCTGATTTTCCGTCTAGACCATTTTGGGAATCTATAAAGATGGGTCACTCAAAATTTCTGAATAAGCAATTTCTTGTACCAGCAAAGTCATAGAAGTGTGTATGGAGTCAAACCTCTTGTGTCTTGGGGGGAATATGATTAATAATACCAGAATAAGCTCTTAAGTAACACCGCTTTAAAAAGAAAAAAAAAAATCAGTAGTTCGGAATTTGACATTTAATTCCCAACGGTTTCATATATATATATATATATATATATATATATATATATATATATATATATATATATATATATATATATATATATATATTATATAGCTTATATACCGACATCGATAAGATAAAAAAGAAAAATCTCACAACAAAAGCCAAGCCACCCTCCCTCCACAGCTTCTCTTAACAATACTTAAATAGTGTTAACGTAATTAATCAGGCAAAGGAAGAGCCTAATAACGGATAAAATAAACATGAGAGATTTTCATCAAATAGATTGAGCCAGAAGCTAACGCCATTTCTTATAGCAAAGTTGTGTTTTACATCTATTAAAGAAAAGGTATTTGCGTCTGCAACACCGGCAGCACTTTACACAAATTAACTACAATGACAAAGGCTTTCCTAAATTGGGGATTGTACTCGGGTCCTAAAAGTTTCATACAATATTGTCGTTGCGGTGTTTACAGCAAACTTTATTGTTCTACCACCATCTTGTGTATGCCTTAAAAAAAGTCATAAAATTATCATCGACAGGAACTTGATATTAGAGGAACCATTAAATTTCATTGAAAAAAACTAGTGATCGAAGATAAGCTAAAAAAAAATATAAGCTATAAAAGTACCGAAATGGAATTTTTATTCTTGTGTGCGGGTCTTGTAATTAATATATAAATATATATATAGATATATATATATATATATATATAATATATGATATATATATATGTATATATATATATATATATATTATATATATATATATATATATATATATATTATAATGTAAAATTGACAGGAAGAAGAATGGGAAGTTTGTTCTTTTGAAATTGTAGTTCCCCCTTTAATCATTACTCTATTTTAGTTTTGGGTTTAAGCAGAAAATCAAACACTTTATATCCCTTCATCTTAATTACTCTTACATTCTTTTAATTTACATGCTTGCTCCTGGGTCACCTTACATTAACATACACACATGTATATGTATGTATATCTAAATACATATATACATATATATATATATGATATATATATATGTATATATATTTTACATACATATACATGTGTGTATGTTAATGTAAGGTGACCCAGAGCAAGCATGTAAATTAAAAGATGTAAGAGTAATTAAGATGAAGGGATATAAAGTGTTTGATTTTCTGCTTAAACCCAAAACTAAAATAGAGTAATGATTAAAGGGAGGAACTACAATTTCAAAAGAACAAACTTCCACCCTTCTTCTTCCTGTCAATTTTACATATATTACTATATATATTATATAATAATATATATATAATATATTATATATATTATATATATAGTATATATATATAAACATATATATATTATATATATATATATATATATATATATATTATATATATATTATATATATACATATATATATATACTATATTATATATATATATATATTATATATATATATATATACACATATATATATAAATATATATATATATATATATATATATATATATAATATAGTATATATGTATATATATATATATATATATATGATTTCATTTACCAGATGTACTCAAGAACAGACGCAGAGATTTGAACTTCAGATCGAATATTGCAATATTTTCCTCTGCGTTTCCTGGACCATTGAACCTACTCTTCACCTGAAGAGGAACGGCCTGTTGATTAAAACAACTATGCCCATGTAATGTGTTTTCATAATAATTAATGAAAGATATGTAGAGTTAGATCGAATTCGCCCTAATTACAATTAATTCTTCGAAGAGAGAAAATTGGAAAATGCATGAATACGAAGCATCCTTGGTCTTGCGATGTGAAGTCTTAGCTTCTCCCTCGAGATTTTTCCGGGTTGAACATGCTTCTGACAGATCTCATTATCTCTTTGGAGGAGAATTCTCATTTCTGAGAAACAGCTTCTGTGACACTTTAATCATCTCCGAGAACGGCCGCTTGGAAGAACGTATTAATTATCCCTTCATGACTTACAAATTAAGATTCTCATTTTTATATCCGTAATATCGTTAGCCAGATTTATCATTTAATACAAAAACTGCTCATTAATTTTATACAGTCACAAATCGTTAATTTTCCGTTTCTTGATTTGATCGTTACTGAAGTTCCTGCGCCGGCTCTTTATATTTTGAATATCATCTTTCTGACGCACAGTCGTTCTTCCTATACGTCTATCTTTTTATTCAGGACAATAAAAAGTCCATACACTATATTTCTTTTCCTAGACCTCATACATTCTTTACTCATGGTCAAGCCATCTCGAAGGTCTGATCTATCTTTGTACGTAGGCTGATTTTTTTAACACTCCTTCATGTAGCTCCTCTATGAACAGTTCATCTCAAGGTTTCAACACCTCCCCCCCCACCAACCCCCTCCCACCCCCCCACCCCCGCCCATCCTAAAAATCAACATCCAAAATTCTCTTATATAAAGCAGAATTGTCTTGATCATCTCTTCATGTATTCCTACCTTGGCTTCTGTGGACATCCCAAATTCCTTCCCATTCTTCAGTCTTCTGCACTCTTCCCGCTACCTACCATGATGCATCTACTCAGCGAATCACCTGTCCTTTTTAAAACTGTACAAGACATCCGTAATATTTACTTCGAAATGCTTAATAAAGATCAACAGTTAAGTTCTTGCGATATCCACATGAATATACAATGCTGTTTCCCTGGTTTGTATTATATTTACGACGTTACCATTGTTCACCTTTTTATTTTACATAGATTTTTGGCATTATGCCAAGCACTGGGGCAACTAAGGCCATTCAGCGCTGAAACGGAAACTAACAGTAAAAGGTCTGATAGGTATTACAGGAGGAAAACAACGCAGTTGCACTATAAAACAATTGTTAGGAGAGGGTTGACAGTAAGATGGAAGAGAATAAGAACGGAGGTATAGTGATAGGAATGAAAGTAGTTGCAGCTAGGGGCCGAAGGGACGCTGCAAAGAACCTTAAGTAATTCCTACATTGCACCGAATGAGGTGCATTGACGATACTAGCCCCCTGCGGGGACTTTTATTCATATTCACATTCTCGTTATTTAACCTCTCTTCGCTTACCCAAACCAATACTTATTCTAATTCTTATCCAAAACTAGTTTTTTTTTTTTTCATTGTGTAAATGAAAACGTGAGTAGATACATTTAATGTATGCGTGTGCTCCAGTGCAGAAGCATCTGTCTTTTACATATTTATTCTTACAAATTTTGTCTTACATTCATCAATTAGCCGCAGTACTTGGCCTATGGCCTAGACCAGGTACTACATTTATTTTAATACTTCGGGACAACCCTATGAGAGCTATTAATCAGCTCAGAGGTCTGATTAAACTAGTTTAATAATAATAATAATATAATAATAATAATAATAATAATAATAATAATAATAATAATAGTAATAATAATAATAATAATAATAATAATAATAATATTTTGTTAATAACAAGGGTGCATTGTGCGAATTGATTTAATACAGTTTTCTCAATTTTTCCTAAAATTCGCTTTTCCTGTACGGCAATGTTGGTTAATAAGTGGCCAATGTTCATATTTCGATGGAAATGTACGACGGATTTTTTACAGCACAAATTCTTTATCTTAACCCTTAAACGCCGACTGGACGTATTTTACGTCGACATTTTTTGTCTCTCGGGTGCCGACTGGACGTATTTTACGTCGACATACAAAAGTTTTTTTTTAAAAATTCGCGGAAAAATACTTTTAGGCCTACCAGCCGAAAACTCTTGAGTCACGCGCCTTGGGGGATGCTGGGAGTTCACGGATCAAGGTGTTGTTTTGTTTACAATCGTTACGCAGGCGCGCAAGCGCGAATTTCTTTCTTGCCGCACTAAAAAGTATCTGTGACACATCTCGGAAATTATTTTGTCACTTTGACATAATTTTTTTACCATTTTAAATTAGCCGTTACATGGAGTATTATATGAAAATGTGCGCATTTTTATGTAGAAATTCACAGAAAATACTCATGATTGTAGCTTTTATCAGTTTTGAGACATTTTCATATAAATAACGATAAGTGCCAAAATTTCAACCTTTGGTCAACTTTGACTCTACCGAAATGGTCGAAAAACGCAATTGTAAGCTAAAACTCTTATATTTTAGTAATATTCAATCATATACCTTAATTTTGCAACTAATTGGAAGTCTCTAGCACAATATTTCGATTTATGGTGAATTTATGAAAAAACTTTTTCCTTACGTCCGCGCGGTAACTCTTCCGAAAAAAATCATACATGTGATTGTGGTAATGTTTGCACCCATTTTCTTTAAATAGCCGTTACATAAAGTTTTTATATATGAAAAGAAAATGTGCGCAATTTCATGCACAATACAACTAAAAACAACTCATGGTTGTAGCTTTTATCAAATTTGAAATATTTTCATATAAAAAATGATAAGTGACAAATTTTCAACCTTCGGTCAACTTTGACTCTACCGAAATGGTCAAAAAACGCAATTGTAAGCTAAAACGCTTATGTTCTAGTAATATTCAAGCATTTACCTTCATTTTGCAACAAATTGGAAGTCTCTAAGCACAATATTTCGATTATGGTGAATTATGAAAAAATAACATTTTCTTTACGTCCGCGCGGTAACTCTTCCGAAAAAATCATACGTGCGATTGTGGTAATGTTTGCACCATTTTAAATTAGCCGTTACATAAAGTTTTATATATGAAAATGCGCGCAATTTCATGTATAATACAACAAAAATTAGTTGAAGGTTGTAGCTTTTCTCATTTTTGAAATATTTGCATATAAATCACGATAAATAGAAAAAAAACCACGTTCGGTCAAATTTGACTCTACCGAAATGGTCGAAAAACGCAATTGTAAGATAAAACTCTTACAGTCTAGTAATATTCAATCATTTATCTTCATTGTGAAACAAATTCGAAGTCTCTAGCACAATATTTAAATTTATGGTGAATTTAAAAAAAAAACTTTCCTTCCCTCCGCGCGCGGATTCTCCGCCACAAATCTCC
>NC_087210.1:56684543-56689543 GCF_015104395.2 Macrobrachium nipponense
AATTGTGTGTGTATATATATATATATATATATATATATATATATATATATATATATATATATATATATATATATATATATATATTTCGAATAGCAAACTTCTGTATTCATAATCACAGGTCAAGCAGAAAAGTTGGGTACATGATACGAGTATTTACAAGGTATTTAAGCCGTGGTAATACAACGCTGTGTTCCAGCTAATACGCCCACCAGACTCGACAGCGGTGGGAGCTAACGACCACCAAATCACTATGGACTGACCCTATTCACTCCGAGGTCAACTGACTTCTACACACAGCCAATGGTGGTATTACCACACCTGTATATCAAATATAAATATAGTCTTGTCATGTACTTACTTCCAATTCCACCAGCGATCAGGGATCCAGATATTTCTTATTCGAATATATGAATTTGACATGCAAATAGTGTTTATATCTTCATAGAACAGTGTTTGATTACAGTAAATGACATTCACATACACACTATATATATATATCATATATATATATATATATATATATATAATATATATATATATATATATATATATCACAAGGTGGAGAGGGTAAAGGCATGTCTCAGCGTAGTACATAATTTATTGCCGACGTTTCACATCACTTCGATGCATTTTCAAGGCTGGGAATGATAAAAAAAAATATAAACATACAAGACTCGTCACTGATAAAACACCGTATAATATTTAAAATTTAAAATTGAACACTAAAACATTTAAAATGTAAAAATTATTGTACAACAACACTAGGTTGGAGAGACAACCTACCAGAGAAAAATAGAAGGTGACTGAAGGACAGAGTGGGGAGAAAAAAAAAATAATAAAGTAAAAAAAAACACCCACACACTATGTAAAACAAACAAGGGTTGTTAGGCTATTGAACAGCTGAACTGACGAGGACTGGGCATTTAAAGTCGGTACATTAGTTTTGATTAAAATTGATTCCAGTGTTAAAAGCTCGTCATCTTTATTGGCTGATCCAATAATTTTAAAATCATCGATGTCCAGCGGGAGCGACAGGTAATAGAGTGTTGTTCCGGATGCTGGATAGCTCAGGATTGGATAATTTGCATCCTGTTCGGAAACTGACTCCTTTGTGGGCGCAGAAACGGACTTGTAGCAGCCTCTTCGTGCATCCACATAAGTACCCGATTACATCTGGGACAAGTGTATTGATAAACTATGTTGGACACCAAAGGCGGGCTTAATCTGTCTTTAGCTCTGAAAAGAGATCGGATTGTTAGAGGATTTTTCGGAAATTAATTTTAGGTTCAAGGCTTGGTAAATTCCTTATTGTTTAATTTAATTGTAATACTTTCTTTTTGAAGGAACTGTCATGGAGGAAAGGGAACTTAGCATAGATGATTAACTTGGGAACGCTATGTATAGGAGGTGGGGGGTTTATTTTCATGTTTAATAATTTATTGAGGGTTCTATAAAAGTGCACCGAGGGGAAACAGTTGTTGCTAAAAAAGTTTACTAGAAAATCTATTTCGTTGTGGAAAGAGACCCAACTGGAAGTGAGGACAAAGGCTCTATGAAGGAGGGTGGAGAGGGCATTTAATTTAAAATTAAAATTACATGAGCTATAGAAATTTGTCCCTAAGCCTGTAAATGTACTCTTTCTGTAAATTCCTGTATGAAAGCTATTATTGTCTCTAGAAACAAGTAAATCTAAAAATGGCAATGAGTTATGGGATTCTTTCTCTATGGTGAACTTAATATTAGGATGTTGAGAGTTAATAAATTCTAAAAAAAGCTTCTTCATTAATCAAACACCTAAACAACGCAAACGTGTCATCCACGTACCTTCTGTAAAATAGGGGGGTAAATGTTGAGGGGGCAACTATCAAAGATGGTCTCCTCCAGGGAGTTCATAAAAATATTGGCGAAGGTGGGACCAAGTGGGCTGCCCATCGCCATCCTTCAATTTGCTTAAAACAAGAGTCTTTAAAAATAAAAGTCGTGTCCTGCACGGCCAATTCTAAAAGTTGCTTAAATAACGGACGAGTAAAACTTTAAAAATAGAATCAGAGAGAGGAAAAGTTTATCTAAAATAATTTCGATAGTTTCTCTAACTGGATACCTGGTAAATAAGGACTCAACATCAAAACTCACCATGAAGAGATCAGAATCTTGCTTTAAAATATCATTTTTAAAATCAGATGTGTTTTTTTACGTATGGGTACTATGGGCGAGTGGTTTCTAGGAGGGGAACAAGGTACTTGGCAAGGTGATTAATTAGGGGTGTTAAGTGAAGGTAGAATTGGTCTAAGTGGGGACGCCCTCCTTGTGGATTTTCGGGAGACCGTACATAATCCCATAAGTGGCCCCAGTAACATATAAATTCTGAAAAGTCATCTCATCAATAATGTTTTTATTTTTAAGAAGTCTCAGAAATCTGTTGATCTTGTCCTCTACTTTAATAATATTCTGAAGGTTAGGAGTTCCCAAGTTCTGAAATTTAGTGGTATCGTCGAGTATCGAACACATTTTCGTCACATAATCGAGTTTATCTAAGATTACTGTTCCCTTACCTTTATCAGGATGCAAAATGATAATGTCTTGGTCTTTAGCTAATTCTTTCAAGATTAGGAGATCCTCTTTCTTGAAGAAAGGAGCCCATCTAGTTTTTAGATTATTGTAGGTTTGGTGGGCTAGAGCTGACAGTTGTTTTCTTAGATAATCTGCATTATTACAGAACGGCAATTTGGTCAGTTTCTGGAATAAAATTCTGGGAAAGGGAGAAAAAATTGTTGAAAACTGGGTTTAAAACTAGGGAGACAAAAGTCTAAACCTAAAGATAAAAGGAATTCTTGTTTTTTAGACAAAACCCGCTTGGACAAGTTAAAAACAGAGTTAATGTTATTGTTAAAAGATGGAATAGAAATGCCCAGGCCTCGCAGTTTCTTGTTGTGTCTCGTCTCTACACTCTGTACAAAAAGAGAAATGGAATTGTTAAAAAGTTTCGTAAATATAAAATGGTCAATTAAAGTTAATGAGTCCTTAACAATAGTTTTGTACTTAACAGTTAATGTGAGAAACCTCTTTAAATCCTTATATTTAGAATTTATTTCAATCTCCAAAAGTTTGTTAACCGTGTCATGATAAAATTCAGAACGATACAGAGAAGCTTTATAAATTTTAAATTTTATAAACTTGGGGACAATGTTGTTGAATTGACAATACTGGAGAAACGTGAGGTCCAATTTGGTTTTCTCTAGTTTCTTGGTGTGTTTCTCAAGCAAACGGCAGTTAACCAGCACTTGGGTATTATATCTCGTCCGTATCAATTCATGGAAATTACTAATTCCTCGGGATCTCAGTCGGAAGAGGAACAAGAACACGAAGAAGAAGCTTCCAAAGGGCATGGTCCAGTCCTTGGAATAATGTCCCGTAGATAGAAGCACTAGTAAGGAGGCTCAAGTCCCTCTACAGATCATCACAAGGTGGAGGAAGGTAAAGGCATGTCTCAGCGTAGTACATAATTTATTGCCGACGTTTCACATCACTTCGATGCATTTTCAAGGCAGAGTAAAAAATAGAAGGTGACTAGAGAAAACCAAATTGGACCTCACGTTTCTCCAGTATTGTCAATTCAACAACATTGTCCCCAAGTTTATAAAATTTAAAATTTATAAAGCTTCTCTGTATCGTTCTGAATTTTATCATGTCCACGGTTAACAAACTTTTGGAGATTGAAATAAATTCTAAATATAAGGATTTAAAGAGGTTTCTCACATTAACTGTTAAGTACAAAACTATTGTTAAGGACTCATTAACTTTAATTGACCATTTTAATATTTACGAACTTTTTAACAATTCCATTTCTCTTTTTGTACAGAGTGTAGAGACGAGACACAACAAGAAACTGGCGAGGCCTGGCATTTCTATTCCATCTTTTAACAATAACATTAACTCTGTTTTTAACTTGTCCAAGCGGGTTTTGTCTAAAAAACAAGAATTCCTTTTATCTTTAGGTTTAGACTTTTGTCTCCCTAGTTTTTAAACCCAGTTTTCAACAATTTTTTTCCTCCCTTTAGAAACTTTTATTCCATAAACTGAACCAAAATTGCCGTTCTGTAATAATGCAGATTATCTAAGAAAACAACTGTCAGCTCTAGCCCACCAAACCTACAATAATCTAAAAACTAGATGGGCTCCTTTCTTCAAGAAAGAGGATCTCCTAATCTTGAAAGAATTAGCTAAAGACCAAGACATTATCATTTTGCATCCTGATAAAGGTAAGGGAACAGTAATCTTAGATAAACTCGATTATGTGACGAAAATGTGTTCGATACTCGACGATACCACTAAATTTCAGAACTTGGGAACTCCTAACCTTCAGAATATTATTAAAGTAGAGGGACAAGATTCAAACAAGAGTTTCTGAGACTTCTTAAAATAAAAAACATTATTGAATGAGCTTGAACTTTTCAGAATTTATATGTTACTGGGGCCACTTATGGGATTATGTACGGTCTCCCGAAAATCCACAAGGAGGGCGTCCCACTTAGACCAATTCTATCTTCACTTAACACCCCTAATTATCACCTTGCCAAGTACCTTGTTCCCCTCCTAGAACCACTCGCCCATAGTACCCATAACGTAAAAAACACATCTGATTTTAAAAATGATATTTTAAAGCAAGATTCTGATCTCTTCATGGTGAGTTTTGATGTTGAGTCCTTATTTACCAGTATTCCAGTTAGAGAAACTATCGAAATTATTTTAGATAAACTTTTTCCTCTCTCTGATTCTATTTTTAAAGGTTTTACTCGTCCGTTATTTAAGCAACTTTTAGAATTGGCCGTGCAGGACACGACTTTTATTTTTTAAAGACTCTTGTTTTAAGCAAATTGAAGGGATGGCGATGGGCAAGCCCCCACTTGGTCCCACCTTCGCCAATATTTTTATGAACTCCCTGGAGGAGACCATCTTTGACAGTTGCCCCCTCAACATTTACCCCCTATTTTACAGAAGGT
>NC_087210.1:56694543-56702043 GCF_015104395.2 Macrobrachium nipponense
TTTTATTTTCCTAGGCATCATTTCCAGAGCGCGGCTTTGGTGTCCCGTGCCAAGCCATCCCTCATGCACAGATTATCCCATCCATTTCATGTCCTCCCCCATTGCAGATGTATTGGTCTCCTCCAAAAGGGGAACACATTTTTGTTTCAGAGGTTGCCGTGTCCATAATGATTTCCCTTGTTATCTGCAGTCATTACTCTCATCGCTACGGTTTTGTTTATTTTCTTCGTGCTTTACTACAGTAGTATTAGTAATAATAATTTGAAAATATCTTTGAATTATTTACAGACCAGTCTATGAACTTTTGCATTAAATTAAGTCAATATTTATGTTAGTCGGGCACTTACTTGTCTGAATTCACACACACACGCACGCACACACACACACACACACACACACACACACACACACACACACACACACATATATATATATATATATATATATATATATATATATATATATATATATATATATATATATATATATATATGTGTGTGTGTGTGTATAATTCTCACATTTTTATCTATCAAGCCTTATTCTTAGCTGGCAGTGTTCACCAGTCAATGTCGACAGATCATGCCCTAGGTATTTCATAGGCTTTTGGTAGAAGGCAAAAGGTCCTGTTAAACAAATTCCCTGTTTATGGTTTCCTTTCTTTAGTCTTTAAACTTTTGCGATGATTTTCTCTTATCAGTCCGTTTCTCTTGTAGCTGACAGCGCCCAGCATTTTTGACATTTTACATTTCAGCACTTCTCGCCCCCATTCTTATCGGGGCTGAACTTGGACTTGAGGGGCATCGGGATTGTCTCTATTCATCCCGGCAACCTCGAAAATTATGGATTAGGTGCTAATATCTGTAGTTTTCGGTTAATCTTAAATGTCACCACCTTCCCACCCCTTCCTTCCTATCAGGGCTGAACTTGGAATTAAAGGGCATCAGGAGTGTCACTATTCATATTAGTGACCTCAAAAACTATGGATTAGATAATAATATCTGTAGTTTTCGATATTTTCAAGTTACCCTCCTTCCCACCCCTATCTCAACCAACTCCTATCAATGCTGAACTTGGATTTAAAAGCCTTCAGAAGTGTAACTATTCATTTTAGCAACCTCAAAAACTATGGATTAGACACTAATCTGTCATTTTAGATTATTTTTACATGTCACCCCTTCCCACTCATCTCTATATCGGGCCTGAACATGGACTTAAAGGGCATCAGGAGTGTCACTATTCTTCTAAGCAACCTCAAAAACTATGGATTAGACAGTAATATCTGTTATTTTCAGTAATTTTTACATCAAACCCCTCCCTATTGGAGCTGAAATTAGACTTAAAGGGCATTGGGAGTGTCACTATTCCTCTCAGTGACCTCGAAAACTATGAATTAGACTAGACAGTAATATCTTGTTTTCAGTAATTTCTACATTTCACCCCATTCCCACACTCCACCCTTTACCAAACCAATGGTTCGATTTTAATTCTGTTTTCACTATGACCTTCCCTGGTTTTGATATTGACTTATATTTAAAATCACATCAAAATAGGTCAAGGAATGTGGATTTTATAGCATTGGATTATACAGATGCACAAACAAACAGACATGTTTCTCTTTTATTTTATATATATATATATATACATATATATATATATATATATATATATATATATATATATATATATATATATATATATATATATATATATATATATATATAGGGCTATGCCATAATCTTGTTAATTCTCAAAGTACGTTCGATGAATGACATTAAATTAGTGGTAGGATATGTTGTCACAAACACCCATACTTATTACTATATATATATATATGTATATATATATATATATATATATTATGTATATATATATATATATATATATATATGTATGTAGTATGTATGAATAAGTAAATTATGACCATATATTCCAATTATATTTTCAGTTGAGTTGACCTACGAATCCCACATCATAAAATTAGAGATACCAAAGATGGTATCCTAGAATCCAAAATATTTTCTTTATATTTTGAAATTAATTCCTCTAAGATGACTTATCCTTAACCATGAAGTATGTGTACACTAAGCGGAGACATACGAGAATATATCAAAACATAGACAGGATACGTTAAAAGAATATATTTTCATCAACAAAAACCGCCCCGTATGGAACATCATCACAAGATAACTGAAAAATTGCAATACACTGAAATTTGTACAAATATTCTTTATTAGTATCCAAAATTATTATTTATATACATAGTTTGAGCCAAAACCCATTATCACCCTCAAGAGCATTCAATGAAATGTCTGACTTGAAAAATCATCTGTAAGAAAATGAATTCTATGGAGCCCACTACTATCAATCCTACTGAATAAGAAATTAAATCACATTTTCAAGGCCTTTGAGTGATAAACAGCGATCACGGTAACTATTTACTTTCATTTATAAAACAAGATCAAGTTGAAGGAATAACTGTCCATGCTCTGATGTCAAGATGTCAGAAATTATTACTCATAACTGACCATAATTGAAAAATATATACTTTTTGACTTGAAAAAAAAAAAAAAAAAAAAAAAAGATTTCGTAACCACTTTTCTGCTACGGTGAAAAAGTCCGAAAAATACAAAATTTAAGATGAAAATCATCAGATATTTGTTTCAGCACCGGTGCTATGTTATAATCTCGTTTTAATTCTAAATTACTTTAGGTCGATGAGTGATTAAGTCAGAGGTAAGATATGTTATTATCAACGCCCATACTGATACTAATTATAATATAAATATATATACATATATACATAGTATATATTACGTATATAGCTAAATGTATATGTGTATGTATGTATGTATGTATATATATATATATATATATATATATATATATTATATATATATATATATATATATTTATATGTGTGTGTGTGTGTGTGTATACGACCTCAGGTAGGCCATAAACTTGTTATATTCTCGCAGTGCGTACGATGAATGAGAGATTAAATTAGTGATACGTTATCAAAAGCACCCATGCTATTGATAATAAATGTGACGAGTATATTTAGTTTGTCAACAAAGAAACAATAGCAAGAACAAGTAAAAATAAAAAGTTATATGAAACAATGGCTCACGAATCCACTAATATATATATATATATATATATATATATATATATATATATATATATATATATACATATATATAAGTCATATCACATTTCCGTGATTCATATACATATATCGAGCTACAATGTCCTTTAATATCTAATTCGCTCTACCTCGGAATTAATATATTTTCATATATGCTTAACCGAAGGGGAATTTTTTCTCGATAATAGGCTTCCCTGGACCAGGGCGCGAACCCGTGGATCCTTTCAAACCCAGGAACGTCAGTGAAGCTTTACCTCTCGCGGTGGTGTAGTAGGTAAAGCTTCACTGACGTTTTTGGGTTTGAAAGGATCCACTGGTTCGCGCCCTGGTCCAGGCAAGCCTATTATCGAGAAAAAATTCCCCTTCGGTTAAGCATATATATATATATATATATATATATATATATATATATATATATATATATATGCGTGTGTTAAATGCGGCCACATTTAGAAAAAACTTTTTTCAATCAAGATGTCCTAACAGAAACAATGGCAAGCGTAAGGAACAATTTAAAAAGTAATCTGTAACACTCACCATGCATCTTGCAATGGGTCGCAGGCGCTCCCTTTCGTTTCAGCACCTCCTTAAGCCTATTGGGGATAGAATTCGTCAATTTCTACAGGAGGAAGTGTTCAAAGTTGTCCCAGATAGAGCGTACGTATGCGGTCTGGAGTTTATCGAGGACAGTCCTGTCCTCTTCCCTTCAACAGACCTTATCACTGCCCAAGTGTTTCTTACTGATGACAAATCATGGGAATTGCCTGGCCAAAATTTTAAGCAGTCAATTTGGCAACGTATAGCCAATCAGCGGCGTAACAATTGGTGAGAGTGAGAGAATCAGTGACGAAATTGGCGGCGTGGCACCACGCAACATCATACTGCAAAATGGATGTCTCCGATTCCTCAAAGGAAGATTCTAAAACGTAGCCTACCAGTGTCAGGTAAAATCTCTGTTGACGGGCTCGTTCTTTGGGAGAAACACTACATAACAAAAAACACCCCCACACCATAAATACTGGGAAAACTTGATCGGAGTTCAAATGCTGAGGCCTCAGCGTATCACCATTAGGCGCCCTCCTCACCTTCTCCCCCCCTCCCAACATGGAAAGGTAGCCGCCTCTCCATCCTTCTTTTGCTTTGGCGTTTATATACGTAGATGGTAGGCTACGTCTGGATACATAACCTGACAGCTGAATTTTATGGTTTAAATTTCCTTGCATGAGTGAAGGTTGGTCGTCTACATGCCGTTTCCATAATGAGAGTGCGAGGAGAAAGCTTACGAGTTACGGGTGCTCAGCTCCATGACCAATAGCAGGGCCGACTACGAACCTTTTATGGTTTGCTCTCCTACGCCACTTTGCTTCACAATTTCACTTTTTTCCATCCCCACCTTGCGACATTCAGTTACACGGACTATATCATGGATGGTACGCTTCTTATACGTGTTACACATTCGTGATACAAGCACAATCAAGTAGGTACACCCACAGTTTGACACACTTACGTAAAACACAAGAAAAAGGAGCCATGATTATTGGATTGTTAGCCGGAAAGCTAGTAGTGATCCATTCCACTTTCTAATTTTCCTATATAATCCCATAATGTTATCCCTTTCTGAGGGGTTGGGGAAGGGTTGGTGTAAGTTAACATTGCCATTTTTTTCGTAATTTTTTCTCGAGATAACAATTGTATGGTAGAAAATTATAGTCGGTTTCATTTCATCTGTTCGCTCGCTGGTAAAGGAACGGCACATGCGCATGGGTAGCACGTGACGTGAGTAACTGACATTCACCGTTTCCGAAACCGTAGCTCATTGTGATAAATATTAAACTATTTTTCCAAAAACGTATTTGAATGTTTATATTGACAAAGAACCCGAGCCCCCTCTGATATATTCATAAACACATCGGTCTTTATCCGTAGTATACCAACACAAGCCCACGAAAGACTGTTGTATCCAACATTCTACTCAGATCAAACGCAAACGAACACTGAGCATTCAACCACATTAGTATAGCCCAGCTGCCCAGACCACTCTTAGACCTATGCTCAAAAGTATTCAATCACAATATTTTCTTGTAATTCAAGTTTTATTCTACGTCCAGTTTCATTGCATGTATAGGAGAATAACTTTATTATAACAAAATAATATCTGTCCGTATACTGAAAAATAACCTTTAATATGTTTACCTCCTAAACATGAACTGCGGACCAATGAAGCTGGGCCAATGCTATTGAATCGCCTGGTATTTTATTTTACTACCCTTCTTTTAAGCATATATTACTCTTATTGTAACGTTATTTATTCAATCTTTCTAATTATCGTTCCAATGCCAAACAATGAAAAAAAAGTGTATGCCTAGGCTATAGCCTTTTATGACATTTATAAGTGTATGCCTAGGCTATAGCCTTTTATGCCATTTATATGTTAACAGCACATAATGACAAAAACTGAATGGGATTTTAAACTTTTGCTGGATGAGTTATTCAGCTAAAGAGTCCTGAAAGTTCCCAAGCACTGTGTTAATAAATTAGTTGTATGCTCAAGAAAAAATGATATAAATATGCAATTATGCAAAGTATTCTGTAAAGAAAATCACCATACCATAGCCCCCGCCATGTCATAGATAACGCTGTTCCTTGCTGAATTCGAATATTAACCTACTCATGTAATTTACATGTAAAAATTTATTAAATGCCTCTTACTCGCACTCGCATAACCATCTGCCCTTTTATATACCTGCAATAAGATAAAACATGATTGTTTCAAGCCCAACGTTCGTTAGCATTTAACCTGAGTAGACTGTTTGTTAAAAGCTCGTCCTTCAAAGAGACTTCCGGCCCCCTGTCTACTGATTGGTCGTTGTGCTTATCGGGAAAGTCATGTGTTAGGTCTTCAAGGTCATCGTAAATCCCTTGCTACTGAGGTCCAGCGCTCTTTGCTTCGTGGTGGATAGTAGGACGTATTGTGATGCCGTCTGGACGTTAACGTTCTTTTTTTCTTCTTCTTTATGGATCAGCAGTCTCCGGTTTATATTTTCTCGTCCAATAACTATTGTTGCTTGTATCAACATAATTAAAGAAACCCACCCTAAACGTCCAGACGGCATGACACTATAACTGGTTCACTTAAGGTAGATTCTTGGTTGAGCCCTATGCCTACGAGACGTTAGTTTGGCGGCCGCTGATTGGCTGGGAGCTGCCTACCTCCCGGTACCAGCCAATCAGCAGCCACCAAACAAACGTCTCGTAAGAATAAGGCTCATCCGAGAATCTACCTTAAGTGAATCAGTTATACATCCTACCGTCCACTAGGAGGTGAGGTAAAGGACTCTGGATGTGGGATTAGGGACTCAGGTAGATTTAGTTGCAAGTACTCCTCACCTGAGGACGTTGTGTCAGACACGACAGAAGTACTTGTTGTGAGCGTAGATAACAAATAAAAAATGTGCCGAAGTTTCTTCGGTGCAATCGAGTTTTCTGTGCATTGAATAATCAAGATCACCTAATGTTGTATGAGCCACCACCCCTGAAACTTTCATCCACGGGCCGGTGATGGCCTTAAATAAAATAAAAGCTACTGAGGCTAGAGAGCTGCAATTTGGTATGTTTGGTGATTAAAGGGTGCATGATCAGGGTACCAATTTGCAGCCCACTAGCCTTAGTAGTTTTCAAGATCTGAGGGCGGACAGAAAAAGTGTGGCAGAAAAAAGTGTGGACGGGCAGACAAAGCTGGCCACAATAGTTTTCTTTCCAGAAAACTAAAAAGGGAAAAGGTAAAAAAATTCATGTGTAAATCATGGAATACACTGTATAGTAACTACTCTAACGAAGCCTATCTTAACCTAACCTAAACTAAAACTAGGATTAAGTGTCCGCTGCTCTCCTCCTCCCTTCAGCATGCAGCAATTTAACTTACAATGGTACATCCACACACACACACACACACACACACACACGCAAAAATATACTTTCCAGGTGCAATGTTTGTTCACAAATTAAGATATTTACATTTTCCTTATAAAGAGACAAATTACAAAACCTACACGAATCATCCTGTTCCCAGTTACTGAAATAGATACCGGTGGTTCTGATAGTTCATCAGAGCAAAACATTTATCTGCCTTTATTTATTTATGTAATAATTGTCAAGAAACAACTGATGGTAGATGTTTTAAGAAAGTGCTGGTTCAGTGCTAACCGCCATATAATATGAGGTTTTATTTACACCTCTTTATTAACTGATGTAATGTATATTCAAAATCACAGAATAAAGTATCTCTGGTTCTAAGATTTACTGGTTTGCTCTTTAGATAACTGTATTTACTTGTCCTAGCAAATACAGATATATAT
>NC_087210.1:56704543-56742043 GCF_015104395.2 Macrobrachium nipponense
ATATCAGTATATATATATATATATATGACTGGTAAAAATGTTCTGTAACAACAGAATTCCATCTAATAAAAGGAGCCCATAAAAAACACCAAAATGTAGAGAGAAAGTACTATATTTCAGAGACTGCTGTCTCTCTCTTCAGGTATATGAATGAGAAAAGTTTACAGAAAAGGTGGTATTTATACCAAGAGATCCGTCCACAAGTAAGCCAATTTAGGTCACCGCTCTGATAATCTTCCTTTAATCTTCTTAAGCGTTGGTTGAATGAAAACTTCGTCGACGACATCTGAAATCCACGCGCCTTTTGAGATGTTCATTACCTGCTTCTCTTTTATTAAGGCCGATTCCATCATTTGACTCTTGTACCGGCAGTTGCTGCTATAAATTACACGTGACAAATTCCAGTTTATTCTATGGTTATGTTCATTTATATGGTTGAAAATAGCCGAGTTCTGTTGTCCATACCTAACTGACCGTTTGTGTTGTATTAATCTCTGGGGAAGTGATTTACCTGTAAATCCGATGTAAGATTGGTCACAGTCCTGGCATGGGATCTCATAGACCCCAGAGTCTTTGGGAGATGTCTTTTGTTGGACGTTAATCAGGGATTTGGCTAAGGTGTTTGGGTAGGTAAATGCAAAAGGGTTTGGATTTCCCAAGGGTGTGGGTTACTCTCTTAATCGTCTCCAGGTGAGGAATTTTTATTTTATTGTTGGGTGTGTCTCTGGTCTTGTCTTTAGGGGGTCGGTAGAAAATTACGTTTGCTTTTTGAATTGCTTTCTCAATTATATGGTCAGGATACTTTAAAGACGAAAGTTGCTTGTGAATTAGTTCAAATTCTTTTTCCAGGAAATATGGGGAACAAATTCGTAAGGCTCTTAAGAATAGGTTGCTAGCTACACCTATCTTGATAGTAATGTCGTGATAGCTAAAGTAGTGAATATATGAAAGTGAGAACGTTGGTTTTCTGTATATGGTAAATTTGTATTCTGTCGTGTCTCTGATTATTAAAACATCAAGAAAAGGAATTTTGTTGTCTGTTTCCCATTCAACTTTAAATTTGATGCTGGGCACTAATGCGTTTAATTTTGAGAGGAATTCATTAAAATTACCTCACTTATTATCCCAAAATGTTAGTATGTCGTCCACGTATCTCATCCACAGCATGTTTTTGGGTTTTATTGCATTTATTACTGTAGTTTCAAAGTAGTCCATGTACAGATTGGCTAAAACAGGACTTAAAGGACTACCCATACTACACCCGAATTTTTGCTTGTAGAATGATTCCCTGAATGAAAATACGTTATTAGATGCACATAATTCAACTAACTGTATTATTTTGTCAAGCGCCAATGGGAAATGATCTGAATAGGGGGATAATTTTTCCCTTAAAAACTGAAGAACGTCCTGTACTGGTACTGTTGTGAAGTGGTATATGTGCTTCTCTGAATTTGTGACAAAAATCTTCCGAATATTTAATGTGACTGGAATTTGTCACGTGTAATTTATAACAGCAACTGCCGGTACAAGAGTCAAATGATGGAATCGGCCTTAATAAAAGAGAAGCAGGTAATGAACATCTCAAAAGGCGCGTGGATTTCAGATGTCGTCGACGAAGTTTTCATTCAACCAAAGCTTAAGAAGGTTAAAGGAAGATTATCAGCGGGGGTGACCTAAATTGGCTTACTTGTGGACGGATCTCTTGGTATAAATACCACCTTTTCTATAAACTTTTCTCAATCATATACCTGAAGAGAGAGACAGCAGTCTCTGAAATATAGTACTTTTCTCTCTACATTTTGGTGTTTTTATGGGCTCCTTTTATTATATATATATATATATATATATATATATATATATATATAGATAGATAGATAGATAGATAGATAGATATATATCCTTTATTAGTTATCCTTTCTGTCTGAAGCTACTGACGATCTCTACCGAATACCGAATGAAATAAAACGCTAGAAACTACAAACATAACTTTCATTTGCATTTCAGTTCAAGGAAAACACTTAACACCATCCACTGGAACCTGTTTCGCACGCATCCGTAAATAAATAGTTCCAGTGTTATTTTTCGTAGAAAACTGCTTTTTTCCGCAAACCCTGGAGTGACTGGAAGATATCAGGTGGCTATTGAGTGTTTCTTTTAAAAGTTTGTGTAAAAATGAATCTGCGATCTTTGCGGTATTGCAGTTGGAGTTGTCGGTGGTTCGTGGTGTATTTTGGTCATAGAAGTTCAAAATACGGCGGTGTCAGATTCTGAATTATTTCTGCATCGCATGAATAAGTCAGTATTATCAGAATGCAGTAGAAAGAAAAGTTTAGAACAAAGCTTCTTTTAGCCTGTTAACTCAAAAATGTTAAGGCCCAATCCCACGCTGAATCTTCATTCAATTTGTGGCTGCTGGTTAACAGTTACTCCACATTATTACGTGTAACAAAAGGCAGTATCCGTATATCTGCAATTGTTGCAAGGTCTAGTAATTCCGATTTTCTGTTATAGCCCTGTGCGGGGGGAAAAGTAATTTTCTATATGACGCTAGAACAGTATTCCTTGATATTTAAGGCATTACTTTCGCTGTTGTTTTTCGTTGCTGGAATTTGTGTGTATTCAAAACAGCTGCAGGCTTCTGTATACTGGGTAATGTCTTAACAAACATACATGCATTTGTGCACTTATTCAGTGGGCTTTTTCTCCGTCATATTGCATCGACTGCAGCATCGTTCCTTTGTTTTCTGATAGCACAGCAATATCTCACTGTACATAAAAAGAAAAGTATCGAAGAGAAGGCTATGTTTGGAATGCGAAGTGAAATACACCGGTTTTCTTTCATTTAAGTAAATTTGTACTTGTCTGTTGGTAGCTCGTTAAATTTCTAATGATTAGTCTTACATTCCTCCGCTTCTATAAGCACATAATTTGGTTGACCAGGAACAGTTAGCTGTAGTGATTCAAACTAAGTCTTACAGGGGAAGAGAGGACATAAATTACTAGAGCAAATAAAGTTTAGTTAACAAACGTTTACATAATGATGCGTAGTTTCTTTTTCCTTGAACTAGTAAAATGAGGCTGAGAAATATCCCACGCAAAAAACAAAAAATTTTCCTCCCAAAAGTTACTTTCCTACCTCTCTCAAAACGTAATCACTTATCACCAGTCACGAGTCCCACCTGATGCTAGAATTTTCGTAAAAATCCAGACATAATTTTTAGCGTCATCCTGCTAACAAACAAATAAACAGATAAACATCGAAAGAAACAACACTGAAAACACAACGTCATTTGCGGAGGTTACAATATCCTCTACTACTCTTTTCCTCCTCTCAGATTTTCTAGTCCCGTCTCTCCAGAAATGAATTAAATAAAAGTCTCTCTCAAAAACTGCTCCTTTGCCTACACAAACTTACAAAAAATGTAAATCATTATCTTACTTCTCCTGTCACAAAGGAGCTGCTACACACCGTCGTCATCCCTGGTGAAAAACTTAACATGATTTGAAATGCAATTGCGCGTTGGTAGTTAAACCCCTGACTCAAAAAGCAAAGGCAATCTTCTGAAGAGGTTGGCTTCAAGGTTTTCCATCCTGAGAATGAAGCCTCCGTTACGATTGTCGTATATTTATGATTATGTATTCAGAGCAAATATAGTCTTTTGTACTTTAGTTTTTAACGTTCTGATACTGATGTGTCCGTTAGTCATCTCTTGTTTCGAACTAAGAATTAAGTATATTGCTCTTCATAATATTCTCAATGACACTCACACGGATGTCGAAATCCATAAATCCATGTGGTAGGATATTAGGCGTCCCTTGGACTCAATGTTCAGCATTAACACCAGCAGAAGACTTCATACAAGTATAGAATTATGTTTACTCCTGCAAGTTTTAATTTTTGCCGTGTGAACCTTTTCAACTTGGGCTTTATTTAATAGATTCCTTAAGTCCAATTTCTTTTTTACATGCTGCCGTGTATCTTATGAATAAGTGATTATTTTACTTATTTTTCCAGATAGTAAAGCGACACTTATCTTAATAAACTTTGTACGACTAATGTTTAGATTTCACCCCTTAATTTTATCAGTAAGATCTCGACTCACTTTCAGTTCTCGTAAGTTCACAATCCGAATGCTTTCCATTCGTTCCAAAGATTTCATTTCGGGGAATTCTTAAGTGAGCATCAGTCACTCTTCGATATTGCCTCTGTCATCCTTGGAAACAATGCCATTTCACTCCTAGAGCCGTGCGAATTGCTTTCTTTATTTGTATATATTGCGCTCGTTCTTTCGTACAATACCAGGAAAGTTTTCAGTTTCCTGACTTCCTTCGAGGACCACATTCTTCAGTGCCAGGTATTCTTTTATTGGTATGTACTTTGTAGAGAGAAATGTTTTGTTTATTTATAATCACTGAACGAAAATGCTTTTATGTCTATTTGTTTATTCGAAGAAATTTTGGTTGATATATGATATTCTATTCATCACCGAACAATGATTTTTTTTCCTCGTTTCAAAATCTTCAATTTGTTTACTTATTTTCTTTTTAAACTGGCTCGTAATTACTACAGTGTAATTTTCCCTTGATATCTGTGATCGATACTGGCCGTTTCAACTATATTCATTGTTATCCCTATTACGATAATCATCTTGATTTGATTTAACACAGCGGTTGATAAGTTTTGTTGCTAAAAGTTACTGGATATCATTAAAAAAGTAATGCTGACGTCATGCGGTTTTACTGTACCCGACTACTAGCCCCTGCATATCAACCAATATCCCAAAGACTTTGAATCCCTGACAAAGGAATCCAGTGAGGAACTTTCCTTGCCTTCCGTTGAACAATTGCCTGGTCTTCGTAGGAAAACATTTAAAGAAAAAATATCGATATATGTTCAAAAGAGATCCTGAATTGTTCAGTGTCTTTCATTCGATATTATTCTACACCCAAGGGAGGGAGCTTGGAAATGAAGAACAATGGTTTAGAATTTAACAAAAGCGTAGTATAATTATTTATTTATCTCGAGAGAGTATTCCCTTCCAATAGAAGCTAATATCAGCACAATGTTGTGATAAACAGTTCCCCTCTAATCTAGCTTCTAAGCAAACGAGAAATCTTTATAACCGTTCATGATTAGTTCGAAAGTTATTTAAGAAATCTGAATATCTCTGTATTTATTTATTTTTTTACTTATTTACCTATTTATTTACTAATTTAAGAATGATTGGTATAGCCATCGCCGATTAGCGTTTGAACAGACATTCTGTTATGTATGTGGAAATAATTGCTTTCTTTAGATATCGATGGCGTAAAAATAATCATGACACAGAGAGAGAGAGAGAGAGGAGAGAGAGAGAGAGAGAGAGAGAGAGAGAGAGAGAGAGAGAGAATTATTTACTTCATATAATGGTTTCTAGAAAGAATTGTCATAATGAAAAGATAACATACTAAACTTTGAGGTCTAACTGATGGTAATATTTATATAACGTTAGACAAAAAAAAAAAAATGAGTAAAACTCAAATAGCACAAGCATATGCCAGAAACATATCAGTTTCAAGGAGCGAAGTCTTTCAATGCAGTGAAAATTCGGAGAATTACGGAAAGCCATTCACGACTCATGTTGACAACTCTGCCGGGAAGGGAGGTCATTCCAAGACCTTGTTTTCGTGCAATGCGATCAAGTGAAATTGCGTGACATTGCCAGTGACCGATGTCAACGGAAGTAGCATTTACCGTAACTGGAATATTTTCAAATCTTCCCTGGTCGAACACACACACACACATGTCACTGAAGTCTTGATTTCTCTTCTGTCCACGAGAGGGCGAAATATCAACTAAAAAATGCCACTTCGGTTAACATATATGAGGTAGAGCGAATTGGATACTAAAGAACGTAAGTAGCTTGATGTATATATATGTATATATATATATATATAGGTATATATATATATATATATATATATATATATATATGCATAAAATAGGGGATGATCCCAAGTATACTAGAAGTATACTAAAGCGGAAAGAATGTATCAGGGAAAAATGCAGATTAATTACCAGCACACTAACTGAGAACAGACCAACAAAAAGGGACACATTTATAGAATTTTCCTCTGTAAAAACTTCCTGGATAACATTATAAGGACTGTTGACACAGTGAGCCACTTTGCAGCAAAACAACTGGTAATTGGATTGGTCACCAATTAGCGTGTGCGTAGACTGGGCATACAGCATCCGTACTTTGTTCTATGCTAAACGTGTGTTTTTACTCTAATTATAAGGTCACGTTGCGGGTTACTTTTTTCCCGTCATTTTATTTCATTAAAGTAGATTTTGAACTCCCTTTAGAGATGATTTTGAGCGTTTCACATAGAAAAGAGTAACAGTTTCTCTACTTCACTTTGCTTGCAGCGTAGCGTCTGTTGACGTTTATGAAATTACAGTTTCATCTTTCACTCCCATTTCCGCCTTTTGGAAAGCCCCTCTTCCATACCCTTCCATTATTCTCCTGATCATTTCTCAAAATTTGTCAGAGGTTTTCATGCAGATTTGGACATTAACTAGAAAATAAGCGGGTGAAATTCTGTGGAGTTTATTAATTTTGAGATATTTTTTCATTTTTTATTTTATGTGTTTGAGCAATACTCTGTCAAACAACCTAACCTGTCTGTTTGCTTTATTAGCTGCGATATGTAGCTTCCATAACTTATAATTTTAATAGTCACACTTCTAATGTGATTTTCTTGGAGATATTGCCCTCAAGACCTGGAAGGTCTCCTTTTTATTGCTTTTATCAGAATAGTTTAGATTCTGGAGGTTCTAGAAGACTCATACATCTCTAATGGTAATAAAATCCGATTTTGCAAATCCTCCCTTATCTAAAACATCATTTATGTTCGAGGCCACGTTTTGCGGCCCAATAAACAGATAATCAATGGGAGAGTGATTTTCATCAATCACCTGTCCCAAGACGCAATTACCATTGAATTAGACCTCTTTGTGTAACACGAACTTTATAACTGACATCTCTCATTAGGAATATTCTAAAAGAACTTTGCAATCAAAACACATTGGTTGTCTCCTGCTTTGTTTCTTCATTACAGCCTTTGTTTGTTTCTTTGTTACAAAAAAAGTGTGTGTTCATGTTCCTTTCTATCCATTTGCTTTGAAAAAATAAAATTTTAACTGCATGACCTTGTGTGCTTAGATGTTTAGAAAATAAACACAACGCAAATAGATTGCACCTCGTTCGCTAGCTCCTCTCCTTCTTAAACCCCCAACCACACCCCCCCGCCCTTCTTCTCTTCTATCATCCTCCATCTTCCTTCCCTGACGTCATTATTCCCGAAATCTTCAGTTTATATCGGATTCCTATAAAACCATTTCTCATTGCCAGCGTCTTGTCGAGACCTGTTTGATAATGTTCCTCATCCCTGCGGTGCAATTTATTTTTTAATTACGTGATTATATTCACTTTCAGGGAAGAGGATGGAAATCGTTCAGTGATAACGAATTTATTTTCTAAGATAATGTTGTAATTCTAATTTTTATTAGTATTAAACGCTTGCTAGGCAAATCCATCAGGATCATATAATTTGTTGTCATTCCCTTAATTACGGTATGATATGCCTTCCAAAGACTATAACTGTAAAGACAAAAACTCTAGAAACTTTATAAAAATAAGAATACATCTAGGTGCTTCCGACAATCATGTTATATCCTCAGAAAATAGATAAAGGAAAGTGCGGAGGCTGTTGAAAATTGTTCCATTATTGGATAAGTATTTTCAACCTGAACCATGATTTAAACCAATAAATTTACAAATGAAGCGACTTTTGAAATAGATCGAAGTCTTTTCAGGAAAGCTGATGGGGTCACCCAAACCAGTTACTGCGAACTGTTGTGCCCACCACCCTACCCAACCCCCTCCAAATATTCAAGCCAAGTAACCCCAAGTTGTTTTAGATAATTTTACTTAGTAAAGAAACGTGTAGTATTTCATTTACATTTTTTTAAGTAACTGGAATAAGAAAAAATTCAGAAAGTTTTTATCATATTCGTATTTCAGTAACCGTGAGAAAATTGGATTCATTACTCTCTAGTTAAGAGCAACACGTTTGAACCAGCCAAACCGGAAATAAAATCCAAACTGCACCAGATAATCTTGACTTTCAAATGACGAAAACTGCGACAATTTGCAAAAAAGAAAAAAAATGCGAAATCCACTCAGCAATCAAGGTTGGTGCCCCCCCCCCCCACACTCTTATTCAGTTGTTTGACGCGTGAAATTTGAGGGAGAGAAATAGACGAGACTCATCGTGACAATAAACATTCGCGGACTTTCAGTGTCTCTCTCATTCCACGAACGAAAGCCTTTTCCATTTCGAACTCACTGACCCCAAATTAAACGCGATCTAGCGTTGACATGTGAAATTCAATATCTGGGTCCATGTTGAATACGCTCTCTGCTTTCCTTTCAGTTGTTGAGCAGAACACAGGGAACGCTTTTTTATGTTTGAACAAAAAACAAAATACTAAATTAAGTTTAAGAGCCAATTCAACACGCCGTTTGACACACACAAAGCTCATTTTTCATTCTATGGTTTCTTTTCTTGTGATAACAGCCCTATTTCATAGATAGGTAACGAACTGTATCGGTTGTTCGTCGCCATAATTTATTCACTATCTATTTCACTCTCTTGTATAAAACAAATCCACGAATAGAAGATACAAAATCAACAGCCAACCCGAAACTGCTTTGTAGATCATGTTGAATGTTCCATCGTTGACTAGTTCCTCGTTGGACGAGTGGCTTTCGCGCTCGGCTACCAATCCGGTGGTCCGAAGTTCGGGGATTGGTGGTCCGAAGTTCGATTCTCGGCTCTGCCAACGCGGAATCAGAGGAATTTATTTCTGGTGATAGAAATTAATTTCTCGACATAATGTGGTTCGGATCCCACAATAAGCTGTAGGTCCCGTTGCTAGGTGACCAATTGGTTCCTAGCCACGTAAAAATATCTAATCCTTCGGGCCAGCCCTAGGGGAGATGCTAATCAGCTCAGTGGTCTGGTTAAACTAAGATATACTTACTTTTTTCCACCGTTTCTAAGTTTAGTATTGCATCTATGCCGCAAAAGTAGAAATAAATTTCGCAAAAGTAGAAATAAATTTCGCTTTATGGTTTTAAAATTTTTCTCGGCAAACCACACGTTTCATCAAATGTGGAATGACTTTCCAGGGATTTGGAAACAAAATCTGAACGTTGGAGAGAAGAGGATCTAGAGCACAAGAAAAGACGGTCGATGTGCGTGACAGAATTCCCAAAACTGGATTATAACTGCATCACCTGACTTTCTCAAATCCTCACCCCACTTCTCTCTCTCTCTCTCTCTCTCCAAATGTATTTTGCCAAACTTTTGTAGTATCGTCTGCAAGATGAAATTCTATTGATATTTTAAACCATGTTTTAATTTTATGAGATCTATCGTTTAATTTATTTCATTTAATAAAGAAGAAATCTTGAGTTCTGTTCTTCACTCCTTTTAAGTGTTATTTCATGAAAATACGAAGGACCACGAAATAATATTCTTAAAATCCCACTACGGTATACCTAAATGTCCTTTTTAGAAAGGCGTCGGTGTACAGTTTTCTTAAAACATAGATGACGCAACCATAGTCATTAACGCGGAATCAGAGGAATTTATTTCTGGTGATAGAAATTCATTTCTCGATATAGTGTGGTTCGGATCCCACAATAAGCTGTAGGTCCCGTTGCTAGGTGACCAATTGGTTCCTAGCCGCGTAAAAATATCTAATCCCGTTAATCAGCTCAGTGATCTGGTAAAACTAAGATATACATATACTTATGCCTGAAGATAACAAGAAAAAAGCCTGACACTTAACACACCTTCATGAAGTTGAACCCTGAAGCACACACGAGTATATGAAATTGTATAACACGGCAGTTAATGTTCAAAAGCATACATACCTATTAAACGCACCTACTACACCCAGTCAAAACCAAGCTTTGGGGAGGCATTAGTTATAAACGCTGTTAGTAATTACCTCACAGCTCTCTCCCTCCTCTCCGACCCTCACTCATTGATCTATTGGACAGCTGCTTCGGAGTCCCCAAATTTCGGATGCTGTGCTCCGCTTTATTATAAGCGATAACTGCGGGGCATTGACAATTAGATGGAGAGGGGTGGTTGGTTAACAAGGAATGTACGTGTTTTATGTGACGTATGTTAATGTATACATATATACATAGATAGTATATATCATATATATATATTATATGTAGTTGTGTGTGATGTGTGTACTATGCTATATATATAGTATATTTATATATAATATATATATATATATATATATATATAATATATATCCCTATATATATATATATATATACCTATAATGGTGATATATACTATACATAAATGTACTATATTATATATTATATAAATATAATATATTAATATAATATATATATATAATGTATTATATATATATACATAATGTATATATATAGTATATATATAGTAATATATATTATATATATATATAATATAATTATAATATATACATCTGTCAACTCGTTACTAGAAAAATAAATGCACTAATAAAAAGGAAATTTCTGCTATGAAAGGTAAAGGTATTTTTATAGCTGCATAATTGACAGGATGAAAGACGTCCAATTCTTTGAAACTTTCACAAGGATGACAAATGTCGAATTCAGAGAGACTTAATAAGACGTGGAATGAAGGTGACTTTAATGAAACGTCAAAAAGCAGAAGCTATTTCCTTTCCCATTTGTTTGTGTTGATCTTATCTCCACGTCCATACATCCTCATAAATCCTCTCTCTGTCTGTTGCAAGTTGACCTGCCATTGATTTGTCCTGATGTGCACTTCCTTCTGCAATGGGCCTTTAAGGTCCTTGAGTCAAGACTTCCAATATTTACTGTGTGAATGTCTTTCCTTCGAGAATTACACAGTTCAATGACTCTCTCTCTCTCTTCGACAGATCTAGAAATCTTTCGGTGGGAGGGGGGGGGGAACGCACTTAGGATTATCATATATATATTTGTAATATATGCACACCTGAGGTAGATATATATCAATATTTATATGTATGTACACATATATATGCTCAGTAGTAGTTGTTTTTGTTTTTAGTATTGTTGTTGTTGTTGAAATAATTATTAACTGAAAAATTTTCTTCTACTAAGAATGTGTTATTTAAAAAAACATTGTTCTGTTATTCATATCCATGGGGGTTGGTTGGGCCCCGTGACCAGATCCCTCCCCGCCTCTATCCTTGAATCCGCCACTGCCCCTTACTGCCGCATCTAGGAATTTCCGGGCAATTTTTTTTTTCCTCGACTCTTCCAAACTTACAACCTTTTAAAGTAGGTTTACTGCCCACATTAGCTCTGAATTCCTCATTTTTCCTTGCCCATCTTTTCCTGATTTCCATCAGGCATGGGGGGCAGAGGGTTCGATGTATCACAGAACCGCATTGAATTGCATACAAAAACACTTAATACCCTTTCATTCATCCTGAAAATTAGCTCTAGTCTATCGCACCTGTAAAATGAATAAAATGCCTCTCTATGAAAGAGTTCCACCAAATGAAGTCGGAGAAATTCCCTAAATTATGCTTCTGCATTTGACTGAGATTGGTCAGTATTTCAGAAGTCAATGGCGAGAAATTCTCGTTTTAAAAAAAATCTCAGAAATATTATCACCACATTTTCTTTTCGATTTCCGTTCATTTTCGTGGATTCCCTTTAGGTTTACAAAAAGTTTAAGCTGAGCTCACGTGCAGTATAAGAAACGAATTCCAAAAGAAAGTTTTTTGTCAATTCTTAAAGATACTATATATATATATATATATATATATAATATATATATATATATATATATATATATAATATATATATATACATCTATAAATATATATAAATGTATTTATATATATCTATATATATACATATATCAATTCTTTAAGATACTATATATATATATATATATATATATATATATTATATAGTATATATATATATATATATGTATATATATATATATATATATATATATATATATATATATATATATATACATATATAGATATATATATATATATATATATATATATATATATATATATATATATATATATATATATTAGATATACATAGATAACAGCTCGTAAGAAGTATGAGATATGACTAGGCTCAAATATGAACAGTAATAGAGTGGACTAAAAAAAATAAGCAAATAAACATGCTCATCCAAAACGACCGGTTAGGATTGACTGTCGTTCACACTATAAAGAAAAGGAAAAGGAAACTATACAAAAACTAAAATACCTGCTAAATTTGAAGTAAGTACGATTTTTTTTATGAACTGCTGAATAGGAAATATATTATCCTTAAGTTCTAGTTTCATTCTCCTAATACAAAAAGATTCTGCAATAAGAAGGTCCAGTCTGCCTATTGCTTTATAAAGGGTTTTGAAGTCTTTATGAGTAAAACTGTGGTCTGTCTGTTTAGTTACTCTCAAATTGCTGAGTCGGTTGTAATGCTCCTCCCCATGTACGTACTCAGAAATTATGTGTTGCAACCAACGGTTGCAACTACCAATATACCTGGTCATACAGACAGGACAAGTAAACTGATAAACAGCACATGAAGATAGGTCAACAGGCAGCGATTCCTGCTCGCTTAGATAAGAGCCAAATGTAAATTTATTTGCAAATACGAAGCTAAACTTTATCTGTGGGTAGGCATTTCTCAAAATTCAAAATATTGCAAACGTCCTTTATTATTTCAAAGCCAAGGTTTCCCAAATATGGAAGTTTTATATATCTAATGTCCTTTGGAGCAATAAAATGTGGGACATGTGGGATGAACTTCTTGTTGAGAAAGGAGCTAAGAACTTTTCCAAACAAAGCTATTAGAACAAAAATAGTTTTTTAAGTACTGAATCTCTTAATCAAATCTGATGAAATTGGAACTGGTACCGTACGCTCGATTGACAAGGGTCTTTATGTTATTCATTTTTGTAAAGAAGTGGTGAAAAGCTTAAAAAATTGAGACTTAGTCCAGTGTGTGGATTGTTTGTAAACTTAAGCAGAAAATAGTTATCTCTAGCTGTGGTGGTGTCAAGGAATGGAAGCGTTCAGCTAAATTCAATTTCGCACGTGAATTTCATGTTTTGATGTTTAGCATTTAAATATTCAAGAAATCTGTGGATATGTTGGACTTCTTTGAAGATTAAAAATGTGCCATCTACAAACTGTCGGTAGAATAGACCTTTAAATTCCTTAGGACAGTTGTCTAGCCCATAGACTCCCAGTGACTAAGGAGGTGTTGGCATAGCAGCAAGAAAGAGGTGAACTCATTGCTACTCCATCAATCCGAGAATATCATTGTTTTCAAATGTAAACACAGTTTCTTGTAGCTATATTGAGCATGGTTTCAAGAACGTTTTTCTCTAGTCCATATCCGTTAATTCTTTCATCAATATTATTTAAAATTATTTATTGTCTCAGCAAATGACACATTTGTGAATAATGACTCGACGTCAAAATTAGCCATAACGACAGTTGTTGTTTGTTGTTTAAGATTAAGCTGGCTTTATGCCAGCACGGGCTCTTGCTCAAGAGCAGCCCGTAGGGCGACAGTTTCACTAGAATTTAACGAATGTCTTTCATTAGCAAAATTGGTAGATTTTTTTTCCAGTGAAAAATCATTGTAAGATTTTTGTTTTTACACATGCCTTTTTCTAACCTGATTTTTATGTTTATTGTGGTCCATCCAAGTGTGTAAACCTTTCAAGAAATCTTAAACATCAAATTATATTTAAATGTATATTATCTTTTACAAGAACCCTGTAAGTAGCAAATAACTTAAAAGGCAAAAAATAAAATGCATTCCAGTTCTTTACTTGATCTGTTTGTAGTTATAAGTATTTTATTCTGGCAAACTTAGTTTCGTTTCTGTATCAGAAAGGTACTTTTTCACGTTTTCTAAAGGGCCCCTAATTACTCATTGTTCCTCGCGTCATATTTTTCTTCCCTTCATTCAGCCTTCGTTCCAATGCTTTTGAAATGCGGTGCGAAGAGCCATTGTTAGAAGGAATAAATTCCAAAGTATATCGCCTCACACAATGGATAATCAGCGTTAATTTTCAGCGTTATTGCCAGTTGTTGCTTTGCCTGTGGAAAATGCCCAGAGTTTGTTAGAGGAAAAGTGCTGGGAATCTATGAAGCTTATTTGTTACAGAGAATGTATGTGGACCTCGCAAGCAGGTCCTTTCACTGTATTTCCATATATATATATATATATATATATATATATATATATATATATATATATATATATATATATATATGTATATGTATATATATACATATACTACATATATATATATATATATATATATATATATATATATATATATATATATATATATATATATATCTATATATATATTACCTGGAGAATGTTTTCAGAGGTTATGACACGTATGTGTATATATATATATTAAATATTTTTAATTATAATTATTAGTATATATATATATATATATTATATAATATAATTATACGTGAGAATGTTTTCAGAGGTGTATGATACGTGTATAATTAATATATATATAATACCCCTCCTTGAAAAACATTTCTCACGTTATGTTTTTGTTTCAGAGGTGTATGACACACACACACATATATATATATATATATATATATATATATATATAATATATATATATATATATACGTATCATACACCTCTGAAAACATTCTCACAGATTTGTCAATATGCCGGGCAGCCAGTCCGCAGTTAGATATTTTAGAGGGAATTGCTCCTTCGGCAAGCAAACGACTCGGTTAAATAAAAACAGTATGATGACGCCTTCAAGAAATGATAACTAGTAGTTTTCATTTCAATTGCTCATTATATTTTTCTTTCTTTATTTGTTTTGCACTTTTTGCTTCTTAGCAAACACTTTGCACTTGATTTCCAGCACAGCTGAAGATTTCGAGAATTTCGAAAGCTCTTAATCTTATATTTTTGCACATAAACTTAGTGGTTCTACAGTGGCATTTTTCTTATCCATTCAAGACAAATACGAAGAATGTGTTTATATTACTGGATTACCTCCGTGTGTGAGGTGACTTCGCTTAAGTAATATGACACTAGTCAGTACCGCATTCATCCCTTAACTGCCAAATCAACCTAATACCTTTCTTCAGAAAGCTTTCACAGTAATAGCCACTTCAAATCTTTGTACAAAACGGTTCATCAGCAGCTAGTCGAATCTCCTACATACGTTACACTATTCGCTGCACCGTTACACAAACTCAACATTCTTTGATGTTTCCTTACAGTCTCAACGGCAAGTTCTCTTGTTCTTGTTTATTCCAACGTTTCTCTCTACATGTCTATATAATTTCAAAGCAATACAATGGCTATTTTCACATCTGCCGAACATTAAGCCATTTATTCAAATTCCATATGTATATGTATATATATATATATATATATATATTATTTTATATTTCATATATAAAACCTTCATATCTAATACATAAGGTCAAGCTATAAAATTCCATCGCCACCGATGACCAATGCAAATAAACTATTTACTTCGCTCACATTCTCTCTCAGCACCATCTCGCTACTACTATTCCCGGCTCCTATATCATTGGCACTTGAAAGGTTCGTTTTATATCGGTTTCCTATAAAGCACCTTATCGCTGTAGCGCTTCAGGGAGCTGTCGCCTCTCGCCTATGAACTCCATATGGATGTCAGATACCTTCCGCTTCTTTTGCTCAGAATGCTTCTGAAATCATTCCATTCAGACACATAATCATATGTGACATCTCAAATAACATCATTCAAAAAGAAATGAGTGAATTAGCAAATATATAACAGAAACGCATGGATCACAAACGAGCATTCCTTTATTTCCAAGCTGATCAAATGAGGCTAAATTCTTTCCCTCTCAAGTGAAAATACACCTAAATACTACTACACGTGTCTGTAATAGGTGAGCTGAACAAAAAATTATTCTCCGGATTGCGATTATCTATCGCTGACATCGGTCTTTTAACAGGCAAGGATTCGAATCGGCCTTGGGAAGGACAAACCTATACACATTTTCTTATGGATTTCAAGGGCTACACTAGATCGTATTCACCAATATGAGGCCATCACAGAACAATACGTACGTACGTGTGTGTGTGTGTGTGTGTGTGTGTGTGAATGATCCCGCGGAGTGCTAGTAATCAGGCCCCTAGTTCGTCCATCTGAACTTTTCGATTTCATCACTTTTTCATACTATTTTTCACTACAAAGTCTTCAATCCGCGAGTAAGATGATAAGAAGAAACCCTAGCTTGTTAACGTGAGGTTCATTTCATCCTTATATCGGATTCAAGGCTTTGAAGTACGAAACGTGTACAAAAAAGTGAATAAATGAAAATGTTAAGAGAACATAGAGGCTATTTCAAACATATATATATATATATATATATATATATATATATATATATATATATATATATATATATATACATATATATATAAATAAATATATATATATATATATATATATATATATATATATATATACATACATATACATAATTATTGGAAAAATGACCCAGTATAATCTATTTATTTCGTGCGTACCTAATTGTAATTTCGGAGTCCTGAGGAATCATTGGCGAAATTTTCAACAGTACCATGAAGTAAAAAAAAAAATAGCATTGAAAATATCTCAGAACATAAAAGCATCAAAACTCCAAAACATCTGAAAACATCCGCCACAGCGTTCAAACATCTGAACATCGGTTAAATGGAATTTGAAACTGACGATCGCGAATGCAGCTTTAACATCAAGCCTCTCAAACACGTTGCCAAAAACACACGCTTCCAGCTAGAAATAAAAAGAGCCGTCAATCGTTCCTGATCTATATCAGAATAACTACCCCACAAATGTCACAATTTCGCAAAAGCCCAATAAAAGGCAGCGTTTGTTTCCTGTAGTTACGACTAAACGCACCGACTGGAAATTGAAAGCTGACCGAGTCATATATTCTGATGTCCGATGATAAAAAGGCTTTTTATTAGAAATTTCACGGCCGAAATGACTGAAAGCGATGTGACAATCAGCGTTGGTGGCCATTCGCTGCTTCCCCTTTTCACGATGTGAGCCTTCTCCCCTTTCGCGGTTTCCATCCGAAATGAAATGTGGCCGAGGAGCAAAATGCCCGAGAGTGAGTGGCTGGGAAAACGACGCTTGCGAATGAATAAGCTCAGTATTTTAAGCCTGATGTAAATTCCACTCGCATGTACTTGCCTTAGAGCGCTGCTAGTCTTTTACATGAGTTCATCTCTTTCATCTCTTAGTGGGCTAGAATATTAAACTTTGGCCAAACGCTAAGCACTAGGACACATGAGGTCATTCAGCGCTGACAATAAAATTGAGAGTAGAAAGGTCTGAAATGTGTAACAGAAGGAAAACCTCGCAGTTGCGCTATGAAACAATTGCGAGGAGAGGAGAGGGTGGATAGCAAGATGGAAGAAAGAATATGAATGGAGGGACAGCAATAGAAATGAAAGGGGTTGCAGCTAGGGGCCGAAGGGACGCTCCCAAAAGCATAAGTAATACCTACTACCCTCCCACGGGTTTCATCTCTTGGCCGGGTAATGAATAACAGCACTGAATTCTATATATTACTCAGGACTCATCCACTTGGTTATTTGGTTTTTAATTCAGCATGAACGTCAGTGAACCCAATAGACTGTGATGTCAGCACGACTTATTTGATTTTGATGATTAATCAAATCTGATCTGCTAATATTCGGATAAAAAAACAACCTTGAAAGTAAGATTGGAAAGAAGGTATAAAAAGTCAAGAATTTAACATATTTGCCATACGTTCAGTTTCATTGTTAGTAATGCTTTTGTTGCTTTCTTAGGCAACGAAACGAAACAGAGCTAGAAAAACATAATGCTTATTAACAACATAAAAAGTTATGTTTACTTATATATTTCATTGCTAAGCCTTTGACTGGCTTAAAACAGAATGACTCTCTCTCTCTCTCTCTCTCTCGTAAGTGATCTTACGACACTGGCCCTACCATCGGCGTGAGGTTCGGTGTTCGATATAGAGCAGAAGAAAGAGTGATCTGTCCCATTTAATTTAAAACATATCTTGCCTCTAACGTTCTGATTATTATTATCAATATATATATATATATATATATATATATATATATATATATATATATATATATATATATATACATATGAACAAGTATTCATATGGAACAAGCCAAAAAGTCACTGCCTAGCCAAACAAGATGTTAAAGTTTCAATGCATCGAATGCCCATATGGAAGAAAAAATACAAGGGCAGAGAAACATCCTTAATTGCTATGAAACAAAGCAATAAACATAACGATGAATAACAAATCAACAAAAGATAAAACTACCCATACATAAATAGCATTTTGGAATGTAACTTTTTAATTTACCGAGCATAATTTTTCTTTACTAAGAACATCAATATCAGCAAGGATTCTAGGATTCATTGCAAAGTAATGAATTGCAATGCAATTCATTACTGCCGACTAGGTGTATTGATGAACCATTATTTATTTATTCAACAAAATATAAGATAAAAGTGAGAATGAGAAAGTGCGACAGAGACCGTGTCACAGAATGCCAAGTTCCATTATAACCAAGGACTAGTAGATTCGTAGACTAAAAATATCAGAATATATTCTCTCAATTCATCGAAGGTAGCTTGGGAGGGTACAGTGGTATCAGTCGAGTTTATAATTCAACAACAACGTAAGTGCCTCTGCATAACCAAGGAAGTTCGCTATTTCGATAGTTTCCTAATCTGGTGCAACAGCAGTCGGGCCTATTGTCGTTTTAGTGAACCTATAGTATATCACGTGGTATCAAATCTATTCTCAGTTTGATGATGTAACTTCTTTCCCATTAGCTACAAGTCGTCAAAGTGTATGCTTTCATCGGCGAACTCTTTCTCTTTTTTATTACAAAGTCCAAATTTGCCATCGTTTATAGTGTGCCACAGATTATTCCCCATGGTTTTGAATACCCATTGTTTCTTAGTTCATTCTGCAACGAAGTCCCAGTAAGGATATCCATGGATTATGTATGTACTACCTCCTCATTCAGTAAAACATGCCAAACCACAAGTCGGTAACTTCTCGCATCCATATTACAAACGGGTTGAAAACAAGTGAACGACTGTGTAAGTTGAGAATAGATCTTTGTTAAGTGCTGGATAACCGTATGAAACACTGGTTAGGCCTACCGATTGCTCAAAATGGTCCACAGCACATAATTTTATTTAAGATGGCAACAACGGTAGGAATTTTAGGCACCGGAATTATATTACAAACCAAAAATCAACTTGTGTTTACCTTAAATCTCGCTGGTAGTCGCCAAACGCAGAGACGAGAACTAACCTAGCATTCTTATATAACCCCTATGCACATTTGGCCAAACATGCAAATTAACTTATATAAGAGACTTAGCTGGTTCGTCGTCTTCAGGAAGATAAGTACACTTAATTATATAATATAACTAATACAGAATGGCAGTGCTCGCCACTATTGGGACCCACGAACGTCCCCTAAAATGTCACGTGTGCACAGTAACCCGGATAGCAACACATTAGTACCCCAACATTAAGGCGGGAAAAAAGGTGGAGGGAAACTTGTCGCATTTGCGAAATACGGGCAAAAAAATATCACTTATGATTAATAATAATTAGTAATCATTAATTAGTAAATCACAAAATCTTAAGTAAAATTAATGATAAAGAAATTAACACCTTTTCTTTTAATGGAAATGAAAATTTAATGTGTCATTTTATGACATAAGTCACTGATTTTTATTCCATCTGTTTGTGACGTGTGTGTGATATGTTACCGGCGTACACTTACGATAATGTTTAACTGTAGGGTAGATAAAGTGAGGTAGATACATTGATAAAGTGAGTAGAGAATAGGCTACTTTAGTGATCAATTGCGAGAGTCCAGCGATGTTTCTCACTCATCAACCTCCGCAGTATAATGCGAGGGGAGGGTGGGGGGGGGGGGATACCCACGGCATACCTTAGTCACCTTACAGAGATTTAAGGGTTGTTATTTTAGTTTGTACTTTATTGCTTGCCCGGCTTGCGCCCTTTGTGGACCATTTAAAACTTTTAGTATCCTAGTTTCTCCGTCGTGGTTAAGGCCGTCACTTGTCAGTGCACCTCACGTGGTGGACTGTAGTCATCACACAAGGTTGTTTGCAGCGTCCCTTCGGTCCCTAGATGCACCCACGTTTTAGCCTTTTATTTTACCTCCGTTCTCATTTCTTTGCCTCATTCTGACTTTCCAACCACACTAACTCCTTCTTTTCCATGCCCCAGGCACTGAGTAGCTGAAAGTGCCCCAGTGTTTGGCTTTATTTCCAAATTTTCAAAGATAAAGCAAATCAGGAGCGTTAAAGAATTTCTTAGGGAGACATACCGATTTTGCATTGTCGATTTAAACAACACTCCTTTCAATCTGATAGTACAGCGTTTACATGGATACCTTTCTAAGATCAGTGATTGGGGTACAAATCAGGTAGTATCTTTTCATTTGAAAACTCTAGTTACACCGATGTCCTGTTCTTTAAATACCCACATATCTAAACACTTTAGAATATTGTATACTGTGTAGATATATGAACATATATATATATATATATATATATATATATATATATATATATATATATATATATATATATATATATATATATATATATATATATATATATATCTTTTATGTAGAATATGAAATATAGTAATCTCTTCGGCGCTAATTCTGTGTTACCTCTATTTTTCGAGTGACTTTTTGTCTTCAGCTAATATTCCAAAATTCACAGAGGTACATGAAAGTGACTGTATATAACCCTATTTTTCCTCTCTTCAATTGACGTTTGAAGTGGCTGTTCTGTCGTCCCCCAGGATAGAATATGGTGCAACAGGTGAACAATGACACTATTTATACTCAGGTAGTGACTCATGAGACTAGTAGAACGTGCTAATTGTTTATATACATACATACATTATATATATATACACACACACACACACACATATATATATATAATATATTTATGTGTGTGTTTATATATATACATATATATATAAATAATGTATGTATGTATGTAAAAATTAGCATAATTATATATATATATATATAATATATATATAGATATATATATATAGATAGATATATAAAAAATATATATATATCCAATGTAGCACGAAGGAACACGTGCTTGAGAATATCCTTAAATCCACGGTAGAAAGGTGATTGAAACTGGGGACTTTGGAATATAATAGAAGTTAACAGACCTGTTTTTGCATAAAAAGTTCTGTTAACTTCTATTATATTCAGTGTGAACGAGAAAATGTAGATTAAACTACGAAAGTACTTGCTCCATAATACCCAGTTTCTCGCACAATTCTATCGTGGATTTAAGGATATGTAGGTGTATGCGTTCGCGCGCTTGTGTGTTTGTTGGATTATTTCTTAAGATAAAACCCCAACTATTTCCTGTTAAATATACTATAAAAGAAAATAATAATTGTAAATTGTTTTCAGTGTTATCGAAAGGCGTGGCAAAACAGCCACCCAGCCCTGTAAGACCTTTCGTTTCTCAAGTTACCAATGAAAAGGTACTTATCTGTGCATCTACAGCATAATTTCCATGTTCGTTTGAACAAGTTTTACCTGAGATATATAAGATATTGCATGAAAACTGACATAAAACTGGATACGTATCTGTTCAACTTCAAAGTGAGTCAGAGGTTGCAGGATAATGTTCCCCGGAAGCGCAAACGATGACATTTTCAGACCGAATTATTTTCTCGTCTGGATGAGACATCTTTACTTTTCCTTCTGGAGAACACAGGCTTAAGGATTTTGTATGCTAATTTTCATTCTTACTTTATCTCTTCTATATTCATGACGCTACTCCAACAGAACCTCGTTTAGAATATCTTTTTCGTGTATGTAACTTCAGTTTTCCAAATAAGATTTTTACTTCCTTCCATCTTTTGTTCTTGTCACGTATGTTTCTATTTACAACTCGAGTCTGTCTACTTGTAATTCCTTGACGCTTCTCTCTTATTCTTAGAATTCCACTTTGACAATTACGCATAAATCTCCTTTGCCTTGAGTCAACCGTTTTGGTGCTTCTTGTTTCTGAAAATTTAACAGTAGTGGAAATGACATCAAATTCATTGCTATTACCATTATGATAAGAACGAAATTTATGAATCGGATGATTTATGTTGCACAGTTAGTTTACAAAAATGCGGAAGATCCGTCCATACTCTAACGTGTATTAATAAATCTAGAAAAGTATATGATAGATGAAAATTAAATCATTTGTAACTATCGTTTTTCTAATTAGTAATAACAGTAATGGTATCATATGTGATCCAAGCCTGTATATGACAAAACTCTGAGAGACGTTGGCTGTTCGATAAAAGGTTATTGGATTTCAGAATATTTTGTAAGTTTTCTGAACGTGTTTATTCGAACTTATATAAAAGACAAGTTTGGACTTTTATGAAAGGCAGCGTTGTTCTTTTGTATATCACGTGCTTTCGAGTCCAGAGTAACTTGATTGTTGTTATCCATATTGTCTGATCGAAAAAAGAGCATAATTTTTTTATTGCTTTGTGAAGAATTTGTAGCGACATTGAATTGTAGTTATTTTTTTATGCTTTTGATGTTGTTGTCATTTATGTTACCATGACTTTCTTTACATAGTAAAAGGACATTGTTTCTGATAACTTTTTAATTGTGATGTATAAAAAGAATTTTTATGTGTATTATTTGAAATTCGTTTGAAATTTGTAAGATGGCATTTAGATTAATTATGTTGACTATGGTTGTAAACAGAACTTTTAATTGGTCGAGTAATGCAGTTCTCTGTAGTATGAACCTGACAATAAGAGTGATTATGCAAAAACACATTGCGCTTAATCTTTCGTACCCAAAGGACACAATTATCTCTCTCAGTGCCTTTATAATAACGAAATGAAAAGGCAGCCACTAAATTCAGAAGAGAATGCACTTAACATATTACGAGATGATTATCGTTGATTGCGTTGATATTTCGCTCAAAGGGATTTTCATCTCCGGACAGAAATGAGGGAAATCGTTTTATGGGATGAGCTCCGGGGACATCAAGATATCAGAGGAGCATTTGAGGATTAATTTAAACAAGAAATATTAAATGAAACTATGATCAGACATCAAGCATTTTGTCGAAAATATGACGCATGTTTGCCTTAAATATCAGTATTATTACCAAACGTGTTTGGTTTCTATCATCCATTTCCGTCTCGGGGATGTTGCAGGTAAACAAATGCATTTAAATGTTTACTTTTGCCGCCTGTAAGTGTGATCGAACACCCCGTTCTGGAATTAAAAGCTTGGCAAGCCCATATATGCCGACGTCCCATGATAAATTGGCCATCTGTTAGAAATTTTCCAGTCAGGATGATTGGATGCAATGCGACATTCAGCATTTACGGCCATTTGCTGCTTCCATTCGCAGTAAAAATGTTCGCATGTTCTATGCAGAATCACTAAACTAAAGTGCATTAAACTGAAATCTGGACCGACATTAGTAATTTCACTGAATGATGGCCTCATAATGATTCATAAATCAGTGTTGGTGCAGGTGAAGATACATAAAAAAAAAAAAACGCGGTGCAGGGGGGAGAGAGAAATACGTTAAGTAACAGTAAATATATTTAAAACGATAACGATAATGGAGTCTGTGACAAGCAACAAACCACAGTGGTGGCGTATGATGCAGTACTAATTCCACAATGAGATCTGTTGTGGACCAATATTGTATCAATTTTATATTCACTTTTAAGAATCAAAGACCAGAAACATATCCTAGCATAAGGCTATCTGTCTCTAGCACCAGCAAGGTTGACATTACGGTACAGTACGTTGCGGAGTACGGTACGGTACGGTTGATATTTAGTCTATATGTATCGTACGGAATTACGGTACGAAAATTTTACCAAAGTCTGGTACGGTACGATTCAGGTATGGAAAAAATGGGCAAAATTCCGTACCGTACAGTACCTTAGGGTGGGATGTATGTTTGGAATTCCTTAATTAACATGTGTATGACTGTGTGTAACTCTTGAAGTTAACACGGTCTTGAATTTACTGATGTTTTTATTATTTCTACTATTAGTAATAGTAGTAGTAGTAGTAGTAGTAGTAGTAGTAGTAGTAGTAGTAGTAGTCATATTCTAATTAATTAGACATTACAAGTGGTAGCTATTAAATATTGATATAATTGTTGTCATTGTTAATGCTATCATCATCATCATTATTATCATTATTATTATTTACGACAACTGAAAATATACACATGTACATATTGTCCCTTTGCTCATTGACACCTGTTAATTTTGACATTTTTATAAAGAGGAATTTCACTGATGTAGATTGACTTTGCCTATAGTACGATCAAAATACGGGATTACGGTACATTTTTTTTATTATACTGTTCGGTACGGAAAAAATAAATTGAGGAACGATAAATTATGGTACGGGATTACGGTGCATTTTTTTTATTATACTGTTCGGTACGGAAAAAATAATTGAGGACACGGTATGAAATTATGGTACGGTATTTTAGCCGGGTGCAAATACCAGAAAAACATTCTGTACCGTACCGTACTACCAGCCTTGAGTTACACAATAAAACAACAAGTAAAATGGCGCCGCAATAGTTTTCTGTACAGCGTATAATGTTTTATGAAACTCTAGCAATGGCCCATGAAACTCTCACCCACGACCCGGTGGTGGCCTGTGTTATTGGCACCTACATGGCTAATTTACCCTGAAATAAAATAAAAACTATTGAGGCTAGAGGGCTGCAATTTGGTATGCTTGAGGATCGAAGGGTGGATAGTCAGCATACCAATTTGCAGCCCTCTAGCCTCAGTAGTTTTGAGGATCTGAGGGCAGACAGAGGAAGTGCGGACGGACAGACAAAGCTATCTCAATAGTTTTCTTTTACAGAAAACTAAAACCTTCATCTTCAAAACACTATTCGAATGAACTTAAATAAGTAATTTTTGGAGGGATGTTTGTCAGTGTTACCTTGAACGTAATAAAAGTCAATAGGAAAAAACAGAGTGAGAGAGAGAGAGAGAGAGAGAGAGAGAGAGAGAGCGATTACTCATCATATCGGTCAAAACTGAAATTCGGTTCACTCGGGCAGACATATTTTAAACGATTTGGAAAATTGGTAACAGGATTTTGTTGGTTAATAAATCTATTATTTGTTTGTTACGTTTTTCCTTCCCGAGTTACGGCAAAATTATCACATTTTTACTTTGATGACTCCACATTCATTCTCTCTCTCTCTCTCTCTCTCTCTCTCTCTCTCTCTCTCTCTCTCTCTCTCTCTCTTTATATATATATATATATATATATATATATATATATATCTATATATATATATGTAATGTATACACACGTATATATATGTATGTATGTGTGTGTACGTAAACATAATATTCCACTTACATGTGTCTCACATTAGAACTAAAGTCGTTGTAAATTCTCACAGGTAATATATTCTATTAGTTTAAGACAACAGCTTCGTACTGAATTATCAGCTTTTTTTAAATCTTGTATGCACTTGAGCAATATGATCGTCGTTAGTGAATTATATATATATATATATATATATCTATATATATAGTATATATATTATATATATTATATATATATATAATATAAAGTAGATAGATAGATAGATAGATAGATAGATAGATAGATAGATAGATAGATATCGTATATCAAAATGACATTTATTTGTCAAATTGAACAAGTTTAAAATAGCATATTTAAAGAAATGGAATGTTTCGTGGGATGATCCTTGACCCACAAAACAAAATGACTGCAGTATAATGAAGCAAAAAAAATGTGTTCGTGGATTCCACGTGAGTGTTGCATGATGATCTCTGTCCTTCGTGCAAACTGCTCCTAAATCATCTCTTGGAAAGATCACTCGAGTTGGACCTCAAGGCCAGGAATCTTTACTTTCTTCTTCTTCTTCTTCTTCTTTAAGGAGCTTCATTCTAATCCTGATTCTGTTTTCGTTTGTTTGTTTATATGGGGTTTTTACGTTGCATGGAGCCAGTGGCTATTCAGCAACGGGACCAACAGCTTTACGTGACTTCCGAACCACGTCGAGAGTGAACTTCTATCACCAAAAATACACATCTCTAACCCCTCAGTGGAATGCCCGAGAATCGTACTCGCGGCCACCGATGTGGCAGGCCAAGATCATACCGATCACGCCACTGAGGCGCTTTTCGTATATTATTTCCTTCGGATCTTTCCTAGGTAGTGGCCCCTAAGGGGTTTAACCCGTTGGGGCGTGTTTAGTGCAAGCCTGTCGGGGATTGCCGTCAAAACATAAACAAAAGGTTGTAAATATCATAAAGGTAATAACCCACAACAATTATATGTCCTAGCTAACGACCCCCGAAAACTATTGCAGGTCACTTTTTTCGGAGATTTTTCGGCGTTTCTCGGCGCTCACTATCTATGAAAGATCCTTTACTTCGTATGCAAAAATTCTGCAATACGAAATGCAGTTTCCACAATTCTTGTGCGTATTCAAGATAATCTACGGAAAGTACAATCCATGTTTAAATTTGATATCATCCAGCCCTGGGCCAGTTTCTCTTATACCTGGCCTACATTTATGCACGAAGAATAAAGGTCTCCTGGACCAGGATTCGTTTCCATAATATGTAGCACCCTCAAATTCCGGACTTGTCCCACATTTCTCGTACATTTCTGGTTTTTTACAGATGTTATAAATATATATATATATTATCTATATATATATATATCATATTGGATAAATTATATATTATATATATATAATTATATAATAAGTAATCTGCAAAGTGTTTTTTGTTACTCCTCGGACAATCTGGGAAGGGACTGGACACCAGAATTAAAGAACACAGATATAGTGTGAGAACAGGACAAATGTCGAATGCTTTGTTTTTACACATTAATAATTTTAATCACATGATTCATTGGGAGGGGGCAAAAGTTGTTTTATATTGTAATAATATAACTCGTAGGAATATTATTGAATCTGCTTTTATCAAATATCACAGTGACTTAATGAATGTAAGCCAGGGTATGTACAAACTGGACCCATTTGTTGTTAACGAGATTTGTAGGGTTGTTTCTTTTTAATCACCTGTTGAACTGTTCTGTACCTGCTGTACTGGTTTTAACCGACTTTGAATACTTGTTTTTTCAATTTTTTCAGTTTTTATGTTTATAGCATTGTACCTCGAAAAATGTGCTGAAATAACACGAAAGCGCTCGGTACTCCTCCTTTCATTTCTCCTGTTGCCTTAGCTAAATAGATATACTATATAAATATATATTATATTGTATATATATATATATATATATAGATAATATTATTAATATATAATATTAATATGTATATCTATTTTGTTTAATATTATTGAGTATTATTAGCCCGTTGTTTCAGTTATAATTAACATCCATCAGTGGGTTAAATTTGTGTTCCCTTAAGTTTACGGATTCCTTCTGTTTTTATGGTTACTTCCTGCCTTTGCTTTGTGATCTTTTAAGATTCTGTTATCGTTCATATGTATTGTAAGCGTAAGACGAAAGTTTATACTTTCCCTTTTCTTTCCTGATTAAGAGATTATTAAACAAATCTCTTAATGTATTTTGACTTGGAAAATTTTTATTCGACTATCAATTTTTCAGACTCATCAAATACAAACTTGAGGCTCTCTCTCTCTCTCTCTCTCTCCCCCCCTTTCCTTCTCTTCTCTCTCTCGCTCTCCTCTCTCTCTCTCTCTCGCTCTCTCTCTCTCCTCTCAAATAATACACTGTACTGACCTGTGAGATTATTGGAATAATATCACAGCATTGATAGTGTCCAAATCTCGGAAGCTTCTCATTAGCCTGCACATCTGATAACCACATTCTGACACAAGAATGTGATACAGGTTTGAATCCAAGTTCCATTATTGTTATAAAAATTAACATAATTACTCTTAATACACTGAACATTATTTCCAAAAAGGTTAATTCCGAGTAAAATGATACTTCTAAGCAATTGAAATTGATTTTGTTTTGTTTAACAATATCTTTTAATTGACCCAACTTTGATTCATTAGTTAGATTCCCTACGCCTTCTCTCTCTCTCTCTCTCTCTCTCTCTCTCTCTCTCTCTCTCTCTCTACTCATTTAGAATAGTTAGTTTCCAAATATAAATAGTTTTCTAAATAAAAATCGTGCTCCTCCTTCTCTGCTTGTGAAAGCAACTATCGGAATGCTTGCTTTTGGAATGCCATTGGTGTTATTTGGATTGGAATAATTCATAAGACATAGTGCTGTAATGAGACTCGCCTGTTGTTGATTTTTTTTATATTTGTAAGTGTTGTTAGTCAAAAGGGACGTGCATTTCATTTATGCAGAATGGAAGGGAATTAAGACGTCTTTTCCTCTTCGTAATTTTCGATAGGGTACCGTCTAATATTCCCGTCCCGTTTTTTAATATTTCCTTGAGAATTCCATTTGGAATTTTTCACTGGAGTTTTCTTAAGAATTTTTTCCATCCTGTCTTGGCAAGTTCGCTTTATTTTCACGATCCTAAAAGTGACTAGTGTCCAAAGTTTCCCCGTAAAACTCTTAACGTAAGGACGAGAGGCACTTTTGCATATGAAATGCCTCAGCTTCTGACTCAAGTTCGGAGGTTGGAGTTCAACTGTCATTAGGGCGAATCACGTTCCCTTGATGAAGATGCCCGAAAAAGGCTTTCACTCTTTTTACTGGTGAAAACTCATATCATAGTTTTATTTCTCCTTAACTTTCGTTTATCTCACTTTTTATGGAGCTCTTCGTGTTTCTACGCCTTTTTGTTAATATTAAAAAAACTGCAAGTAAGACTGACATCAGTAAGTAATGCTTGTGGTTGTCTTTTGATTGTTTGACATTAGGATTAAATGCAGTAAGTGTGATCATATGCATTTTGAAGTATACAGAGAGAGAGAGAGAGAGAGAGAGGAGAGAGAGAGAGGAGAGAGAGAGAGAGAGAGAGAATCTCCATTTTCATAATAATCACCTTGTATATCTTATCTTCGAAATGACCTTATCTGATTAACTCGGTTCGCCCAGAAAAATACACAACTCTTGATGACATCCCGATATGCTCACCTTATCAAGCCACTGCTCTTTTAGTTACCTGAACGTTGATCACTTTTCGAATATTGTAATTTCCCTCATAACCCGGTGTTTTCTGATTTTCTAGATTATTTCAGTTTTCATAGTCGAGATCCTGACAGTTACTTCCTTAAAGGTTGGACTTGCTTTTATTCCCCTTACCTCTCATCCTTTCAGGCCTGACTCAATAAGTCCTCTGGCTTCCAGACCCATCGGATAAGACAGGGGGCTGATTACTATTATCCCAGGAGATGCCCGGTGACAGAGCTCGACGGTACAATGTAGTTTCTTGCTGGTAATGAAATTCCTAACTCTGGATTTAATACTGCCATAGCGGGCGTTATTAGAGGCTTATGTGAAACACCATCCCACTGACTCGACAAGAAATGAAAATTAACAGCAGCGCCTGTATTATCGAGAATAAATTCTCTAAGAGGTAAATGTCGCAAGGAAGTCGCAAAGAAGAACTAAGCAAGTGTGAAAAAAAAACAGTTCAGATGTTGGATTCACGGCAAGAACGAAGCGAAGAACCAAGTGGAAGGAGCGACTGTACCGCAGGCTTCTCCCTCGCCCCCCAAAAAAGAACTTAGATCGGCCCACAATTCTGTAGCTAAAGTGCAAATTGTAAGAACGAATATTTTACGCAACATCACTGCCTTTCTGTCAAGAATACTCGTTATACACGTTCTATAATGTACCACCAAAGGTAATCACCGGCTACATCAAGCCACTACCGCTAGCATAACAATTAAATTCGTTAATCAGGACGGTATGGACTGGTATGCGAACTGTTCAGTCTTCTTTATTTTTGTAATTATTTACTCTTTAAATAACGCTTTAAAATTTCATCATCAGAAACATAGATATGAACTTCGTGTTTTCTAATAAATCGTACTAGTACCACTTGGCTATTCAGCTAGAACTCTCTCTCTCTCTCTCTCTCTCTCTCTCTCTCTCTCTCTCTCTCTCCAATTTGCGAGCATTTACAAACAATGCTTATCTCTTTTAATCAATACCTACCGTTCCTTCTTCCTAAAGTTCTTTCCAGACATTTCATCAGTGAGTATCAGTTCACGTTGACTTCCGGTGACTAAAATTTGATTGCCTCTAATGGCACCACTTCCTTTTACCAACACCTGGAACCACCCCTTCTCCGAAGTTCGAATCCCGGCACGGCCAACGCGGAATCAGAGGAATTTATTTCGGGCGATAGAAATTCATTTCTCGATATAGTGTGGTTCGGATCCCACAATAAGCTGTAGGTCCCGTTGCTAGGTGACCAATTGGTTCGTAGCCACGTAAAAATATCTAATCGTTCGGGCCAGCCCTAGCGAGCTGTTAATCAGCTCAGTGGTCTGGTTAAACTAAGATATACTTTTCTTGTTGTAAACACGAACTTCCTAGCAAATATCTGTTCTCTTTAACGTTTAAAGTAGATTCTGTCGGATGTAGATATTTTAAAATTATTAAATTCAGATAAGAAAAAACTTGAAATAACGAAGATCACTGAAATTGTGGTTTCTGGAACAAGTTAGTTGTTGACAGAAACTGACTTAGAGCAACCAATATGATATATACGCTCAAGTTCCACCAAGTTTAGTCTGCGGATTTGGATAGTGCTAAAGCGTCCTTGTAGCGACTGAAGCTATACTCAAGATCTCGAAAAGCTCAGTTTTAGGGGACAGTGGTAAAGGGCCAAAGAAACAGGACACAACCACACAGCGGCGAATTTGAAGTCTTGCAGTTTGGTGAAGTCATGATTCTAAGCAATCATAGTGACGCAAATTTATCAGCCATCAGTGCTGAAAAGACCAGACTAAATTACCAATGGGAACTCCAAGTTCTAGCAAACCAATTTAGCTTCAAAAACTATTTTTTGCATAATTTATTATAATTTCTACTATTTCTTGGGAGTAGACCCTCTTTCAAACAAGTCTTGTTAAAAAGGATTGCTGCATCAGCTCCATTAATTTTGTATACAATATGACTATACCGGATTTGACGATCCCCTTTAGCACGTTGCTTGTCAGTTTTAGCAACACTGAGAACTCCTTGACAAGGAAAATAGAGAAGACTCTATACAATATTAATGGAGCTGATGCAGCAATCCTTTTCAATAAGTTGGACTATTGCTTTTGAATGCAGAAACAAATAAATTTCTTTACCACCGAGAACCACCTGGCTTTAATTCACCACTGTCTCAGAGTTGGAAAGCACCCCAGTTCCAGACCTAACTTTCCCGTTAGTTAGAATAACCTCAACCCCCCCCCATCCCCCACCCCCCACAATTTTTCCCGTAATCTTATCCCCATCTCTCCACTAAAACCATATCTAATGAAAGATAGCGTCAATCTCATCTGCCTATGAAAAGAAGTTATGTTTAACAGTAAAATTTCTGGAGGAGATTCCAGAACCGAATGAAATATCTTTTGAGTGCCCAAGAGAAAAGGAGCAGGATTATTTGCTTACATTTGAAGCACACCTATAGTAAGGGGTTGGGGTCCGTTTGCAATATTACTCCACCATAGGAAAAGGAAATGGGAGAAAGACTTGACGAATTTTAGCGATACAATTTATCCTGCAGCTGCCCTCATTCGTCGGGAGGGGGAAACTGTAGGGCTAAAATTCATCAAGGCTTCCTCTTATTTCCTATCTCTTTTTTACAGCAAACTAAAATGAATACAGCGTCATATTCCTGCGTGTGTATATTATAATAAACAAGTAAATTGTATACAGATAATGGTAACGAAGAAATTATAGTTGAAGGTGTTAGGAGACCTAACAAACAAAAAATCCTATTTGATATGGCTGAGTACACAAAGAGCCTGAATAATCTTGTGTCATCAAATGATTAAAGCAACTAACCTCTGCTTCAAATGAAAAAAAAAAAAAAAACTAAACTGCTTACTTTCATTCGAAACGAGGTGTCTCATAATATGCGCCATTAGATAAATTATTTCAGTTCATGAGATGTGACGTGAAAGCTTAATGGAATGAAAATATTTGACTGGAGAATTGGAAACAGATATCGGCTCCCTGGCGGGACCAGGAATAATGGTTATTCTCACTGTCGTTATTGAATCGGGAGTTGTAAAACTATTCGGAGCGCGAGGATTATTTGCTGACACCTGCATAACGCCATCGCATACATGCAAAGTGAAAGCACCCGTTGCATGCAGGCCATCAAGAACAGTCACGATTTTTTTCAATATATTTATTTCAGTTATTTCAGAGGATATGTGGGTAAATCTGAGCAGATGCTGAGTTATCTTTCATAATAAGGACTAATATACCTAACGTTATTTTCTCTATAACTTCAACTGAAGATGATTTAAATTCATAATCATCATCATCATCATCATCACTGGCCCTAGGGCCTTGAAGCTCAACTGTCCATTACGAAAATCCGCCACTTATGTCTCTCTTTCATTATTTTCTATAATTTCATGTATAATTATGGTATTTCATCTACTGCACTCTGCAGCTCATTGCAAAACTGATGCTTCATTTCTTTGAAAAGTTCATTCGTTGGTATAAAACACCTTAATACTCACATTGCACTATTTTGCTTGAGACCTTTTCACCACTCTACAGTATTTGATAGTTGAATCACTCTCTCTCTCTCTCTATATATATAAAAAAACACTTTCAAGCTACGACTTCAAACTCCTTGACGCTACATGAAGCATGACAAAATGCCTTCACATTAGACGCAACGCTCGAACTCCACTTCATATGAACATTCTGTGGTTCAGTGACTATAGAAAAAAAAAAAAAAAAAAAAAGGATATGGAAATTGTCTGCAGTTATGGAACCAAAAGATGATGATAAGCCTTCAAGTTTTAGGTGAGAAGAGCATGTGTGCATCGTCTGTAGTACCATGTACTATGAAACATGTAAAAAATGCGCCTAAGTGTCTTCGGCGAAATCGAGATTTCTGTACGGCGTATAATGCTGTATGAAACTCTCAGCCACTGCCCACCATCATGGCTAACTTTAACCTTAAATAAAATATAAACTACTGATGCCAGATGGATGCAATTCAGTATGCTTGATGGTTGGAGGGTGGATGATCAACATACCATACAAATTTGCAGCCCTCTAACCTAAGTAGTTGTTAAGATCTGAGGGCGGACAGAAAAAGTGCCGACGGACAGACAAATAGCTATTTCAATTATTTTCTTTTACAGAAAACTAAAACTTCACTCTCGCCCAATATAGTCCTGCCAGTAAGTGTTTTGTTATTAAATATAACCGAAAGAGAGGAACTTTTACCCGTTTTATTCATTATTTCGATTTTAACTTTCATGATATAACCGAACCTAATTTACGATGCCTTTTCTCTCTCATATTACCTTGAAGCCTGTGTCCTCTTTTAAACGCGAATTTTCTTTCATTCAAGACCAGCTATACAAAGTGAATAATGCAAATCAATCTTATTCTTCCTTCGGCCTTATAGTTCAGATCACGTTTTAAAGCCTACGGTGTTGCAGACGTTATTCTCTCTCTCTCTCTCTCTCTCTCTCTCTCTCTCTCTCTCTCTCTCTCCTCCCTTACCCTAACATTTCTTTATGTACTCATCACATTTTTGATGTACAATTTATGTAAATTTGTTGAGACACTTCCCAGCAGGCATTTGCATAAATCCGTAGAGGTACGGTTAAGAATCTCCCTTTAAACCACTTAAGGATGAAAAAAAGATACTCTATTCAGGAAGGATCAGCTTAGGTTATTTACTTATAGCCTATTTCTTTCGCTATACCGAGAGCATATGGTTACTGAAAACTCTCTCTCTCTCTCTCTCTCTCTCTCTCTCTCTCTCTCTCTCTCTCTCTCTCTCTGTGTGTGTGTGTGTGTGTGTGTGTGCTGCATTTTCCAATTTCCGTTGTATGTATGATATACTGGTGAAGACCTGCGTAAACCTGCATTTTATTTCCCGGTAGGAAATGGGATGAATTTTTAACCATTTTGATAATAGTTTCCTCGGATCGGTAAGTTGTTCAAAGTTTCTTTAGTTTTTCATGATATATTCTAAATTGTCTCCAAGCATGGTGAAATTAATGCAAAAACGTGTTAAGCATGTTTTCTAAAAACCAGCAATACATACATATATGCAGTCCCAAGCGCTGAGAAATGATGCTTATAAAATAGCTCTAGCTGACGACAACCAACAAACCAGTAATCTGCAGACAAAATGAACTTTCAAAGAATTTGTAGTTATATTGACGATATCTGGGCGTCAGAAGGTATTTATGACAATTTTACCTCGTATGTTTCCTCTATCCTTAATAGAGTTAATAGAGATTTATAAAAAAAAAAAAAAAACTAACGCTGATACACTCATAAAAGTCGTGATGTCAGAGAGCTGGCTTTGAAATTACAAAAGATAAGCTTAAGTATGCATACATCTCTTTTCAGCGCAAAAATATTTTTGATTATACTGTTCAAATTTCACTGCAAATTTCAAATGCAAACTATATGAACATTATTAGATATTTTTTTTATTCATTACAATAACCAGATAACTTTCATTCTCAATATTGTATAGTAATAAGAATACTAACCTTATTCTTTAATTAAATATTTGAGGCACTTGACAGAAATTTTCATTAGCTGAAGCCACAATACTGGGACAATAAATGAAAGTGAACCTTAGGGGAACTCTTCAATCAAAAATAGCCATCAAGGCGTCTCAAATGATAATGTTCTTACCTGATCGCGCAAATGACGACGAGAACCAATTAGAAAACGACTGAAACGAAATGAAGGTGATCCAGGCATATCTACCATTTTAACCTGATCAAAGTTTGTATAAATGGCTTAAAAGTCCAAAAGAAAGATTATCTCTCTTATTTGTTGTTGTCTCAAGCAAAATCTTTGTCTCGACACTTGAGATGCATAAGGTGCAGGTCCAGATGCTCACCTCAAGAGAGACAGAGAGAAAGAGAGAGAGACCCATCAAATGTATTAATGTTAATTGCCTCCCCTAACACTCAAGCAAGCATTTGAACGTTTCACTGATAAAGGTAGAGGACATACAAAAGCTAACTGAAGTCTAAAAAAGAATAAGCCGTTTTTTTCTGTTTCTCTTGTTTTTAACACCATCTACTCTAAGATGGTGCTAATATTCGTATTATGAGCGACAAGACAATATTTCAAGAGAACAATAAAGTTTGCTTCACGAGAAGCATAAATGTCATCATCACCAAGAGCGAAAGTTAACACAGAAGTGTCGAGACTTTCCAAAATGAAATTTGTCCAAATGATTTCTTTGCTTCTCCCTCCGACATTTCCGTCTCTTAGATTATCTTTTATCTGCGTGAAATGAGCAAACCTAAATTCAAAAGGGTCTCGAGTGTCCTTTCTAGAGAATTTTAATGCAAAGTGCCACTCCTTTGCATATCCTCTTTCTCATTTGCATTTGACTGAAGTAACCCGTATTTCAGTTCTTGGATTAATCTTACTCTCTTAATGGTAATCTGGAGGTGATGAATTCACCAACATCTGTTTTTTTATGTATAGGATTATATTATCAAACTCCATTTTTTTATGGAAATAACAATAAACGGACAATTTTGCTTGTTTGTTTGCATGGTATTTTCACGTTGCAAGGAACCAGTGGTTATTCAGCAACGGGACCAACAGCTTTACGTGACTTCCAAACCATGTCGAGAGTGAACTTCTATCACCAGAAATACACATCTCCCACACCACAATGGAATGCCCGAGAATCGAATATAAGGACAATTAAATGCCACATTTGGAAAAGGAGTTTAACCCGGACGAAGGGATAGGCCTCAGCTTTGAATATTCAGGATCGCCAAATTAAGGACAAATGAGCCCAAGAAGAGAACTCTGAAGCATAACAGTAAAGGGAATGAAATCATCACCACAGGGAAGCCTAGACATGAAAAATTGATACTGACCACAACGAATGCATCTTTTAAAGACGATTTCTTTTTATTCTCCTGTTATGTTACTAAATTATTCTTTCAAACCCACCGCCCAATGTGATTTTCTTTAATAGCATCTATATCATAATTATCGCAAGCTCCAATCTTGATCAGACAGGCAGAATGCCGAAACCTCCAAGGAGCTAGCAGGGAGAGCAGCCAGTGCCGAAAAAGAAATATGGAAAGAAAAACTGCATAAGAGAAGATTAAACAATAGAAGAGTGAAATGAGACTGATAACCTTCTCAACAATATAGAGATAAATAAAACCACCTTGTAGGTGGCTCAGTTATAATCATTATTCAAAAGATGATATGAAACAAATTATTTATAATCTACGAATTTCGGATTTTTTTTTATTATCATGCACACCAATCGGTAATAATACCGACGAAATTCAGTCACCTTAATACATACAGTACTGTTTTAATTGTCCTTGAAAGGATAGGTCTTCTTCACCTTATCTAGGAAGAAAACTCTTCAGAAAAAAACCATCATTTATTTATTTCTATTCTTCATCTAATTTCTCCCCAATGAGGTAAAGGTTAGAGGACGAAAGCGTTAGTTAGAAACTACTACAACTGAACTTTAGCCGTTTTATCTTTTATTTACCAAGTTGATTCAATATCAAATTCTCGTTATTTTACTCGAGACCACAAGTGGTTTTTTGAAATTGGGGAAGAGAAGAGAGAGAGAGAGAGAGAGAGAGAGAGAGAGAGAGAGAGAGAATTAGGAAGACCAGGGCTAATGTGAACTCGGCTAGCGTTCATCTGAACAAAATTCAGGGTTGGCTCAGCAAATGTGCGTAGATCTGCGTTTCCAGCCTCACCTCACACAGCAAGAATTCAGTCTCAAGTAGGGAAATTGAATTGAGCTGAATATGGAATTTAGGCCAAAGGCCAAGAACTGTCACCGACGAGGTCATTCAGCCGTGAAACGGAAACTGACAGTAACAGGTTTGAAAGGTGTAATATGATTCAAACTTCACAGTTGCACTGTCAATCAATTATTCGGAGAGGGTGGAAAGTAAGATGGAACGGGGTTGCAGCTAGGGGCCGAAGGCACGCTGTAAATAACTTTAAGTAATGCCTACAGTGCACCGCCCAAGTAGGGAAAGTGACATCCCAAAGGAACTGCTACAAAACGGAAATTGAAGGCC
>NC_087210.1:56744543-56769543 GCF_015104395.2 Macrobrachium nipponense
GGAATGTCTTAAATATCAACAACTTCTAATACATCCTGCCTAAGGATGTATTAAAGTTATAAAATATCCAGTAACCCATATTCAGGATGGAAGTCGTTTGTACATTTATTTTGATAGTCCCTAAATACTAATAAACCTGCAAAGAGCCTTTCGCGTACAAAGTGACATTACCAGAGGGTATACCACATGTTCACTTGAGTTTCCTCCTAATGATCCTCATCGCTCTGACAATATGGACGAGCTCATTAACAACGTTCATCGACCTTTCTTCCAGTTAAAGATATAAATCCTAAACGTCGTTTCAACTTAAATGCAAGTGTTGTAGCATCAGCTAAGAAAAAGTATTTTTTTATGAATTCCTAATCATTTGGCTGGGCCAAGAGAGATACTTGTGAACCTGTAATTCCAATCATGAGTTATTTAAACCTAGTATAAACTATGAAGAATTCCATTAAGGCTGTTAACAAGAAAATATGATTCACCTATTAGGAGGTTCCTGATAAATGTCCCCTGCCTTGTGGGTTTAGAGTGAAACAGATGATAAGTCATTTTGAAATTTCTTGAAACAGATAAGTCATTTTGAATTTTCTTGAAACAGATAAGTCATTTTGAAAAAGATTATAAGTCATTTTGGAAATTTCTTGAAACGGCGTTCTTACCATATATTATTACCGTAATACACCCTCCATAGGGATTACCTGAAGTTTTTCCTGACAGCTGCACTCCTACAACTGTTGTCATAATCATTTGGTTCAGTTTTATGGTACATGATTTCAAGTACAAATAATTGATTCTATCCTTACAAGGCAGGGGACATTTATCAAGGACCTCCTAATAGGTGAACCAGATTTTCTTGTCAACAGCCTTAATGGAATTCTTCGTAGTTTATACCAGGTTTAAATAACTTCTACTCTAACATTAGCGTAGGATTTAGAGCCTATACTAGCAAGTTTTATGGTAATGAAACACTTCCCCTTAAGAACGAAGCCACTGAATGTAATGGTTAATATTACTATATTTTTTTATTGTTTTGCAGGCAATAAAGCTTAAAACTTAACTAATCTATTCATTTAAAAATTTTGTAGTGGCTCTGTTTTCTAAAATGTAAGGGAAGGTATAAAATATTACTCAGTTTCAGTAAAGCGTGCTTGTAAATAAAGATGCTGATAAATTAACAGTTGAATCACATCTAAAAAGATATCCACTTATGGAACTCATTTTTCCCTTGCATCAGGAGGGCAGGTCATCACATGTATCAGCAGCTTTAAGATTCCACAGACTCATTTTGATGGAGGTGACAAATAGACGTAATGATTGTTGGAAGCATGAAACCAGCGATTTTTATTTTTTTAACAAATGGGTTATACTTGCCTTACACCATCAGTGCATGACCGGTAACTGCCAACTAGTTTGCGATTTTGGTCTCCCTGACAAGGAGCCATTGGCTGACTGTAAGTTATAGCTTAAAACTCGGAAGTCGATTCTTCTCTGAAGTTTTAGGTAAAGATGGCAGATGCGTCCTTTTTCAGATTTTTTAAAAGAAATGATAATGCCAGTTTAATTTTGAAATTCCTTTTAGAAGCCGCTGTTTTGCGATTGACTTCAATGTTTATGACTATTTAGTTTTTCTTGGATGTCGTCATAATATCAGAATCATAATGATGACGGGTGCCACCAAATAGATGAATCAATCAATTCTCACTTTTGACGTTGAGGATATTTCTAGGCTCATGGTCATGACATCGACTGCCACCGCCACCTCGTTAATCGCGTTTCCAGAAATATATTGGTCTAATGATGTTATTCCTTTCAAACAATCCAACTGTATACGAAATCTTGTCCGTTCTGTTACCTATTTTCGTTCTTTCGAAACAAAGGGGGTCGATTTTGTTCTGTCTAATTTATAAAGATTTTGTTCAGTCACAGAAATATTGCGACTAAATTGATTGACTTAATTTACAGTCTTTAATCATGTCGAACGGAATAACTAAATGGCATAGCAACAAGTAAACGCCAAATAACTGCTGAGAAAGTAAATAGATTCCGGACACGTAACCTGGTTACGTCAGCGTATGAGCCAACAAGGCTGAAAATGAAACCTCGTTCGGTCATCAGCTTTCTCGCACAGTTTTATCCTTCAAACTCTCAGTGATTCGCATCAATGCTATATCACGCATTTGCTTCTTTCGTTTTCTCCTTCTTCTTCTGTGTAAGTCAATTTAGATGCATTGGCGCATTTATGATCCATTAGCGCCTGATTGGCTCGCCAGAAACATGATGACGTGAGTGACCTGATACGATGTTAATGGCCAGAATGATACGGTGCTCATACCCTCGTGATCTATTACAGTACAGCACACAGGACACGATGATATGACATTACACCTCAACGGCTCATTCGCAATACCCTGATCCTTTTATCGATTATGCGAAGTTGTGAAGTTATAGAAGTTTTTTTTGAGGGCGGTGGGGGAGGGGGGGACACATTTTTGTGATATTTGCTAGCTATGAATAAAAAGATGTTACTGCTCATGTCATTGTTGTTCTTCCCAAGAATTTTCCCATCAATATTTTTGACAATTTCAAAGATAGTATATACCTCGAAACAGACAACATAATGTTATCATAACTGAGTGATAAATACTGCACCTGAACCCCCCTTTACCAGCCCACCCCCAGCTACCCCATTATTATTTAGTTTATTAAACAAACATCGCCGAGATAAAGTTTTTCATTATTATTATTATCTTTATCATTAACACGCTTTTTCATCAGGTCTGAATGAAATTCGGAAGAATGCGCCACATTACCCCTGTGTTAATGACCAAAATGACTGTGACACCAACTTCGATGCCTACAAAATTTTATATTATTTTATTAGCTACTAATATTACAATTCCGGTGTCCTTTCAAGGCTCAAGTGATCTCCTCGAAAGAGAAGAAGAGCCATTAATGCATAAAATCAGAGTTGTCGCGTTTTCGAAGATGAGGTGAAATCCGCAGCAAGCAGCATAGTTAATAACGCCATCAATAGTTTTCACGCCCTCAGCAGATTTCAAACGGTTTTTATCAGAAGCAACGATTATTGAGATAAATAACTGGCATATTCCTTGGTTGGGTGCAGTTTATTCAGTGTTATGGACAATTAGAGAGAAATTTGGTTATCACATTACTATGAAAAACAAAAAAATACTAACCTGTGGTAACCCGGATACGCTGATTACTTTGTAATATGAACATAAACAAGCCGACTTTTAGATTACCTTCCCTTGTCTTTACGAGTGGCAACACACGCTTAGCTAATATTCACATTTATGAGTTTACTCATTACCTTCATATATAAATATGTATGTATATATACATATATATATGTGTATATATACATACATATTTATATATGAAGGTAATGAGTACATCCATGTATGCGAATATTATTAGCAAAGCCTGTGTTGCCACTAGTAAAGATAATGGAAGGCAATCTGAAAGTCAGCTTATGTTAAGATTACAACGTAATCATCCTATCAAGATAAGACTTCGGGGACCATTTGATAAAACTAACCCATTACACGTTATCCGGGTTACCACAGGTTAGTAGTAATGTTGATAACTCAATTTCTCTCTAATTGTCCATAACGCTGAATAAACTGCAACAAAGCAAGGAATATACCAATTAAACATCTCAATTATCATTGCTTCTGATAATAAAAAAAAATGAGATCTGTAGAACGCGTGAAAGCTATTGCTGGCATTAAATATATATTATATATATATTATATATATATATATATATATATATATATATATATATATATATATATATATATATATATACCTTAGGTAGACCATACATGTAACCGGTTACATACATATATATATATATATATATATATATATATATATATATATATTCATATTTATATTTATATTTATTTGTGCATGTACGCATATTTAACACACACACACTTATATAATAATATATATATATAATATATATAGATATATATCTATATATATATATGATAGTCTATATGTATATATATTATATATATATTATATATATAAGTATTTTAATATATAGTATATATTATATATATATTATATATGATATATACATATATATATATATATATATATATATATATATATATATATATATATATATAAGAAAACGTCTGCTTTAAACCAAAACAGATGAAAAGCGTCCATGGCACTTGGAGCCACTCACTTGAAGATTAATGCGTCGTACAAATATATCAACTACTGACCTTTAGAGAGAAAACTCACCCCGTCCCTCACCCCACTCTATTGTATACGTATGAAATGACCTTTCAAATGGAGTCCATGCTTTCCTTCAGCTAAAGGTCTATCGCATGTTTTGAGATTGGCTTTCCTCGTGTATTTCCTTCAAACCTGCAAATAGGTTTGATCAAATCATGTAGACATACTAAAGGTAAACACTGAAAAGTTATTGACTAACCGTTACTTATTGTCCAGTGAGGATTCAAAAGTTAGCCAATATTTCATGGTGAAAATGAACCACAATACTGTGCATGAGTTTGTGTGAGCGTTTCTCCCTAATCTGGTCTCGAATGTCAATTCAAGACGCCACCAGACTTGTTGAATTTGTTAAAATAACCTTTCATATGATTAATACTCATATTGAAATCTTCCATCTCAAGGATTAGTGTAGAAATTAAATAAGAACACTAGAATTTCGTTTAGGTTATCTTAGCCCCCGTGAACGAGTTCAATGAGACTATTGGAAGACCTAGAAAGGATGACTCATTGTAAGTCTGAATTTTTCAAACGAAAGGAAAAGAGGAGGAAGGTCAAAGAGATGTTGATAAATATTCTGGCTCTTTTCCATATTCTGCCAGACCAATATAGACGAGGCGGTTTCAGTTCCCAAAAAATAATTCGATTGCTTAATGGCTGTTGTAAATTGCAGTTTAAGTTGATACAAGTTGGGACGCATTCTACAGAACTGCTCGGCATAAAACCTACGACTGGCTAAAGGCGTGAATATATCAGTAAAAGAGAGAGAGAGAGAGAGAGAGAGAGAGAGAGAGAGAGAGAGAGAGAGAGAGAGAGAGAGACACTATGCCAATGACTGGCGAAAGTTACCCGAGGGTCGTAAGAATTTGATTTTTGGAGTCGCTCTCCTCAAAGATTCTCTCACACGTAAAACGGAATGAAACTGTCAGCGCTAAGAGGCAGAGCAATCAACCACACTTTCTCGAGTTCGCTCTGACGTTGAAAGGAGCTGACGTCAGCGCACAATGAAAGGATTTTGAAGTGAGGTTCGCGAATTTCTTATCTGAGAGTGAAACTTCACTACTCGATAAAAAAAAAAAAATGAAGTCTAAATTTTGTTTGTTTGTTTGTATGGTGTTTTTGTGTTTCATGGAACCAGTGGTTATTCACCAACGGGACCAACGGCTTTACGTGTCTTCCGAACCACGTCGAGAGTGAACTTCTATCACCAGAAATACACATCTCTTACCCCTCAGTGGAATTGAGTCTAAAGTAACTGATACATCGAGTGAATTTTACGTTTTATCTTTGTCAAACAATAACAAAGGATCCAAAAATAGCAGATATGACTGGCTTATACCTAATTTCACATCTGACTTGACTTGAATATCGAGGAAATCTAGTCATGTGGAATACGACAAGGATTCTGCTCCATCAAAGATCATTTCTTATTCCTTAATGATTTATAGCGGATACTAAACCATAAATGTTGACAGCACGCCGTCACATGCCATTATTTCGTCAAGTCATATAGACATCAAGCTTTTAGACTTAAGGTATAATGAAATAAAAAATATATATGACGATACTGCATGGTCAGTTTCCTTTGAGATGTTACCTTGTTGTAAAAATACAGCTTTGTCCAGAATTATCTTTCTCTCCGGTAAAGTACATTATTAGTTTATATATAAACATATATTTTCTACATCTTCCTTATGCATAACATTATTTCTTATTCATTTTTTCTGTGCTCTATGTAAAAATTCATAGCTATGAATGAGACTATTCTTGCCATGTTTATGAATTCAACTGAACTGCTTTTGAATAAGGATGGGAAACTAAAGATCTCACATAGAAGCGTGATGATTAGCACATGAATTTCTGTGTTCAAAGAAGTTTCATCAGTACGGTGAAAAGATGAAAAATGAAAGAGAAAATACGAGAAATATAAAGACGTTCGAAAGAAACTGGATCTCCTGCTCTTCAGCAGTCGACTGATGCCTCGTGGCGACAAAATGGGAGCTTTCACCACAAGATGAAAAGCCTTCCGGGCAAGTGAAGCCCACCAATGGGCGCCATCCGAAATCTCTCCTTTGTCACAAGACTCGAAGATGAATATTACCAACGCTGTCTTTTGGAAGCTTGAAGCCACACTCGTGCGCGCTCGTATGTGTGTGTATACACAAAAGCACACATATTTGTGTATAACTATGTATATATCTATATATATGTACATGTATGTATGTATGTAGGCATCGTCCCTTTTTGAAAGCGTCAAATATGCATTTACATTCCATTTCTTTTTTTTCATTTTTCTTTTTTATCTGCATCGACGGTGATTGTATCATTTACTTCCAGTTTCAGCTAAGTACAAGTATGATGCTCTCAACATATATCCTGGATGGTGAGAGAGACAGACTAGATACTTTGTTGAAACAAAAATTCAATGATAAAATCATCGTCAATGCAGAAGACTCGTAAAACTAAGAAAATACATATTTGATACTGTGCCAAAAAAGGGACGACTTTAAATTATATAAATAAATATATATATATAAATATATTATATATATTATATAGTATATTTATTATAATGATATATTTTATATATATACATATATACTATATGTGTGTGTGTGTGTGTGCGTGTGTGTGTGTGTCCTAGACGGCATTAATAAAATATATAGAGGGATATTTTATGCAGATGAGGTTTGATAGGAATACTTTCCCTTTTGTACTATATTACGTGCAACAAAACTGATAAAATAGAAATGGAAGAGAATTACAAATGAAAACTGTGCATAGATAACAAAGAAAGCATCAGAACAGATAAACCCAAATTGCAGGAGGCGGTAATGTCAATTGATGAGGTTCTAAAATTAGTGCTCGTACTTGTCTACTAATCCATACGCAGACCCCGTTAACTAAATTTAAAAAAAACTGTTTTCTGTATTACTTTTTTTTACACGACGCCACGTCCATTCAGAAACTGACAGCACCGCTCCAGGCTAGAGTGAAGGCCTTGCAACAGGTTACACATATAAGCGTTTAATACTTCCCCATGTAAACAACGCCGTTATCAGCACAAACAACGCCACCACACTCCCAGCCAGTAGAGCTGTAGGGGGGAATGGTTCTGTCGGGGTGGGCCCTTGGGTCCTCGAGGGAGATGAGGACGCCTTTGGGGATGGACGGGCCTCGTCCCTGGGGGAAGGATAGCGGGGTCGGTGACAGGATATTGCGTCGTTTCCACGATGTGTGAAATACGTTGAATACTTATCGAGGGATTCTATAAAAGAAGGAGTTGGCACCTCGTGTTTGTGAGAGATACGGCGAATGGGGCTTCGCTGAAATGGAATTTTCTCGCTTCCCACCTCATTCGATTCCTCTCGTTTCCTGTGACATTAAATTTTCTTGGTCTCGATGCATTTCTGCTTTTTTTTCTCTCTCTCCGGTACGATTATGTGAGGTTCACCCGCGGGGGAAAAAATGGTCTGGCTGGAGGGGCATTTGATGAGCAAGAGCCCGTTCGGGCAGAAGGTTAGTTTCATTAGACAACCACATCGACAGCTCATATTACTGTATATTCAACTCCGTATGGGAGTAGTGCCATCAGTGCACCTCACGTGGTACACTGTAGGTATTACTTGAAGGTCTTTGCAGGGTCCCTTCGACCACTAGCTTCAGCCTATTTCATTCCTTTTACTGTACCTCCTTTTATATTTTCTTCCATCTGACTTTCCACCCTCTTTAACAAATATTTCATAGGTACAACTGCGAGGTTCTTTTCCCGTTACACCTTTCAAACTTTCTAAGTCAATTTCCGTTTCAGTGCCTTTGGCCTAAATTCAGTATTCTATTCTCTATCTATTATTCACTAAATCTAAGACAAAGAGGTTGAAGAATTAACCACAACAACTACTTCAAGAATGACAATGTGAATCACACAGCATTTGACTCTGAACGAAAAACATAAATTATTCTTTCAAACAAATACGGCGGATAAGGCTGGATTCCTTCTCTCTTCAGTCAGCCCCGACCAAATTTGCTCCGGAAAGCGAATGAAATCCGTATTGAAAATTCTGCTTAGGATAACACGACGTCACCTCCACGGCGAGGCCCATTACGACTAAATTAAAACTTGCCGAGGCGTTAAACTAATTAGCGAAAGAGAAAGAAGAGAGCGTCCCTCCCTAGCCCTGCAAGAGATGAGAAATGGAAGTTCATTTTGGATGTGAATTAGTAACAATCATCTCTGTGCGAGTAACTGCCTTGCTTACCCTTTGTTTTACGAAAGCTTTTCGTATCGTTTTTGTTGTTAGCTCCTAGGTTTCTCTTTTATTTCGTAATTTGTTCCGATATTTTTCTGTTATGGGTCGCTCTTTCATAGCTAATTCGATTTCAAAAATATCGAAAGTTATTTGGTTCTGATTACTCTTGCATCTTCATACAATACAGATATATCCGGCGAGTCGATTTAGGCCTGTCTGTCTTCGAAGTCAAACTGGCTATAACACGCATCCAAAACACAACAGACATGAATTTACGCAACTTAACATAACAGATCAGTCCAAAAAAAAAACTGCCTTCGACTTAAGAATCCGTCTGAGATATTTTTATTTAGAGGGTAATAAAAGAATCAGTTTTTCCAGTTCATTTATTGCATCGTTACTTCCTTTCAACTCTCGAAAATTGTTGTTGTTGCCATTTTGTCGCGAGACTTATGGTATCGATGTCGGTGGGCAATTTGCCTCAAAAGTTATGGCTCTCATAAACCTCAAACCTTGGCAATATCGTTGCAATATCTATGCAGGAAGACAGGTTTTTCTTAAAGAATTTAACCCGCGGTGTCAAAACCCCTTCGATCCTTTAGGTTTATATTTCTTCCGAGGCAATTCTGCATTAAATTATTAAAACAGAGTACAAAGCAATTTTAAAGCTGGAATTTTTCCAACATTTCTTCCTTTGGGAACTGCAGGATGAAAGAGTGCCTTTATGTTTATACATACTACATGCACACACACACACACACACACACACACACACGAAGCAGAATAAATACACTAATTATCAAGTCAAATTGGCATTTTATAACCAATAAGATCATTCTTGTTACTAAAGACCTTTTTGTAACTTTAAAGGGGACATTATAGCCAACAGTTTGGTACAGAATGGACTCCTCCCCATCACCCTTCTTGGCTAATTTGTACATGGAATGCTATGGAACATTTCTTTCACCGAACATACAATTAGGAATGAGAGAGGTAGATAAAATATAATTTTGCCGTAAATGATAATAAAAAAGAAATTCAAACTAGGTTAAATATGAGAACACGAAATTCCACACGACGCTGTCCGGAGATAATTCTCATGCATACAGCTGCTCCTTCTGTAATACCAAAGTGATAAAAAAATCTGAACGGGTCCACCAACAGGCCTCTAACCGCCATGAGTTATTATGACCAAGATTTTTTAAGCTGAAATAAGCCGCAAGAAAAGTGTTCTTAATTTGGGCTGCCCAGACCAGAAAGTAAACTTTGCTGTCTACAACGCTCAAGAACATTGATAAATTTGGAATGAGGTAAAAAAAAAAAATAATACTCACAAATTCATCCCTGATTCAGATGAATTCCACAAAAGAAAACAATGAATGTTATTATGGACCATGAAAAACAGCTGCAAAAGAATACCCGAACGTGAGAACTGCAGAGTCGAGAAACAACCAGAAATATGTTTATTGCCATATTTTTTTTTTTTTTTTTTTTTTTGCAAAAAATCCTTAGTGAGAAAAAGAGAGACCTAACAACGAGTTTATCTGACCATATTTGAGCCGTCAATCATGATGAAGTCAACAATGTGATAATAATCTATTGTTGAAATGAAAATCATCATGAAAATGAAATAGAAAGCAGAAGTAATAGTACTTAAAGCAATGAAACAACGAAGTGAAGAGCCATCAAATGAGTGGTCATTATCAGCATTATCAATATAGACAATATAAGAGGAAACGAATCCCTAACCACTTTTCTCTCATCAACAGAAAAAAAATCGGAGGGCTAGATTACAGAGAGCACTCCAGGGGGTTCAATAATGTGACCCCTTCCCCAAACCCCCCTACCAAAGGGAATGGACCACTACCACGGGACACAGATCCATCAACTGGGATCAACATCCTCGCATCCACCCCAACCGAGCCTAAGGTGGTCCTCAAGGCCTGATAATAAAACAATACACCTTTAAACTCTCTAAAGATAAGGTGACCTCTCGAGACCTGAGGGACCTTGGCTGCAGTTATGCGTACCATCTCATACGCGTAAAATATTAAACAACATTATAAACGAAAACAGTAAAGGGAAAATTGTCCTTCATCCAACAGACAAACGTTATCTTACTTCATTCCCTCTCAACGTGCAAAGCATATTCAAGTGTTTTCCTTTTACTTTGAAGTTTTCAAAAAAATCAAACGTAATGTGCATGACAATAATTCATCATAAAAGAATATGATCTGAATCAAATAAATGAAAGTGATTTCAAGGAAATTACGTAAAGTAATTAAAATACAATTAGAAGATACGACAGTTCCTTGTTGTGTCTCCCCTACAAAGACCGCATTAAAATGCAAGACATTCCTTAACTGCCCTCTTACTTTCGGAAAAACTCTGACAGTCCGCATTATCCAATAAAATAAAATCACTCGACACATCGCTATTCAATCAAATGAAGTAATACGATCCGGGGATGTCATTTGTTGCCCTGAAACCCGCTGCATTTTCAGTCTGAGTTTAATTTACTGGGGGCGCTTTGGCATGAGTTGAAAAGATGAAAGGGCTCATGTGAATACAGCCTCTATTACAGATTCCTGAAATTCTCGGTTCAAAGAGACATTCAACATGTTGACGGTCGTTCGCCGACTCTTTGTTTCCAATACCCGGAAATCGTTCAAGTTACGAGACGGTGATCTTTTTGTTCCATTGTTGGTTCGCTCGCTTATATAAAAATATATTTTTGTATATAATATATAAATCATATTATATTTGTGTTTTTAACTTCTATCACGTAAATAACAACCCGATATAAAATATAAATAAAGTATATCGCCAAGAGGTAAGTGGAGCCACGGAGTGAAAGATCTTTTTCCTTTACTCTAAATTAGCCTTTTCAAGCTTTAAAATACCGCAAAAGCGTAAGATCTTGCTCTCCATTGTTTTACCTGCAATATAATATATATATATATATATATATATATATATATAATATACATATATATGTATGTATAGTATATATAGATATATATTTATTTTTATATATATATATATATCTATATAATTTATATATATAGTATATACTATATCCGTTAGAAGTCGAATGAAAACAGGTAGTTGGAGCAAGTACTTTCGTAGTTTATTCTGAACTTGAAAATGTAGAATAATCAACGAAAGTATACTTGTTCCAAGTCGTGGTTTTCACTCGCCTTCTTACATGGATTGTATATTCTCAAGCACGTAGACTTGTGTGCTATATGTATATGAGAGAGAGAGAGAGGAGAGAGAGAGAGAGAGAGAGAGAGAGAGAGAATGTTTGTGTCATATTTAAACCAGCATCACATACTCGACGTGGTTTCATTACCAGCAAGTAAATTGCGCCATTTAGACAAATTGGTCTTATGGTCAAACCATTTCCGTTATATCGCTTAAAACTCGTCATGAAGGTGAAGCAGTTTAAACGGTACACTAAAATTATTCACTGCAACTGTTATGAGTACAATGACTTTCCTGGACATTTGCACTTTGTTAATTCGGTATCTATTAATTCTAATCCCCTTCCATTCATATAATGTGTACTTTTACCAGTGGTACGAAGTCAGTTGTTATACATTTACTAAAATAGGTGAAATTATCATGGATCGGCCTTGAGAACTGATACCATGAAGACGACGTAACTCCAAATTTGACACCGCTTTTTTTTTGTGAGTTGTACTTTCTTATAGAAGGTGTTTCAGATCGTTTTCTTATGAAAATCATTTATTTCTAAATAATTGTCTAAAAATATCAACAGACCATGATAAATTATGCACACTGTATTGTAAAAGTGCACCTTTTCAAAATTTTCATGCCATCTTCACGAAACCGGAACCGAAATGTTATGGCTTTGAAACAAAACTAATTTCTTCAAATATGACACGGTTACAATTACAAATCAGTTCTAGTTGTTGGGTGTTTCTAGTAATTGACAAAAACGTAAGCATTATTCGGTATGGCAATACATCAAGACACGAAACATGGTCTGAACCGCAATAGCGACGGCCAGTAAAAATTTCATCGAGCCTTATCTCCCCTTTTGCACAAAACAGGTCCCGTCGTCTAAAATAGAAATTCAGGTTTTAAATACCTATTATGATAGTTGCATTTCCAGCTTAACACGGATAATACAGTTGTCATAATAGAGAGGTGGTCCACTGACAGTAACAAGGTAAGAGGAGTTAAACGAAAAATTGTTGTTCATTAGGACCCCCAAGGTAAGGCTGATGAATTAATGAAAAGGTGGTTTGATACTTCTCGTTATAACAGCCTCCCTGTAAACACTGAGGCATGTTTGAAGAACAGGTCACCTAAAAGGCAGCATTTTGTGGAAACGAAAGCTGGAGTAAGCGCGGGGACTCGTCTGCCCTTAAAGTTAAGTATATCTTAGTTTTACCAGACCACTTAGCTGATTAACAGCTCTCCTAGGGCTGGCCCGAAGGATTAGATATTTTTACGTGACTAGGAGCCAATTGGTTACCTAGTAACGGGACCTACAGCTTATTGTGGGATCCGAACCACATTGTATCGGGAAATGAATTTCTATCACTAGAAATGAATTCCTCTGGTTCCGCGTTGGCCGAGCCGTGAATCGAACTTCGGACCACCGGATTGGTAGCCGAGCGCGAAATGCACTCGGCCAATGTGGAACTTCTCGTCAACCCTTTACTAGAAATGAATTATTGTGTGCTATCAAGCGAGGAAAGCCTACTGCCTCAGATATGGATAGAATAACATAATTAAATGATTGCAATGAAAGATAGCTTTAATGACACCTGTTCCTAAAAGTAATGGAGAGTATCAGCCTATATCTCTGACACGGTGCTTTTACAAATTAATGGAGACTTGTTTTAAATGGGTTACTTTATGTTATTATAGAACAGATATCTAATAATTTGTTTAGAAAAAAAAAAATTACAACGGATTGTGTTATTAAAGTACTAAGTAATAGCAGGGCCAGATGTAGGGCTTTTTGTAGACCTTAAGGCAGCCTTTCATAGTGCGAATAGTGAGGTAATCCGAGAACTGGCAAATAGAGAAGCGACATGTTTATTGTTAAAGTAGATACAGAGCTATCTAACTGGAAAGAAAGCCAAAGTGTGGTTCCTTGGTCATGAATGTAATTAATGTTATTAGAGTTGGGTACACCACAAGGTTGAGTACTGAGCCCTACTTTTAATGTATTGGACAAAATTCCTGATGATATCTTATACAATGTGATTCTGATGCTACTTGTCACTAACAATGGCAGAGCTGTAAATCTTGTTCCCATATGGGTTGGTTATAAATGAAAATTAAGAGCAAAATACAGACTTGTAGGACAGACAGATAGTTGTTCTTTATTTAATGAGAAGGTATTAGTGATGTATGTAAATTTTAAAAAGGCGAAATTCGAGATAAACTACGTTAAAAATCTGTCTGGCGAGACTTGAACCATTACAAATACTACTTCCAAAAAAGAGGTAATGGAGCGGGCATTCCGGTCTTAAGGATGGTTTATATTAATACAGTGCGTTCAGTTACCGATTGTGCAGTGCCTGCAATACTTTGGTAAGTTATTCGGAGAAGGAACTGAAGAAATTAGAGGGTATCCAAAACAAAGACAAGCGTTTTATGTTGGGATGTACAGTGAGTACAAGGATAGTAGTTAACCGTATTCGAGAAAGTGTCTCTATTGCCGTTGTTAGAATGATAAGGAGAGGAGGACAGAAGTATGTATGGGAATGATAATTACCAAGTCATCAGGAGGGTTTAATGTTCCAATTCAAGCTAACAGCTATTCACGGAAATTGCTTAACATTTTGTTCAGCTATGATGTTGTGAAGTACTATGTTTAGTTGCCAAAAGTTAGGCCTTTCAAGCCATGGTTGTGTAAAAGGTCGAGATGTGTATAAAGAAGTGGGATTACAAAAAGTTAAAACAGGTGTTCTAACTATTGTGTAATTTACCAAGATGTTATGTTTTCCGTTTATATTGTGATGGGTCTGTTAATAAGATAGTAGGCTGGGGGTGGAATGATCATACGAGAATTTGATGACCATACATTTTCCGATAAAATAATTTTTTAAACGAATGTAGGATAATCGCTCTACAACAACACCGAATTGTATTCATGCAATTCACGGAGGACTGAAAATTGTCTCGGGTAGAAAGCATAATGTCTATTTTTGTAGATTCCCAGAGTGCTTTGCTTGCTTTGAATTGTCAAGATCCGTCTAAATCTGATTTGTTATACATTGTAAGGCTTTGATTTATGAGACAGAACGAAGTGGTTTTTGTTAAATTTTGCTGGATACCTTCTCATTTAGGTATATATTTAAATGAATTTGCTGACAAATTAGCAAAAGATGCAACACGTCAAACCTCTGTTAATATTGTAGGTGTTGTAAGTTTTCGTCAGATAGAGGTAGGTACGAGACATCGGAGAGCTGCTGCATGCGGAAAGGATTTTAGCAGGCGGCATTAATAGCAAGAGGCATTATTTCATGTATCTGGAAATACCAGACTACTTATGGCAGAACTCTTTCTGAAATTGGCATTTATATAACAAGGTTATTGTGATACATGTATTCATAGGAATATGTTGGTGACGGTAATAATTTTTCATGTAAATTATATAACGAGCCAAGCTCGTATACATTGTCATGTATTATACTGTACTGAACTTTGAATTTAGGGATAGGTGTGTTAATACAGTTCCAGAGCAAGTGTTTTATTTGCTTAATAACAGGGTTCCAAGAATTGTGTAGAAGTTCCCTAAATTTCTATTGGAACTAGTAAATTTGGAAAGTTAATGATATATTGAAATACTTTGGAGGGTATACCAACATGCTGATACACCTTATTTGACGTATGTCGATAAATATTTTGTATCGAGTTGTAGAAATTTCGTCAGACCTTCTATATGTTTACACCAAAACACACACGACTTACTGGTAGTCTTAACCAGTGCTTCGTAAGATTATCCAGCTTTGCCTAGATTATTCACCGCTTAAAGGCCTGTCCACATGAGCGGGCCTGATCGGCGTGCTCCGGGATTGACGGGCAAATTCTGGCGGGCTTACCCGTGAATGTTGTCCACACGGGTGAGGCGATGGAGAGGTGGGCGTGCCCGACGATGTTCAGTGCGATACGATGAACGTGGTGCCTACCGCAACGAAGATATTGTGTAGCATGATAATTGCTTTGTGTGTGTGATGAAAAAGAAGAAAAATGAGAGAATATGGTGCAAAGAATGGCTCAGAAAAAGAAACGTATATGGTTAATGTAAGTCTGCCAGGGTCGAAGCTCAAGCCATCGGGCACCACCATGGTGATTTTGCTACAAGACCCATTGGGCAATTTGACGGTTTGCCTGTCAAGTGTGCCCGTTAGAGGGGAGGTCCGCTGATCAGGCCCGGTCGTGTGGACAGGCCTATAGATTACTGTCTTTTTCAATGTTTGAGATCTATATTTCAAAAGCTGCCATCGTGCCTACGTGGCAAACTTCACAGTAGTATAGGGGGACCCTTAGGAAGCTCTTGGTAACAGTGAATCTATGAGAATTGAGTACATTCTTTTGATACATACATCGACACATTTCTGGCTTTTGGAAGTATTTTATCTACAGTAGCTATGACTTAAGGTCTGTCCACACGAGTGGGCCTGATCGGCGTGCTCCGGGTTTGACGGGCAAATTCTCGCGGGCTTAGCCGTGAATGTTGTCCACACGGGTGAGGCAATGGAGAGGTGGGCGTGCCCGACGATGCCAGTAGTGTGTTCAGTGCGGTACGATAAACATGGTGCCCACCGCAAAGATGATGATATTGTGTAGCATGATAATTGCTTTGTGTGTGATGAATGCTTTGTGTGTGATGAAAAAGAAGAAAAAGAAGAGAATATGGTGCAAAGAATGGCTCAGTAAAATAAATTTATATGGTTAACGTAAGTCTGCCAGGGTTGAAGCTCAAGCCATCGGGCACCGCCATGGTGATTTTGCTACAAGACCCATCGGGCAATTTGACTGTTTGTCCGTCAAGTGTGCCCATTAGAGGGGAGGTCCGCCGATCAACCCCGGTCGTGTGGACAGGCCTTTACACATGCAGTACTCCATGCGTTCTACTTAAAATATCCGCTCACGAATTCAACTCTGCCCATTTTCTCCTGTGCTACTGTAAATTTCTGGGCTCACCGAGTAAGAAGCTGCTAGGAATAGTGTTACACGTTTGAAAATTATTCAATGTTTTTGAGCCTCATACAAACTAATTAGCTTTTGAGCGACATCCAGTAAACTGTTACTGTGCGTAAATGTTTAATTAGTCCTCACCTTTTTTATCTGGATGACTGGAGTGTTAAGTGGAACTTATTATAGCAGGTTTCAATCCCACCTGCTATTTTTCGAAAACATGCAATTTTCATTCTTGCAGGGGAAAAAGTGAAAAGGGGGTCTTTGTAGCTATCGCCATTCTATTCACGCAGTTTGAGGTTCAGATTTTTTAAGTGTCTGAATACGACATATATTACCGTTTTTAAAAAATGCGGTGAGTCATACGAAGAGAACTTCAGAGCCTTGCTGTTATACGAAAAAACTAACATTCATTTTGTCACATCAGATTTCCTTGCAATGACATTATGGCACACGTGCTTGCCTATAAAATGTGCTTTTAAAGCAACCCATTATTCCTTCCTCAGCTAAATTCCAATCCACGGACTGGTTTTTTTTAAATACTCCAGTTGTCAATTCACTTTACTTTCCACAACTGTCAAACTGTGCATGCGCTCAACTCTGAATCTTCAACTCTTGAATCTTGTCGTTTACCACTTACATGCTCTTAAAGTTACTGAAACGTTCTCGCGACTACAGATATTAAGATTTTGGATGATGTTTTTATAAATTTTTATTTTCCTTCATAACTATACTCTGCAATCCTTAGTGTATCTCCACATTCTTTTACAACCACATTTAACTTTTCACTGACCTGGTTTCAGTATTCGTCGTGCATAGTTTTAAAATACTAGTTATGAAACCAGATTTGGAAATTAATTTTTCTCGGCCGAGAACATTGCTGTAAACAACAAATTTGCAGGCTGATTTTAGCTATCTTCAAGACTGTTCAGTTTGCCTTAGGTCTTCAATTATCTTTTGTTCTATCCTCACTTGGTATTTGCAATATATTGACAAAGTCCTGGGATTTGAACATTTATAATATAAGATATCTCTGAACAAAGGCTTGTGTAACTTATAGTCTTTAAAACGTCTGAACCACCTGGATGAACTGATGAACATTAATAAAGGTGAAGCTAAAAGGCGAAGCTTTAATTCAAAAGCTTTAATTCAAAGAGTATTGCCTTATTCCGTAATCATACAAAAGGATAATTCACATTAACAAATTTTTTAACAAATCAAAGCTAATCTAATCTCATGTAGAACATCCACTGAAAATGTTGAATTCCTGCTCTTGCATCTGCAATCGGCTTTTATGCATTCAGCGCATTCCTGCGATGTCCTGACAGCTCAAACACGTCCACCACTCTGTATGACTTTCACCGATTTTATGCAACCCGGTAACTTTTCCAAGCAAGTGCCACTGGCTAGTGAAAAATATCCTGAAATAAACAGATTACCACATCTGCATTCCTTAAGTGCATCATCCACAAGCTTTTGAAAATAAAGGAACAAAACATCTTTCAAGTTATAAGCTGATTTAAACAGGTAATTATAAGGCTCAAGTACCACATGGCTCTCCTAAAACAACTTGAGTGAGGAAGTTTCCTTTAATAGTAAAATTTTAGTCCCGTACTGGGTCCCCAACCCTAGCTCTAACAAACCTTCAACCTATAATACACAAGTATCTACATCTGCATAACTAAAGTTAAATTAAAATCAAACTTTACTTTCATTCTATGACAAGCTCTTAGTATGAAATATTGACTGACAAGTTCTGATGAAATAGCACATGTTCAAAGCTTAATGCCATGAGAAAAGATTCAAAAGTTCAAAGTCCGGTATAGGAAAACTAAATCATTAAGTAGTGTGAAATTGATGCTTACGCACACAAATTACAAAAAGCCATTAGAAAATTAAACTCCATTTAGCATTATTAAAACATTAACTGAAGCATTCCCATTTCGAAGTGCTTACATATGGATAGTTAAAAACTAATTGAAATTCAAAAACTCAATGATCCTCAGTAACCGCATAAAAAAATCATTGAACCTTAGCAGTAAGTGCTGCTCAAAAAACTCTGTATTAAAGTTATTCTGAAAGAAATCTCGAAAAACTAGCAAGCTGGCAAGTTAGATTAAAACAATTCCTGGAACAATGTTTGAACAATAGTATTGAAGGAAAGTGCAAGACAACGATTTTTTACTATCAGTGATGGAAGTTACTTTTAAAAACAGTACATTCCAATTCAAAAAGACCGGCAACGATTTTGGAATGCAATATGGAAATTTTCACAAACCAAATTTAAGTTTAAAAAATAGGAATGATTAATGGCGAATTGGAAAAATGGAAATTTGCTTATAGCAGCAAGAATGGTAAGGACCATCGGATATAATGCTCAAGGAAAAAGCAGTTGAACTGTAAAACTATTGTTATGAAGGTAAAAAAAGGCTGAAGATATATGAACGAAGGTGCAGTAAAAAGAACGAAAGTCAGCTAGGAGCCGAAGGAACGCTGATAAGAACCTAAGTAATGCCTACAGTGCACCGTATGTCGTAAACTGTTTGCACTATCCGCTATGGAAGGATACAAGCGTGATTGTGTTTTAGATTGCTTTTAAATATATCGGTAACAATCTTAGTTTTGAGCAAAACTAAAGCAATAACCTCAGTTTTTGTAAAAATGCAACTTAGCCACTTTTGACTACAGTCTCAAAGGGAAACAAGACTGACTGACAAGTCTATTCCAGGCCTGAATGCAATGCTACAGATAGTAACACCGTATGGGCAATTTGGGTTACAATTCTAATAAAAATTGAGAGGATCCATAGTGGGGAACCAATGTTTGACCCGAATAAACTCAATTTCCATAAACCCAAAATGCTATAGACTTAAGACTGAATACACTAGTTACGATTAAAACCACAAATTTAAAAATTAAATACCACCTGAAGCTTATACATGACATGCGTACAGTCATAAGGCCTAGCCCAGTGGTTGGTTAGTACTCCACTAATGGAGCCTAACCTAGGAAGCACTGTCCTTACTGGGGAAGGAGGGTTTGACCCACCTTACCACTAATCAACAACACCTAAAGAAAATTAAGCAACAATGACCTGGCCATGTGATGGCAGATGAACATTCATACCTGAGCATATCTTTCAAAAAAAAGAAGGTTAAGTCAAATCCTTACCAGCTGGAAGGAATAAAATTGCTAAAACACTTTGATAGCTTTGTTGCCCAAAGGCAAGTTCGTGTGCAGCACAATAATATGCACAGTAAGATACACATTCCTACAATGTATGACAATTCACTATAGCTTTCAACGCCGAAAGTAAAACAGATTAGACGAATCTCCAAAGGAAACAGCCACTTTGCTGCATTGTAAAAGCTGGGTTGAGGTATTTGTGGGAAAATATAAAACATACTTTCAACTTAAGACTAGTACAGAATAGTACTTACCACCTGAAAGAGAATAAAACATTAAGTTTTTTAAACTCCCATGAACCAGTATATAGAAGGCCTTAGGGCCTCCTATATACAATCATGGGAGCACCTCCATCCCAACAAGGGCACCGCCCCTGAAGGGGTGGAGGTTAAGAGTATGCTGGTGAATATCTAACAGGTGGCATGAAAATGAAATTAGTTTCTATATTCACCAAGTCGTGGGTAACTCATGTTAGAATCTGCACCTCTCCTAACCATTGCTTACATTGCGAAATACCTTTAAGGATACACAACCTCATGCACAAAATTAATCGCCTCGACCATTTGGTAGATCTAGGGTACCTATCCGCGGCGGCCCAGACTATGGCAGTTGCGGTTTTTCTATGCAGTTTTACCTACTGAACAAGAATTTTAAGTAATATTTATTCGGACGACTGTAATTAACCCACAGGGGCCAGTCCTAAAGGTAATACTTCAGAAGCACTCCGCACTGGATATTAAAATAAATAATCACCTACATGGAAAGAGCATGTGAAAAGCAATATGAAAAGTATAGTCATTATATGAGAGATTGAACGGGGTGGAATAAAATGACCTTGATAAGTTTTTAGCTCTAATTTTTCCTAAGTCGGGAGAGGTGTTTCCTCTACGGTAATGTTTACTTTTAATGAGCCCTCTAACTTACTTTCTTACGCAAACAAAAGCAGTTCCAGTTACTCATTATTGGCCGAGAGGTGTGACATCCTTATGATGTCATGGGTTTCATAACCAATTACGAACGACTTTAGTCGAAAACTAAGTTTCACTAGCATTTCAGCGGAGTAATAAAGTTACCTGTCCAGCGTCCACTGGTATCCTTGTTTGACTGAATACTCGAATAATGAAGCAAAAACCGGCATTTTGTCTTCCTGTAGCTATGGCAGAGGCAGTGGCTGGCCCTTCTGGCATTAATTTTGACAGAGACCTTCGATTTCCTACCGATTGTTTGCAGTGCAATGTGGGTTACGGTGAATTTTATCATTATTTGTCTAGTGGGGGTAAAAGTTGTGATTGAATATGCTCAAAGACATAATTTAATTCTAAAGCTATTTGTCGGATCGACTACAACAGGAACGCCTTTAGGTGTGATCCGCCACGGTAAGTAGCCTTAGTGTAACCCCTGTGGCTAGCACGCACAGCGCAACATTACCTCTTGCCAATACATGCCGTGCTTGCCAAGAATCTTTAAATATGCGGATAAGGCGCGAAGCACCGTTCCGCCACGGCCTTACTGACAGCACACATAAATCGATCGTCGCGGATATGTAGTCGCTCCCTACTTTGTTTGTCGTCGTTTTGGTATTGCCGCCATATTGGTTTTGGTGTTCTTCCGCCGATTTCGGTCGGCGGTCTAGTGGGCCCGCGAATCTGTACGTGCTCACAATTATTATTGCTGCAAAGCACTCATTTCTGGTATTTCCCCACCCAAAACCCCCGATTCCCAACCGGGGGGCCCCCAAGCTTGTTGGGTGGAAAAGGGGGTTAAAATAAAATTTCCTCAAGAAAACAAGATGAGATTCACTGAAAAAACACCATTAAATGAAGGATTGTTAATTGTATTTTAGAAACTGGTGATGCGGCTTGCTTCTGAAGAATTACCGCCGTGTTTAGTACTGGCCCTTGGGGGTTAATTACAGTCGTCCGAATAAATATTACTTTAAATTCTTGTTCACAGTGGGTAAAATAACATAGGAAAACGTAAATTGCCATAGTCTAGGCCACCGCGGATTGCTTCTGTAGAAATACCAACCATTCACACACTACATTTACACAACTTGACAAATAAATACTTTCAACTTGACAGTATTCAACTCTCCCCACTGCATCCGCTAACCCTCCCAGCCACCCCTACTATATACTTAATTTATATCTTCCACACTTGAAACAATAAGATATCCGTTTCACTAGCCATTTAATGACACTTAAACCGCGCCTCTTTCGTGCCACGAAAGTATTGCTTCCTATAACTAATACAAAATATGAAAAATTTGAAAAATTTTACAGTAAAAACCCAACCATTACACCCTAACCTCCCTCGATTACACAATTCGCCGTAACTAGTGCTAACCCATATTTTAGTATTCTCACTTCACCATTGTATACAATAATCACCAACTCACCAAATCCATATCAACGAAAAAACTAAAACCAACGCACTAGACAAGACTGTCACAAAGCTTCCAGCAACCTTTTACCATTCACAAACAGACTAGTTTGAACAGCTTACCTCGAGAGCCTTGGGAGCCATGTAATGATGGGTGGTTGAGAAAAGTACTTCTACATGCAATGGGGTGTTACACATCTGAAAATAAACTATAATTAAATTGGCAAATTCATCACCACCAGCAGGGCAATAAAGATAAGACTACAAAAATGCTAAAGTAGTAATTGTGACAGTTTATTAAAAAGTTTAACTTTATGAAAGCTAACAATAAATATGGTAAACACTACGAGGTTAATTAATGGAAAACGACAAGGTTTCACGAGCTCTTGAAGAAATAGCCTCCAAAACTTCAAAATTGTTCAACAGCGAGTAGAGCCACTTAGCCTACCTTCCACCAACCTCCGTTATATGCGGCGACACCACGCAGCAATCCCGACTCCTTACTCGAATATCTAAATTACGGCATGGTCAAATCACAAACGAACACGAATAGTTCACTATGAAATGCACTGTTAAATTCCAGAGTAAAGCCGGCGACCATTTGTCAGAAAGAAAGAAACCGCCTGGACCTGAAGTAAAGTTTTGGTCTCACTTCAACGCAAGGATAATATTAGAATTGAGCTAGACACGCTCGTCTGCCAAGGACCTTAATGCACTCACCAAAACGTCTCATGTTCTGTCTCATTTTCATTTATATGACATTTCATAGGAGTGTGTCTACGAACTTGTTTCATCTTCCAGATTAGGTCTTATTTTCCATACGTTTTAGTCTTTTTATTACGGAACGAAATAAAAATCCCAAAGTATAACGAAACACTCATTGGAGTTGGCGTGAAAGATTCACTTTTTACCGCTTGTAATTTTTTCCATCATGACCGTTATCAAGAACATGATAAGTTTATGTGTACTACACAGCTCTGTGCATTATATATATATATGTTTATTATCAAAAGCATTCAAATTGCTTATCATCCACAAAGCAACCTACTTAATAAGAATGTATGAACCTGAATTTCATCTTCGTCTGATTTTCAAATTGATCATTTCTCTTCTTTACGTGTAATCGTTGTTCTGTTTCCCTCGTAGTTTGGCGTCTTTGCTGTGAGTAAACTACCAAGATTCTTATTAACTATTTATAATCCATTGCTTTACCATATGAATCCTGGTCAAGATTACTATGTAAGTTACTGACGTAAACAGCACCTATAGTCGAATCTGCAAATTCAGTATCAATTACAGAACTTGTTGATATATTTTTCCCATGGATTACACAGAAATGTTAATGCAAAATACAAAAATTTGTGGATATTTGCTCAGTTATTATTATATAAATATTTCGTGAAACGTATTTGTAAAAAAATATGCTTGTATGGTGACTTACAACGGTTTATATAATAAAATGAAGAATAATGGAAAATTTCTTATTAACATGAATACTATATATCTCGTGCATAAATATTTGTACATTTTTCCTGAGCACATTTTACTTTTAAATGCTCTGGTTACCTAAGATATTCAAATAATCCAGCCAGCGTAGCATGAGATAAGGTTTTCAAGCTCATTACAAAATTCACGAAAGGAAATATATAGTCAAGCTAAACAAGCTGGGTATGCGAGGAAAGTGCGTTAATTAATGGACTTTTTCTCACATGATGACAAACAATCTTTCAAGAGACCCAGGTTAAATTACTCAGTGAACATTTTGGATGGTGCGGATCAGTAGGGGCATCTCTCGTCTTTAGAATTAGTTTTTGTAGTCTTTCTCCTAAATTCAGTACATTTTCTCGATTTTATCTTCCCTTCAAATAAGCTGCAATGTCGTTATTCGTTGCATGTTCCATTGGTGTATATGTATGTACTGATTACAATACAGATATTACAGGCATTATCATTCCAATGCACACTAACGTTTCTGAAAAGTCTAACGGGTAAGTTTCTATAAATATTGCCTACTCTGGTACTTTTTCCTTGGCTGTAAGCATATATTCAAGACATGATTGATATTTGTTTTGAGACCAGACTAGATAAAATTGATTTTAGGACTGTCTTTGACTTTGGGGTAACCATAAAATTATGTTTTACAGCAATTGTAAATTAGGTATTGGTTATGTGCTCGATAATATTCACGATTGTATAAGAAATCAACATCATTTCCAGATTCGATAAGAACGCATATCAGCTCCTCACATTACTGTAGTCCGGAAATTCTTACCAAGCAAGTGACTGGAATATTGTTTATAATTATGTCAGTTTTGAGGCTTGCGTTTGTCCTGAATCAAAGAACTTATTGTGTGTGCTCAGCAGGTATGGTTTCTGGACTTCGATTCTTTAACTGCTAGGCTAAACAACCGTGTTCAAGAACTAGTAGTGAACATTAGTTTAGTAATACCCTTCCAAATTTTTCAGTGAATTAAACTTTATCACTGAATGACAACTGTGACTGCATTTTCATGCTATTTAGTTTTTCTTCCTTTGCTTTGGAATCTCCGTTGGAGTTTTCATTTGTGTCATTGTCTTCGTGACATCTTTTTGCAGCACAATGAGCTCTTCATTAACTAATTTTTTCCCTTATTATAACACAATCCAGTTTCAAGATTTACGTAAGCCCAATTCTGTGGTGTTCAAGCATAGGATGAACTCAAAGATTACAGTTTAGA